>NW_027467782.1:67109574-67158031 GCF_004210375.1 Tachypleus tridentatus | reverse complement strand
TTAAGAACAGTCGGCCGCCACCAGACTTCAATAACACATTTAGTTATAATAATATCATTCATCTTGTAAATTTTGTGTACGTGTGTGTGTGTGGAAAGAACGAAGTTTAAGAAAAGTTAGTTCTTGAAGAAAGAAAACTAAACCTCAGATTTTAGTCAAATCTGTGGGATCAGATTTCATCACCGAACACACTGGTCCTTTCAACTGTAGAAGTGTTGTAATGTGTCAACTATAAGAAGCAGCACAAGAGTTGGCGGTGGGTGATGTTGACCACCTGCCTTTTTCCAGCATACCATTTCAAACTTAAGAATAGCCCCTTGAATAGCCTTACATGAAATGCTACAAATGAACAAACAGATTTCAGTCTACGGAACAAAAAAATATTCAGAAATCTTCCACATTTTCGGTTGTTAACGTTAATTTACTGCGAAGTTTATTGTGATGAATTACGTGTTTCTCACTGATGTCAATTGCAGTATCCATATTTCTGCACAAGGAGTTGTTTTAAACGGAATTCAAAACATTACAAAATTTATATGAGTAAGTTTCTTTACAGGATCCCCTGCGGGATAACAGTAAGTTTACGGAATTACAATGCTAAAATCCGAAGTTCGAACCCCATGGTGGACAAATGTTCACTAAGGAAACAACAAGATAACCTTGTTATGGACACAGGCCCGGCATGGCCAAGCGTGTTAAGGCGTGCGACTCGTAATCTGAGGGTCGCGGGTTCGCATCTCTGTCGCGCCAACATGCTCGCCCTCCCAGCCGTGAGGGCGTTATAATGTGACGGTCAATCCCACTATTCGTTGGTAAAAGAGTTGGCGGTGGGTGATGATGACAAGCTGCCTTCCTCTAGTCTTACACTGCTAAATTAGGGACGGCTAGCACAGATAGCCATCGAGTAGCTTTGTACGAAATTCAAAAACAAAACAAAAAACTGTTATGGACACCAATAACCTGTAATAGACATGGCTGATACATCTCGATAATTCGTAATTGTCGCTTCCTGTGTTCGGGTTTGCTTGAAAATTAAATAATTTCCTTTAGCTCGGCTTTTGAAGAGTAGAGAATGTCGCGACACGAAATAAAATATGTGAGAGGATCGATTTACCCTCAGTCAAATAATTTGTTGGGGAGGATTTCTACAAGAAAAAACAAAACAATTTTAATGAGCAAACGTCATCATGGTTGTCGTGGTTGGTAGCTAATAGGATTTAAAGAGCCGGGTGCACGAGATTTTGTGGTTAGTTCGTTCTCAAGTGCAAAGCTATACAATAAGCTACCTGTGATATGCCCACCACAAGTATCGGAACTATTTTGTAGGATTGTTTCAGGTTAGGCTTACCACTGAGCGTGATATGCCCACCACAAGTATCGGAACTATTTTGTAGGATTGTTTCATGTTAGGCTTACCACTGAGCGTGATATGCCCACCACAAGTATCGGAACTATTTTGTAGGATTGTTTCAGGTTAGGCTTACCACTGAACGGCGGAAGTCTCTCTTGATACGTAACATATATTTAGTGTGTTGGTATAAAGATACTACAGAAATTAATACATGAGATCAGTGGATCTGATATTAAAGTTGTAGCAAGGAGAAATAATTTCAATGGCAAAATATTATTTATTGAAGAGAAACAGCAGCTGTCATCAAAAGAAGAAAAAACAACATTTTTGGCAGGGTGCTAAAACTTCTGCAGGATTATTGTCTAATATGGAACTACATGGGAAGAAAACATCAGTGAAAACTCGTATAGTTACGGAAGTATCACGATGGTTAACTACAGCTGCAAACAATAGAGGGCGATATGCGATGGGTATTTTGCTGGGGAATTTTATAATTTCTTTTAACGGATTTACTGATGGTAGCAACTTTGGTAGCTTTGTCCAGGAAATCTTTCAGGTGCCGTTCAAGGAAAAGGCAATCTATGACGTCATTTTGCCATTTTCGTTGTAGGACTTGACATCTGAGAGGTCAGATTCTCTGGTTAATTCGGCTTGGTTTCTTTTGGTTTTGGTAGTTGGATATAGAGACTTACATTGTACATATTAAAACAACCCTTGTTCTTCTTTAGGTGGGGCTTTTTTTTTTTCGTTTACAATAGAGTTTAGGGTGTAATCTTGGTAAAGACAAGATGATCTGATGTAAAATGAAAGGTGTGATTCTTGCAAGTTTAGTGTTATTGTTTATATACGCGTTCACAGCCGTGAACAGGCAATATTCGAAAACAAAACTACATTGAAGTATTTGAATAGTTAGCCAAAGATGGCTTATTTTTATTTTAATAATAATTAAAAAGTAGTCCTTCCGGGATTACGGGACACAATCCTGGGGACAACGAATTTCAGTTAAGACGTCACCTTCTACAACTCCTTTAATTTCCTGAATAAAGGCTATATTGTCTGACACTTTACTTGTAATTGTGAATTCCACAGAGAGCAGGATGGTTGAAATATTCAGGTGTTAGTAGTTGATAAAAAATATTACCCTGATTGAATCTTCGGGTTTTGTCTACTTGCGGTTTGTTGTAAAAATGTTTTTCTCTAGTCGTTATTTGGTCAAGAAACCCGAGAGAAACAGACTCACACTGGACTTCTACCTCCATCCTCCCTCCCCCAACGTCTCAGCGGTATGTCTGCGGACTTACAACGCTAAAAACTGGGTTTCGATACCCGTGGTGGACAGAGCACAGATAGCCCATTGAGTAGCTTTGTGCTTAATCCAAAAACAACAACTACCTCCATCCACGGCTGTTCGTCGCTTATATTCAATACAGCCTGCATGTTTATCCACTATATCTGGTAGCTAAGAATATACGTTGTTTACAAGAGGAATGTTTACAGGTTATGATCAATCAACCAATCAGTGTCGGTTTAGGTCGTAACATTTTTTTTGGAGGGGGGCCATATTTTCTTTTCACACCTCCTGTGGAAATTTAGCTAATGTAAAAGTTAATGATGTACTAGCACGAGGGTCAGAGTTTGGTTTGTAGCTCGAGGGTCAGAGTTCGGTTTTTAGCAGACACTTCATCTGATTCTTTTCACAGATCGTATTAACATGTACACGTGATGAGCATAATGTTAGATGGTTGCAATCACTGTTCTCTAATCAGTCGCGTACTCTTCACTAGTGAGTTTACTAGGAGTGTATTTACATACATACACTGATAATACACTCACAATATATTAATATAATGTCATATCTAGCTATAGGTGGCTTATTTATCATAATTAATGTAGTTGTTTAATGGGGAGAAACACTTTGGTACTGTTCTATCATATATTTAGTAATTTATCTTAATAGAGTAGGCCTAGCGCGTTAAGGCGTGCGCTTCGTAATCTGAGGGTCGCGGGTTCGCGCCCGAATCGTGCCAAGCATGCTCGCCCTCCCAGCCGTGGGGGCGTTATAATGTAACGGTCAATCCCACTTTCGCTGATAAAAGAGTAGCCCAAGAGTTAGCGGTGGTGGTGATGACTAGCTGCCTTCCCTCTAGTCTTACACTGCTAGATTTGGGACGGCTAGCACAGATAGCCCTTGAGTAGCTTTGTGCGAAATTCCAAAAACAAAACATTAATAGAGTATAAAATTTTTATGGAAATAATTTCTCACAACTGGCTGCAGACAACAAAAGGTTGATTTGTTGAGGTTCGAAGCACTCGATTCCTACCCAATTTGATTCACCACAGTCGTTCCTAGTTCGATACCTTCTTCTGGATCATATCTGATACATAGAATACCCCAACGACATTTTCGTTGTGACTTTATCGTAATGACTGGTAATTCACAAGTTTCTTTGACGTTTTTTTTTAAAGTCTCGTGGCGAATGTCTTCGCTTTGTTTTGAGTTTAGTTTTAAATTATCTTGCACTAGTGTCGGGTTCATGGACAGATTAAGTGATATTTCTGTGGATACTGGTAGGTGATTCCTGTTTAAGATTAGTTTAACTCTGAAAGAAGTGTCTGTCCAGATTTCCATCTGATCTTTTCTTTAAGTTATTGTAATTTGTTGTTATTGTGATTTGTTGTTATTGAATTTGAAAGGTAAAGTGTGTTGACGTTTTCCCATGTTTTTTATTTTGGTTTTAAAAACTTCCTAATAGAATTGTGTTCCATTCTGTACGTGGTCTACAGAGATATTTACACTATAGTGTGTTGTCTACAGAGATATTTACACTATAGCGTGTTGTCTACAGAGATATTTACACTATAGCGTGTTGTCTACAGAGATATTTACACTATAGCGTGTTGTCTACAGAGATATTTACATTATAGTGTGTTGTCTACAGAGATATTTACACTATAGTGTGTTGTCTACAGAGATATTTACACTATAGTGTGTTGTCTACAGAGATATGTCTTTTACACTATAGTGTGTTGTCTACAGAGATATGTACATTATAGTGTGTTGTCTACAGAGATATATTTTACACTATAGTGTGTTGTCTACAGAGATATTTACACTATAGTGTGTTGTCTACAGAGATATTTACACTATAGTGTGTTGTCTACAGAGATATTTTTACACTATAGTGTGTTGTCTACAGAGATATTTACAGTGTGTTGTCCAGAGATATAGTGTGTTGTCTACAGAGATATTTACATTATAGTGTGTTGTCTACAGAGATATTTACACTATATGTGTTGTCTGCAGAGATATTTACACTATAGTGTGTTGTCTACAGAGATATTTACATTATAGCGTGTTGTCTACAGAGATATTTACACTATAGTGTGTTGTCTACAGAGATATATTTACACTATAGCGTGTTGTCTGCAGAGATATTTACACTATAGTGTGTTGTCTACAGAGATATTTTTACATTATAGCGTGTTGTCTACAGAGATATATTTACACTATAGTGTGTTGTCTACAGAGATATTTTTTACACTATAGTGTGTTGTCTACAGAGATATTTACACTATAGCGTGTTGTCTCACAGAGATATTTACACAATAGTGTGTTGTCTACAGAGATATTTTACACTATAGTGTGTTGTCTACAGAGATATTTTACACTATAGCGTGTTGTTCTACAGAGATATTTACACTATAGCGTGTTGTCTACAGAGATATTTACACTATAGTGTGTTGTCTACAGAGATATTTACACTATAGCGTGTTGTCTACAGAGATATTTACACAATAGTGTGTTGTCTACAGAGATATTTACACTATAGTGTGTTGTCTACAGAGATATTTACACTATAGCGTGTTGTCTACAGAGAGATATTTTTACACTATAGTGTGTTGTCTACAGAGATATTTACACTATAACCTGTTGTCTACAGAAATACTCATACTTTAGTGAATACACTTCAGCACGCTACACGGTTTTGTTTAGCAAATAATAAGTTAAGTTGTATGTTCTAAAAGTGTACCTTAAATTTAGGTTATCACTGTGCTAGTTTTGATTGTTGGAACTTATTTCAATACGATTATATTTGTTCCTAACACATTATATAATAGTTCTTTGTGCTTTATTAGTTTAAAAGTGTTGTTTATAATAACAGGTGACAGTTACAAATAACCTAAACTTAAAACAGTAATTATGATAGTAACTGTATAGACAGCTCGCTGTAGTGTGAATACTTTTGTAAACCGCACGCTATAGTAGCACCCTTATTGCTTTCTCTTTATCAAACATAATTATATCTAAATGCTACCACGTTTGAGAGGAGGTTTGTTTTGTTTGTTTTTTTGAATTTCGAGCAAACCAACACGAGATCTATCTGCGCTAGTTGTCCCTGATTTAGCAGTGTAAGACTAGAAGGAAGGCAGCTAGTCATCACCACCCACCGCCAACTCTTGGGCTACTCTATTATCAACGAATAGGGATTGACCATCACATTATAACGCCCCAAGGCTGAAAGGGCGCGCGTTTGGTGTAACGGAGATTCAAATTCCGCGACCCTAGCAGAAGGTTAATAAAACCAAATTTGGAGGTAAGTCGAGGTGTATGGTTCTTCTGTATCGTGTAATGTGAATTTGAGTGACATTTCTGCTCGTTATAACTTCCAAAATTGGAAAGAAAACAAACTCTTGTTCTAATCTACTTTCATGACAAATTATTATTGGTATTGATGAGGTTCAAATGTGAAATGTTCTCTGCGTAAAAGTTAACAAACATGTCATCAACTTATCTTGTACAAGGACAACGGATAGGTTGTGGTTGGAAAGAAACTTTCCACGAACCAAATACTTTATTGTTACTGGACTAAAGCTACTGTAAATGGAATGGTTTCTCGTGTTTGTTTCTGTTTTTTTTCCTATTAAAAAAGAAGTTTTGCCCCACAGTTTAGGTTCCCGTGGCTCGGTTATACTCATTAACCATACTTAGACCACCCTGAGTGGCCGTGGGAGAACTCGGGGTCGAAGTGCCCCAGCTTGACCTCGTGTTTCCTCCATTCCCCTCCAATTCAGCTGAGGGCCTTACGGTATGATGCCATTTAAATGTATCTCAGAACAGCTGATATGGGTACTTACGGTATGATGCCATTTAAATGTATTTCGGAACGACTGGTATGGGTATTAACACTTTATTGATAAGCAGACCTTCCCAGTTTTGACCTACCCAGGCCATCTTCTGGTTAACAAATGATTCTCTTTAAGTAATTATTAATCCTGGTTGGCTGACATTTAAGCACCATCCCTTAAAGCTTGTGGAGCTGCCTTCCCAATGACTTGAGGTGATATATGAAGCGTTTTGTCTTTTTGATTAATACTATGAGCGAAATGAGTAACTTAGTGCTGTTGAAACGTATTTTTTATATATTTGTATTATCAGAAAGTTTGAAATTTGAGTTTCGTAAAGAAATAAAGAAGATACTGTTGATATAGTAAGTAAATTGTTGAGGTTCCGTCAATAGAAGTTCATCTAACTGACAATAACCAACCTATAAAGGCATACTAGGAAACTCTTGGTGGATGAGTTAGGTTGTATGGATGTTACGTTATGAATAGCAACAATCAGTGATAACGGTGGTTAGTGTATCTGAACGTTTCTGGAAATTTAAGTTTTCATCATCACGTCTGATCTGTAATAGACGGGAGTGTAATCATATGAGGCCAGCAAGTTATTAGTACATGAACATCAAATTTGAATGTTATGATTAAGAAACAAAGCGAACTTTATACTGCAGGATTAAACAACAACAACAATCAAAACTAATAATGTACAGACACAACATTGACATTCTAAGGAAAATCTGTACAAAAACAAAAAAGAAACCTTCGTTTAATAAAACTTTGTTTAGCACTAAATAAATATAAAGCAATCTTTCACATTTATAGAATTAAAACATAAAATCGAAAGTTCGATACTCCGAGGTTGAAAATAACAGACAGCCCACTGTGGTTTTATTCTTTAATATAAACATAAACCAATAATTTCAATTTTTCAAGTAGGATGAGTGCTAACTGACCGTTATTGATTTATACCCCGTTTAGTTCTTACTCCATCACCTCTACTGTCGGCCTAAACCTAGTTTGAAATTATGTTGACCACCTTCAGGTATTTACACGTAAATTGGCAAAGAAGTAGAAATTTTGTGAAACAGTTGATAACCGTCATTTGCACCTAAACAGGTACAGACTTAAACAGGAGACGAAAGTTATCCGAAACAATGATGTATCAATTATTGTTGTCTCAGATAATAACTCACTGTTAACAAACTGTTTCTGAGCACCCCTGGTTCTTCACCTGAATATGCCCCCAAGTGACATAGCGGCATATCTACGGACTCATATCGCCAAAAACCGAATTTTTATATCCGTGGTGTGCAGAGCAGAGATAGCCCATACTGTAGTTTTGTGCTGAACTCTAAACAAAAAAAAAAAAATAAAAACGAACACCTGAATACCTACCATCCATTTCCAATTAATCAAAGATACGTAGCCTGAATTACCTATCAGGCATTACAATTTATAAAATATTTTTGCTATTGCTATAAATACTACATCAAAACAGAAGGAAAAAAGTAAACAAACATATAGCTCCATCCCTTTACTTTTATCACTTCTGTAAATTAATCTTAATCATAGCAGAAATATTAAAACATTATTTCTTTGAATTTCTTATTCTGGAAATTAAATGTTATTGGTTTGATCGAGTCGTTCCTCTAGGTTGTGTTACTAGCAGTCAGCCATGTTTATGTCCACCTACTGATTGGAAGATTGTAAAATTTGACATATATCGCAACAATCTACAAATACTAAGTTTTTAATAGGTAATGTAAATTGGATTAAAAAATATATATATATATAGGTATACCCTAGAAAATATTGGTGTTTTATTATGATGCAAGTTCTATGCAATTAAGTTACAGAATTTTTCTCTAAGTGTAATTATGACTAATGTTTTATTGAGTTTGAACTTTATTATGACACATTGTGAGTCATAGTCACATATTACACATAATAATCACTAACTGTTCTTCAGTAATAAATAATAGGTAAAACAAAGTATGTAACCTAGTTTATCATGGAGACAGCATTGTTGTTGTATTAAATGTTTGTTTTGGTAAGAAACAAACAATGTGAATTCGGTAACCTAATGAGAAAATTATTAGAGGCTAGTAGTAGAATTAAGCCTAATCTAAAAGTTAAACCCAACTAAGGTTATTATACTACTAAACTGAGAAAAGCAACTGCTAGGCCTATGCTAGTTATACGTTACATAAATTTATAAACGTTATAAATAGGTTTTAACGCTCTTAAGTGTAGACTAGAGTTTACAAATTTTAGTTCCAGCAGAAGTTAAAATTGTAATTGGTGCAGAAGCTATGATACTGATAGTAGTTAGTAATACCAATTGTATTATTTAAAAGTTTTCATAATCGTTCCATTTTAATTTTACCAAATGAAACATTTATTCAACTTGTTTATTAGATTGTGTAAACAATTCAATTGATATAGGTGTATTTACACATGTTGCACATGGATTATTTAAACAGGTAAGAGTTAAATATTTTAATACTATTTACAGTACAGAATAGAGGATCACTTGCTTTATTTAAATTTTCATTATATCCTATTTGACCTGTTTTGTAACACTGATGTGTTGAAACATTTAAAAAAAAACATTTGTCTGAAAGTAAATTCAAATTTTCTTTCCTATAATTATTGTCATTGGTAATTAAGGCACAATAAATATTATTCCATAAATAGCTGTTTTAAAACTTCATATGATCCATAAGTCAAGTGGATGCCTTTGAAAATTGGTACTATTAGTTGTAAGGTACACAAGAACAACATTCTTTGCCTTTACAGTACACCTCTTCCCATTACTACAGCAATAAGTCTATGGATTTACAATGCTAAAATCAGGGGTCCGATTCCTCCTCGGTGGGCTCAACAGATAGCATAATGTGACTTTGCTATAAGAAAACACATGCACACTATATACCTCTAAGTTAGGTACATCCCTTTGTCTGTATCTAAATACTCTATGGGAAGATACCCATAATATCAAAATGAGCCATAGAAAGCTGGATTCTGTATTTTATTTTACCCTCCTCCAGACTGTTTGGTGTATGCAGGATGTGAGTACTTCATTTTCATATTATCCAGTGTTGTCAAGAGAATGTGGATTAGCTGCATCCCACTTTCTTTATAATAGGTCAGAATGTTTCAAAGTTCTCTTCAGTTTTAACCACTAAACATTTTCCATTTATTTTACTATCAATGATTGAAATATTTAATTTGAAAATGAAGCAATAATGTACATGTACATAAACACAAGAAGTAAGTGGTTCCATTATTAAACTTTTGTAAAGTGTTTGTCTCTACTACAGTTCGTGGTAACTCATTCCATACGCCAATCACCCCTTTTAGAAAAATGAAACAGTTTCATCTGCAGTCTAGTCTGTCTCTTCCAAATCGTTAACTTGTATCCCCTTATTTTAAAAACCTATCACAAAGGTACTGGAGCCATTTGTCATGTTGATACCTCCCATGACAACATAAATTCTTGTGGTCATCATTTCTCAAGGGAAAGTTTTTAATGTCTCACTGTAATATAACCCTTTTATTTTAGGATCATACCAGTATATCTTTCCAGAGCTGTTTTCCCTTAGTTAATGTTACCTTTCTTAAATAAGGATATGACCTTATACATTTCTCTCGATAATTGTAGTGGTAATATGTAATAATCTCTTAACTTGTACAAATGTTCTATAAAAGTCTATTAGTTTACAACTAGCAACAAATGGTCAAAGTGATTTATCAATATGCTAAGATACTTCAGTCATAGTATTAAGTTTGTTTTTATTATTATTATGAATTATCCAAATCAAAATACATTACTTTACATTTAATAAAATTAATTGTAATTTACCAAATCTAATTGTGTAACATCTAAACACACTCACTATAGCAGGTTTCATTAACAAACTTTACCCACATTACTATCAGTGATGTATATAATAAAACAGATCACTAACCCTTCAGGTGTTGTAACAACGACCCAGTTCAGTTTTATTTTAGTGGCTCAATAACCATCTTGTTCTTTCTTACACCCAGCCACCCTACAGTCTAGTTAACTGAAAATCTAAGTTCTCACCCATTTCTTCAACTGGATAACGAGTGACATAGTGAAAATGTTAATTAGTAAAACAACATTTCAATTTGTAAACCTGTCATATGCTTTATAAAAATGACTGACTGGTTTGTTATTTCAAGAACTTATAGTACTGCACACATTACACGCATAGTTTGGGTTTTCTTCTCAAGTATGCTTATTATTCCAACATAACTGTGTGCAGAAGCAGTGTCTTGTATGTTAATTAACTGGATGTTTTCAGTAGAGACACAACTTGTACCTGGTTATTTATAATAAACCACTTACATCTGCAATGACCGTGATTCATAATAGCATGTTATGATTATATTTTGTCTGTGGTCACAGTATGGTGAGATTGTACTTTGTTTAAAAGAAATATAATTTATAAGTTGTAACTTCAAATTTATTTATTTTTTCATGTGATGAGACTATATATAATCTTTGTTGCAGGAAAACAAAAGAACCAAGACTTTTCTCTTTGGTCCATTAACTTCATTCATTTTCATTATTTAAGTTAAATTATATCGCTTTTAAGTCCTGTGAACACAAGTATATAGAAGTGATTATTAAGGTAACAGTTATGGAGTGAAGGTATTTTTGCTTTACTCCAAACAGTTTTGGTGTGTCCAATGTTTATGAAGTAATTCTACAATCTGTTAGAATCAATTTCAAGTAAAGACTTATTGAAACACATTATCAAGTAAAAACAAAATGTAAAAAATGCTATGAAGTCAATCACTTTGTGTGCCTGAAAATCCAGCCATATGAAGTTGTATTTTGAAGGGATTGAAACCAGAAATCAAGTCCAACTTGACATGATATACAGGCAATGTTTGGTTTTGGCTAGTTTTATCATAAAATCCCTTTTATTTTACTATTGTTTGTTTGCGCGAGTATCCCTGGTGCATGCATTGTCAAAAAATTCAACATAAATAATTGTATATTGCTAAATGAATAGTGTAATCATAATTTAGATATCAGGAGTAAAGTCCAGTATTCTTAACAACTATGGAACTGTGGACTATATCAGTATAATAATGAAAAGATAATTCATCATGTTAGTAACTTACTCAAATATAGTTATCATTCAATGTGCAAAATTCTACAATTTCTAAATTTATTTTAGTGAAAGCAACTGAAAAATAAAAAATCAATAACACAACAAAACGCGGTTATGTATAGTCCTTAAAATCAATAGTACAACAAAACGTGTTATGTATAGTCCTTAAAATCAATAACACAACAAAACGGTTATGTATAGTCCTTAAAATCGATAGTACAACAAAACGCGGTTATGTATAGTCCTTAAAATCGATAGTACAACAAAACGTGTTATGTATAGTCTTTAAAATCGATAGTACAACAAAACGTGGTTATGTATAGTCCTTAAAATCGATAGTGCAACAAAACGGTTATGTATAGTCCTTAAAATCGATAGTACAACAAAACGGTTATGTATAATCCTTAAAATCAGTCACAACAAAACATATTACGCACAGTCCTTAAAATCAATAACACAACAAAACGTGTTATGTATAGTCCTTAAAATTGATAGTACAACAAAACGCGGTTATGTATAGTCCTTAAAATCGATAGTACAACAAAACATTATGTATAGTCTTTAAAATCAGTCGCACAAACAAAACGATTATGTATAGTCCTTAATAACAAAATATTGTGTTATGTATAGTCTTTATAATCAGTAGTGCAACAAAACGTGTTACATATAGTCCTTAAAATCAGGTGTACAACAAAACGTGTTACATATAGTCCTTAAAATCAGTCGCAACAAAACGATTATGTATAGTTCTTAAAATCAGTAGTACAACAAGACGTGTTATGTATAGTCCTTAAAATCAGTATAATGTCAAAACGTGTTATGTATAGTCCTTAAAATCAATAACATAAAACGTGTTATGTATAGTCCTTAAAATCAATAACACAACAAAATGTGTTATGTATAGTCCTTAAAATCAATAACACAACAAAATTTGTTATGTATAGTCCTAAAAATCAATAACACAACAAAACGTGTTATGTGTAGTTTTTAAAATCATTAGTACAACAAAATGTGTTATGTGTAGTCCTTAAAATCAATCGTACAACAAAACATGTTATGTATAGTCCTTAAAATCAGTCGTACAGCAAAAAGTATAGTTCTGAAAATCAGCAGTATAACAAAATATTGTGTTATGTATAGTCTTTAAAATCAGTAGTGCAACAAAATGTGTTAAATATAGTCCTTAAAATCAGGAGTACAACAGAACATTGTGTTACTGAGTCCTTAAAATCAGGAGTACAACAGAACATTGTGTTGTGTAGTCCTTAAAATCAGGAGTACAACAGAACATTGTGTTACATATAGTCCTTAAAATCAGAAGTACAACAAAACATTGTGTTATGTATAGTAATTAAAATCAGTATTACAACAGAACATTGTGTTATGTATAGTCCTTAAAATCAGGAGTACAACAAAATGTGTTATGTATAGTCCTTAAAATTGATAGTACAACTAAAATTATAAATTAATTTGTTTACAGATTAATGTACATATGAATTAGAAATAATAGGTTTTTCACTAATATTTATCTCTGATTATTTGAGGAACTTGATGATTCATGCTATTAGCCTTTGGTTCAATGCTTGTATTTAGTTTTGATAAATGGGTAAGTATTTCTAAGTTCATATGTGAATTGTTTTTAGATATGACAGTAAAATATATTTATGGTTTGTTTTTTTAATAGGTTTGTCTAATTGAAGAAAGCAATGATGGCCACAGGCCCTTATAATTATTCATATATTTTCAAGTACATTATTATAGGAGACATGGGAGTTGGAAAGTCGTGTCTCTTGCATCAGTTTACAGAAAAAAAGTGTAAGTCTTTATCATTTTGTTAGAGAAGGTGACTTGATGTAGGTGGGGGTTTAAATTACTTAGTGTAAATCTTTATCATTTTGTTAGAGAAGGTGACTTGATGTAGGTGGGGGTTAAAATTACTTAGTGTAAGTCTTTATCACTTTGTTAGGGAAGGTGACTTGATGTAGATGGGGTTAAAATTACTTAGTGTGAGTCTTTATCATTTTGTTAGAGAAAGTGACTTAATGTAGATGGGGGTTAAAATTACTTAGTGCAAGTCTTTATCATTTTGTTAGAGAAGATGACTTGATGTAGATGGGGTGAAAATTACTTAGTGTAAGTCTTTATCATTTTGTTAGAGAAGGTGACTTGATGTAGATGGGGTGAAAATTACTTAGTGTAAGTCTTATCACTTTGTTAGGAAGGTGACTTGATGTAGATGGGGTTAAAATTACTTAGTGTGAGTCTTTATCATTTTGTTAGAGAAGGTGACTTGATGTAGATGGGGTTAAAATTACTTAGTGTGAGTCTTTATCATTTTGTTAGAGAAAGTGACTTAATGCAGATGGGGTTAAAATTACTTAGTGCAAGTCTTTATCATTTTGTTAGAGAAGATGACTTGATGTAGATGGGGTGAAAATTACTTAGTGTAAGTCTTTATCATTTTGTTAGAGAAGGTGACTTGATGTAGATGGGGTTAAAATTACTTAGTGCAAGTCTTTATCATTTTGTTAGAGAAGGTGACTTGATGTAGATGGGGTTAAAATTACTTAGTGTGAGTCTTTATCATTTTGTTAGAGAAGGTGACTTGATGTAGATGGGGTGAAAATTACTTAGTGTAAGTCTTTATCATTTTGTTAGAGAAGGTGACTTGATGTAGATGGGGTTAAAATTACTTAGTGCAAGTCTTTATCATTTTGTTAGAGAAGGTGACTTGATGTAGATGGGGGTGAAAATTACTTAGTGTGAGTCTTATCAGTTTGTTAGAGAAGGTGACTTGATGTAGATGGGGGTTAAAATTACTTAGTGTGAGTCTTTATCACTTTGTTAGGGAAGGTGACTTGATGTAGATGGGGGTTAAAATTACTTAGTGTGAGTCTTTATCAGTTTGTTAGAGAAGGTGACTTGATGTAGATGGGGTTAAAATTACTTAGTGCAAGTCTTTATCATTTTGTTAGAGAAGGTGACTTGATGTAGATGGGGTTAAAATTACTTAGTGCAAGTCTTTATCATTTTGTTAGAGAAGGTGACTTAATGTAGATGGGGTTAAAATTACTTAGTGTGAGTCTTTATCACTTTGTTAGGGAAGGTGACTTGATGTAGATGGGGGTTAAAATTACTTAGTGTGAGTCTTTATCATTTTGTTAGAGAAGGTGACTTGATGTAGATGGGGGTTAAAATTTCTTAGTGTAAGTCTTTATCAGTTTGTTAGAGAAGGTGACTTGATGTAGATGGGGTTAAAATTACTTAGTGCAAGTCTTTATCATTTTGTTAGAGAAGGTGACTTGATGTAGATGGGGGTGAAAATTACTTAGTGTGAGTCTTTATCACTTTGTTAGGAAGGTGACTTGATGTAGATGGGGTTAAAATTACTTAGTGCAAGTCTTTATCATTTTGTTAGAGAAGGTGACTTGATGTAGATGGGGGTGAAAATTACTTAGTGTGAGTCTTTATCACTTTGTTAGGGAAGGTGACTTGATGTAGATGGGGGTTAAAATTACTTAGTGTAAGTCTTTATCATTTTGTTAGAGAAGGTGACTTGATGTAGATGGGGTGAAAATTACTTAGTGCAAGTCTTTATCATTTTGTTAGAGAAGGTGACTTGATGTAGATGGGTGTTAAAATTACTTAGTGTGAGTCTTTATCATTTTGTTAGGGAAGGTGACTTGATGTAGATGGGTGTTAAAATTACTTAGTGTGAGTCTTTATCATTTTGTTAGAGAAGGTGACTTGATGTAGATGGGGGTTAAAATTACTTAGTGCAAGTCTTTATCACTTTGTTAGGGAAGGTGACTTGATGTAGATGGGGGTGAAAATTACTTAGTGCAAGTCTTTATCATTTTGTTAGAGAAGGTGACTTGATGTAGATGGGGGTTAAAATTACTTAGTGTGAGTCTTTATCATTTTGTTAGGGAAGGTGACTTGATGTAGATGGGGTTAAAATTACTTAGTGTAAGTCTTTATCATTTTGTTAGGGAAGGTGACTTGATGTAGATGGGTGTTAAAATTACTTAGTGCAAGTCTTTATCATTTTGTTAGAGAAGGTGACTTGATGTAGATGGGGGTGAAAATTACTTAGTGTGAGTCTTTATCACTTTGTTAGGAAGGTGACTTGATGTAGATGGGGTGAAAATTACTTAGTGCAAGTCTTTATCATTTTGTTAGAGAAGGTGACTTGATGTAGATGGGGTGAAAATTACTTAGTGTGAGTCTTTATCACTTTGTTAGGGAAGGTGACTTGATGTAGATGGGGGTTAAAATTACTTAGTGTGAGTCTTTATCATTTTGTTAGGGAAGGTGACTTGATGTAGATGGGGTTAAAATTACTTAGTGTAAGTCTTTATCATTTTGTTAGGGAAGGTGACTTGATGTAGATGGGGTTAAAATTACTTAGTGTGAGTCTTTATCACTTTGTTAGGGAAGGTGACTTGATGTAGATGGGGGTTAAAATTACTTAGTGTGAGTCTTTATCATTTTGTTAGAGAAGGTGACTTGATGTAGATGGGGTTAAAATTACTTAGTGTAAGTCTTTATCATTTTGTTAGAGAAGGTGACTTGATGTAGATGGGGTTAAAATTACTTAGTGCAAGTCTTTATCATTTTGTTAGAGAAGGTGACTTGATGTAGATGGGGGTTAAAATTACTTAGTGTGAGTCTTTATCATTTTGTTAGGGAAGGTGACTTGATGTAGATGGGGTTAAAATTACTTAGTGTAAGTCTTTATCATTTTGTTAGGGAAGGTGACTTGATGTAGATGGGGGTGAAAATTACTTAGTGCAAGTCTTTATCATTTTGTTAGGGAAGGTGACTTGATGTAGATGGGGTTAAAATTACTTAGTGTAAGTCTTTATCATTTTGTTAGACAAGGTGACTGAATGTAGATGGGGGTTAAAATTACTTAGTGTGAGTCTTTATCATTTTGTTAGAGAAGGTGACTTGATGTAGATGGGGTTAAAATTACTTAGTGTAAGTCTTTATCATTTTGTTAGAGAAGGTGACTTGATGTAGATGGGGTTAAAATTACTTAGTGCAAGTCTTTATCATTTTGTTAGAGAAGGTGACTTGATGTAGATGGGGTTAAAATTACTTAGTGCAAGTCTTTATCATTTTGTTAGAGAAGGTGACTTGATGTAGATGGGGTTAAAATTACTTAGTGTAAGTCTTTATCATTTTGTTAGACAAGGTGACTGAATGTAGATGGGGTTAAAATTACTTAGTGTGAGTCTTTATCATTTTGTTAGAGAAGGTGACTTGATGTAGATGGGGTTAAAATTACTTAGTGTAAGTCTTTATCATTTTGTTAGAGAAGGTGACTTGATGTAGATGGGGTTAAAATTACTTAGTGCAAGTCTTTATCATTTTGTTAGAGAAGGTGACTTGATGTAGATGGGGGTTAAAATTACTTAGTGTGAGTCTTTATCATTTTGTTAGGAAGGTGACTTGATGTAGATGGGGTTAAAATTACTTAGTGTAAGTCTTTATCATTTTGTTAGGGAAGGTGACTTGATGTAGATGGGTGTTAAAATTACTTAGTGTGAGTCTTTATCATTTTGTTAGAGAAGGTGACTTGATGTAGATGGGGGTGAAAATTACTTAGTGTGAGTCTTTATCACTTTGTTAGGGAAGGTGACTTGATGTAGATGGGGTGAAAATTACTTAGTGCAAGTCTTTATCATTTTGTTAGAGAAGGTGACTTGATGTAGATGGGGTGAAAATTACTTAGTGTGAGTCTTTATCACTTTGTTAGGGAAGGTGACTTGATGTAGATGGGGTTAAAATTACTTAGTGTAAGTCTTTATCATTTTGTTAGAGAAGGTGACTTGATGTAGATGGGGTTAAAATTACTTAGTGCAAGTCTTTATCATTTTGTTAGAGAAGGTGACTTGATGTAGATGGGGGTTAAAATTACTTAGTGTGAGTCTTTATCATTTTGTTAGGGAAGGTGACTTGATGTAGATGGGGTTAAAATTACTTAGTGTAAGTCTTTATCATTTTGTTAGGAAGGTGACTTGATGTAGATGGGGTGAAAATTACTTAGTGCAAGTCTTTATCATTTTGTTAGGAAGGTGACTTGATGTAGATGGGGTTAAAATTACTTAGTGTAAGTCTTTATCATTTTGTTAGACAAGGTGACTGAATGTAGATGGGGGTTAAAATTACTTAGTGTGAGTCTTTATCATTTTGTTAGAGAAGGTGACTTGATGTAGATGGGGTTAAAATTACTTAGTGTAAGTCTTTATCATTTTGTTAGAGAAGGTGACTTGATGTAGATGGGGTTAAAATTACTTAGTGCAAGTCTTTATCATTTTGTTAGAGAAGGTGACTTGATGTAGATGGGGTTAAAATTACTTAGTGCAAGTCTTTATCATTTTGTTAGAGAAGGTGACTTGATGTAGATGGGGTTAAAATTACTTAGTGTAAGTCTTTATCATTTTGTTAGACAAGGTGACTGAATGTAGATGGGGTTAAAATTACTTAGTGTGAGTCTTTATCATTTTGTTAGAGAAGGTGACTTGATGTAGATGGGGGTGAAAATTACTTAGTGTGAGTCTTTATCACTTTGTTAGGGAAGGTGACTTGATGTAGATGGGGGTTAAAATTACTTAGTGCAAGTCTTTATCACTTTGTTAGGGAAGGTGACTTGATGTAGATGGGGGTTAAAATTACTTAGTGCAAGTCTTTATCATTTTGTTAGAGAAGATGACTTGATGTAGATGGGGGTGAAAATTACTTAGTGTAAGTCTTTATCACTTTGTTAGAGAAGGTGACATGATGTAGATGGGGGTTAAAATTACTTAGTGTGAGTCTTTATCATTTTGTTAGACAAGGTGACTGAATGTAGATGGGGGTTAAAATTACTTAGTGTGAGTCTTTATCACTTTGTTAGAGAAGGTGACTTAATGTAGATGGGGTTAAAATTACTTAGTGTGAGTCTTTATCACTTTGTTAGGGAAGGTGACTTGATGTAGATGGGGTTAAAATTACTTAGTGTGAGTCTTTATCACTTTGTTAGGGAAGGTGACTTGATGTAGATGGGGTTAAAATTACTTAGTGTGAGTCTTTATCATTTTGTTAGGGAAGGTGACTTGATGTAGATGGGGTTAAAATTACTTATTTTCTTTTCAAAAATTTGAAGAATAGACTTTCCTCAGTCTGGAAAAAGAAAACCATCTTCTATTGTCATCTTAAATAGTACAGTTTATATAAAAGTAGATTAAGGCATGTTTGGCAAGTGTCAAAGTTAGCCTTGTACAATAACTTAGGTGTGTCTTGAAACTGGTATTTCTTGGTGTTGAAACTGATGACTTCAAAAACAAAACTGAACTTCCTGTATCCATAAAACATATTTGAAAACAACCTATGATGGTATTGAATGTATTAGTTTTGTGTTAAACAAAATGTATTCATGGTATCTAGCAAACATTACAGTTGGGTGAACATGCACATATCAGCAGGACATTATAATTCATATATTAAAGTCCCTCTCTTGTTTTAGATTGGTTCTCGTTGATATGTAACTGGGTAGCATGACACTGAGGTTTTCATCTTGTCTGTGAATGTTCTCACTCTAGTTTTCCTACTTAATTATTATTTAGTTTGTACTCATGTATCCAGAATAAAAGAAAGTTTTAGTTTAGTTTTAGATTAGTTATGTTATCAAAAGGAAAGATAAAATTTCTTAAGTTTACAGAGATAAACTATTCTGAATGTCCTAATATCGTTTGGTATTTTTTTCTGAGATTTACTTACGACTTTGTTTTCATCATGTATAATTAATCACTAATATTTCTCTCATTCTGGTCAGTTTAAATAATCATAAATATAAGACTTCAGAAACTAAAGGTTTTCTGATATAAAAACATTGTTTTGTTTATGACATGCAAGAGACAGCAGATAAAAATAGATCCTGCCCATCGTATTATTAGGATATATTTATGTTTGTTGTAGCATATTGAGTTTTATTCTTTAGTTATTTTGTTTTTTAGAGTAGGAATTAGTGTTTTAAGGTCAGTTGTAAAAACTACCAGTGGAAAGCTTTACTCTTATTGTGCACATACATACAGTTGTTAAGTGGCTACAGTTAATCTTTACAGTATTGTAACAGAGCATGTGTTGATGTGAAGGGCCTGTCCTCTTTCTAAAGGATTTACTGCTATACCAGTGTTTTCCTGGAATGTGTATGAAACATTCAAAGAACATATACAATACTTCTATGTGTATATGTGGCAACACCTGTACTAGTTTTGTGATGTGTAGTTTGGGAGAGTGACTCACTTTTAGAGTTCCTAAAAAGTAGTTTTTCGGAGAGCAGTGTAAGTTGACAAAGGTTAAAGAAAGTTCTCTCTGTCAGTGTAAGTTGTTAAAGAAAGTTCTCTCTGTCAGTATAAGTTGACAAAGAAAGTTCTCTCTGTCAGTGTAAGTTGTTGAAGAAAGTTCTCTCTGTCAGTGTAAGTTGTTAAAGAAAGTTCTCTCTGTCAGTGTAAGTTGACAAAGAAAGTTCTCTCTGTCAGTGTAAGTTGTTGAAGAAAGTTCTCTCTGTCAGTGTAAGTTGACAAAGGTTAAAGAAAGTTCTCTCTGTCAGTGTAAGTTGACAAAGGTTAAAGAAAGTTCTCTCTGTCAGTGTAAGTTGACAAAGGTTAAAGAAAGTTCTCTCTGTCAGTGTAAGTTGTTAAAGAAAGTTCTCTGTCAGTGTAAGTTGTTAAAGAAAGTTCTCTCTGTCAGTGTAAGTTGACAAAGAAAGTTCTCTCTGTCAGTGTAAGTTGTTAAAGAAAGTTCTCTCTGTCAGTGTAAGTTGACAAAGAAAGTTCTCTCTGTCAGTGTAAGTTCACAAAGAAAGTTCTCTCTGTCAGTGTAAGTTGTTAAAGAAAGTTCTCTCTGTCAGTGTAAGTTCACAAAAAAAGTTCTCTCTGTCAGTGTAAGTTGTTAAAGAAAGTTCTCTCTGTCAGTATAAGTTGACAAAGGTTAAAGAAAGTTCTCTCTGTCAGTGTAAGTTGTTAAAGAAAGTTCTCTCTGTCAGTGTAAGTTGACAAAGGTTAAAGAAAGTTCTCTCTGTCAGTGTAAGTTGACAAAGGTTAAAGAAAGTTCTCTCTGTCAGTGTAAGTTGACAAAGAAAGTTCTCTCTGTCAGTGTAAGTTGTTAAAGAAAGTTCTCTCTGTCAGTGTAAGTTGACAAAGGTTAAAGAAAGTTCTCTCTGTCAGTGTAAGTTGACAGAAAGAAAGTTCTCTGTCAGTGTAAGTTGTTAAAGAGAGTCTCTCTGTCAGTGTAAGTTGACAAAGAAAGTTCTCTCTGTCAGTGTAAGTTGTTAAAGAAAGTTCTCTCTGTCAGTGTAAGTTGACAAAGGTTAAAGAAAGTTCTCTGTCAGTGTAAGTTGACAAAGGTTAAAGAAAGTTCTCTCTGTCAGTGTAAGTTGACAAAGAAAGTTCTCTCTGTCAGTATAAGTTGACAAAGGTTAAAGAAAGTCTCTCTGTCAGTGTAAGTTGACAAAGGTTAAAGAAAGTCTCTCTGTCAGTGTAAGTTGACAAAGGTTAAAAGAAAGTTCTCTCTGTCAGTGTAAGTTGACAAAGGTTAAAGAAAGTTCTCTCTGTCAGTGTAAGTTGACAAAGGTTAAAGAAAGTTCTCTCTGTCAGTGTAAGTTGTTAAAGAAAGTTCTCTCTGTCAGTATAAGTTGACAAAGGTTAAAGAAAGTTCTCTCTGTCAGTGTAAGTTGACAAGGTTAAAGAAGAGTTCTCTCTGTCAGTGTAAGTTGACAAGGTTAAAGAAAGTTCTCTCTGTCAGTATAAGTTGACAAGGTTAAAGAAAGTTCTCTCTGTCAGTGTAAGTTGACAAGGTTAAAGAAAGTTCTCTCTGTCAGTGTAAGTTGACAAGGTTAAAGAAAGTTCTCTCTGTCAGTGTAAGTTGACAAAGGTTAAAGAAAGTTCTCTCTGTCAGTGTAAGTTGACAAAGGTTAAAGAAAGTTCTCTCTGTCAGTGTAAAGTTGACAAGGTTAAAGAAAGTTCTCTCTGTCAGTGTAAGTTGACAAGGTTAAAGAAAGTCTCTCTGTCAGTGTAAGTTGTTAAAGAAAGTTCTCTCTGTCAGTGTAAGTTGACAAAGAAAGTTCTCTCTGTCAGTGTAAGTTGTTAAAGAAAGTTCTCTCTGTCAGTGTAAGTTGACAAAGAAAGTTCTCTCTGTCAGTGTAAGTTGTTAAAGAAAGTTCTCTCTGTCAGTGTAAGTTGTTAAAGAAAGTTCTCTCTGTCAGTGTAAGTTGTTAAAGAAAGTTCTCTCTGTCAGTGTAAGTTGTTAAAGAAAGTTCTCTCTGTCAGTGTAAGTTGACAAAGAAAGTTCTCTCTGTCAGTGTAAGTTGTTAAAGAAAGTTCTCTCTGTCAGTGTAAGTTGTTAAAGAAAGTTCTCTCTGTCAGTATAAGTTGACAAGGTTAAAGAAAGTTCTCTCTGTCAGTGTAAGTTGACAAGGTTAAAGAAAGTTCTCTCTGTCAGTGTAAGTTGACAAAGGTTAAAGAAAGTTCTCTCTGTCAGTGTAAGTTGTTAAAGAAAGTTCTCTCTGTCAGTGTAAGTTGTTAAAGAAAGTTCTCTCTGTCAGTGTAAGTTGACAAGGTTAAAGAAAGTTCTCTCTGTCAGTGTAAGTTGACAAGGTTAAAGAAAGTTCTCTCTGTCAGTGTGTAAGTTGTTAAAGAAAGTTCTCTCTGTCAGTGTAAGTTGTTAAAGAAAGTTCTCTCTGTCAGTGTAAGTTGTTAAAGAAAGTTCTCTCTGTCAGTGTAAGTTGTTAAAGAAAGTTCTCTCTGTCAGTATAAGTTGTTAAAGAAAGTTCTCTCTGTCAGTGTAAGTTGTTAAAGAAAGTTCTCTCTGTCAGTGTAAAGTTGTAAAGAAAGTTCTCTCTGTCAGTGTAAGTTGTTAAAGAAAGTTCTCTCTGTCAGTGTAAGTTGTTAAAGAAAGTTCTCTCTGTCAGTGTAAGTTGTTAAAGAAAGTTCTCTCTGTCAGTGTAAGTTGTTAAAGAAAGTTTCTCTCTGTCAGTGTAAGTTGTTAAAGAAAGTTCTCTCTGTCAGTGTAAGTTGTTAAAGAAAGTTCTCTCTGTCAGTGTAAGTTGTTAAAGAAAGTTCTCTCTGTCAGTGTAAGTTGTTAAAGAAAGTTCTCTCTGTCAGTGTAAGTTGTTAAAGAAAGTTCTCTCTGTCAGTATAAGTTGACAAAGGTTAAAGAAAGTTCCTCTCTGTCAGTGTAAGTTGACAAGGTTAAAGAAAGTCTCTCTGTCAGTATAAGTTGACAAGGTTAAAGAAAGTTCTCTCTGTCAGTGTAAGTTGACAAAGGTTAAAGAAAGTTCTCTCTGTCAGTATAAGTTGACAAAGGTTAAAGAAAGTTCTCTCTGTCAGTGTAAGTTGACAAAGGTTAAAGAAAGTTCTCTCTGTCAGTGTAAGTTGACAAGGTTAAAGAAAGTTCTCTCTGTCAGTGTAAGTTGACAAAGGTTAAAGAAAGTTCTCTCTGTCAGTATAAGTTGACAAAGGTTAAAGAAAGTTCTCTCTGTCAGTGTAAGTTGACAAAGGTTAAAGAAAGTTCTCTCTGTCAGTGTAAGTTGACAAGGTTAAAGAAAGTTCTCTCTGTCAGTGTAAGTTGACAAAGGTTAAAGAAAGTTCTCTCTGTCAGTGTAAGTTGACAAAGGTTAAAGAAAGTTCTCTCTGTCAGTGTAAGTTGACAAAGGTTAAAGAAAGTTCTCTCTGTCAGTGTAAGTTGTTAAAGAAAGTTCTCTCTGTCAGTGTAAGTTGTTAAAGAAAGTTCTCTCTGTCAGTGTAAGTTGACAAAGAAAGTTCTCTCTGTCAGTGTAAGTTGTTAAAGAAAGTTCTCTCTGTCAGTGTAAGTTGTTAAAGAAAGTCTCTCTGTCAGTGTAAGTTGTTGAAGAAAGTTCTCTCTGTCAGTGTAAGTTGTTAAAGAAAGTCTCTCTCTGTCAGTGTAAGTTGTTAAAGAAAGTTCTCTCTGTCAGTGTAAGTTGACAAAGGTTAAAGAAAGTTCTCTCTGTCAGTGTAAGTTGACAAGGTTAAAGAAAGTTCTCTCTGTCAGTGTAAGTTGACAAAGGTTAAAGAGTTCTCTCTGTCAGTGTAAGTTGACAAAGGTTAAAGAAAGTTCTCTCTGTCAGTGTAAGTTGTTAAAGAAAGTTCTCTCTGTCAGTGTAAGTTGACAAAGGTTAAAGAAAGTTCTCTCTGTCAGTGTAAGTTGTTAAAGAAAGTTCTCTCTGTCAGTGTAAGTTGACAAAGGTTAAAGAAAGTTCTCTCTGTCAGTATAAGTTGACAAAGGTTAAAGAAAGTTCTCTCTGTCAGTGTAAGTTGACAAAGGTTAAAGAAAGTTCTCTCTGTCAGTGTAAGTTGACAAAGGTTAAAGAAAGTTCTCTCTGTCAGTGTAAGTTGACAAAGGTTAAAGAAAGTTCTCTCTGTCAGTGTAAGTTGTTAAAGAAAGTTCTCTCTGTCAGTGTAAGTTGTTAAAGAAAGTTCTCTCTGTCAGTGTAAGTTGTTAAAGAAAGTTCTCTCTGTCAGTGTAAGTTGTTAAAGAAAGTTCTCTCTGTCAGTATAAGTTGACAAGGTTAAAGAAAGTTCTCTCTGTCAGTGTAAGTTGACAAAGGTTAAAGAAAGTTCTCTCTGTCAGTGTAAGTTGACAAAGGTTAAAGAAAGTTCTCTCTGTCAGTGTAAGTTGACAAAGAAAGTTCTCTCTGTCAGTGTAAGTTGACAAAGAAAGTTCTCTCTGTCAGTGTAAGTTGTTAAAGAAAGTTCTCTCTGTCAGTGTAAGTTGTTAAAGAAAGTTCTCTCTGTCAGTGTAAGTTGACAAAGGTTAAAGAAAGTTCTCTCTGTCAGTGTAAGTTGACAAAGGTTAAAGAAAGTTCTCTCTGTCAGTGTAAGTTGACAAAGGTTAAAGAAGTTCTCTCTGTCAGTGTAAGTTGTTAAAGAAAGTTCTCTCTGTCAGTGTAAGTTGACAAGGTTAAAGAAAGTTCTCTCTGTCAGTGTAAGTTGACAAAGGTTAAAGAAAGTTCTCTCTGTCAGTGTAAGTTGTTAAAGAAAGTTCTCTCTGTCAGTGTAAGTTGTTAAAGAAAGTCTCTCTGTCAGTGTAAGTTGTTAAAGAAAGTTCTCTCTGTCAGTGTAAGTTGTTAAAGAAAGTTCTCTCTGTCAGTATAAGTTGACAAGGTTAAAGAAAGTTCTCTCTGTCAGTGTAAGTTGACAAAGGTTAAAGAAAGTTCTCTCTGTCAGTATAAGTTGACAAAGGTTAAAGAAAGTTCTCTCTGTCAGTGTAAGTTGACAAGGTTAAAGAAAGTTCTCTCTGTCAGTATAAGTTGACAAGGTTAAAGAAAGTTCTCTCTGTCAGTGTAAGTTGACAAAGGTTAAAGAAAGTTCTCTCTGTCAGTATAAGTTGACAAAGGTTAAAGAAAGTTCTCTCTGTCAGTGTAAGTTGACAAAGGTTAAAGAAAGTTCTCTCTGTCAGTGTAAGTTGACAAAGGTTAAAGAAAGTTCTCTCTGTCAGTGTAAGTTGACAAGGTTAAAGAAAGTTCTCTCTGTCAGTGTAAGTTGACAAGGTTAAAGAAAGTTCTCTCTGTCAGTGTAAGTTGTTAAAGAAAGTTCTCTCTGTCAGTGTAAGTTGACAAAGAAAGTTCTCTCTGTCATTGTAAGTTGTTAAAGAAAGTTCTCTCTGTCAGTGTAAGTTGTTAAAGAAAGTTCTCTCTGTCAGTATAAGTTGACAAGGTTAAAGAAAGTTCTCTCTGTCAGTGTAAGTTGACAAAGGTTAAAGAAAGTTCTCTCTGTCAGTGTAAGTTGACAAAGGTTAAAGAAAGTTCTCTCTGTCAGTGTAAGTTGACAAAGGTTAAAGAAAGTTCTCTCTGTCAGTGTAAGTTGACAAGGTTAAAGAAAGTTCTCTCTGTCAGTGTAAGTTGACAAAGGTTAAAGAAAGTTCTCTCTGTCAGTGTAAGTTGACAAGGTTAAAGAAAGTTCTCTCTGTCAGTATAAGTTGACAAAGGTTAAAGAAAGTTCTCTCTGTCAGTGTAAGTTGACAAGGTTAAAGAAAGTTCTCTCTGTCAGTGTAAGTTGTTAAAGAAAGTTCTCTCTGTCAGTGTAAGTTGTTAAAGAAAGTTCTCTCTGTCAGTATAAGTTGACAAAGGTTAAAGAAAGTTCTCTCTGTCAGTGTAAGTTGACAAGGTTAAAGAAAGTTCTCTCTGTCAGTGTAAGTTGTTAAAGAAAGTTCTCTCTGTCAGTGTAAGTTGTTAAAGAAAGTTCTCTCTGTCAGTGTAAGTTGACAAGGTTAAAGAAAGTTCTCTCTGTCAGTGTAAGTTGTTAAAGAAAGTTCTCTCTGTCAGTGTAAGTTGTTAAAGAAAGTTCTCTCTGTCAGTATAAGTTGACAAAGGTTAAAGAAAGTTCTCTCTGTCAGTGTAAGTTGACAAAGGTTAAAGAAAGTTCTCTCTGTCAGTGTAAGTTGTTAAAGAAAGTTCTCTCTGTCAGTGTAAGTTGTTAAAGAAAGTTCTCTCTGTCAGTGTAAGTTGTTAAAGAAAGTTCTCTCTGTCAGTGTAAGTTGACAAAGGTTAAAGAAAGTTCTCTCTGTCAGTGTAAGTTGACAAGGTTAAAGAAAGTTCTCTCTGTCAGTGTAAGTTGACAAAGGTTAAAGAAAGTTCTCTCTGTCAGTGTAAGTTGTTAAAGAAAGTTCTCTCTGTCAGTGTAAGTTGTTAAAGAAAGTTCTCTCTGTCAGTGTAAGTTGTTAAAGAAAGTTCTCTCTGTCAGTATAAGTTGACAAGGTTAAAGAGTTCTCTCTGTCAGTGTAAGTTGACAAAGGTTAAAGAAAGTTCTCTCTGTCAGTGTAAGTTGACAAGGTTAAAGAAAGTTCTCTCTGTCAGTGTAAGTTGACAAGGTTAAAGAAAGTTCTCTCTGTCAGTGTAAGTTGACAAGGTTAAAGAAAGTTCTCTCTGTCAGTGTAAGTTGTTAAAGAAAGTTCTCTCTTTCAGTATAAGTTGACAAAGGTTAAAGAAAGTTCTCTCTGTCAGTGTAAGTTGTTAAAGAAAGTTCTCTCTGTCAGTGTAAGTTGTTAAAGAAAGTTCTCTCTGTCAGTGTAAGTTGTTAAAGAAAGTTCTCTCTGTCAGTATAAGTTGACAAAGGTTAAAGAAAGTTCTCTCTGTCAGTGTAAGTTGTTAAAGAAAGTTCTCTCTGTCAGTGTAAGTTTTTAAAGAAAGTTCTCTCTGTCAGTATAAGTTGACAAAGGTTAAAGAAAGTTCTCTCTGTCAGTGTAAGTTGTTAAAGAAAGTTCTCTCTGTCAGTGTAAGTTGTTAAAGAAAGTTCTCTCTGTCAGTGTAAGTTGTTAAAGAAAGTTCTCTCTGTCAGTGTAAGTTGTTAAAGAAAGTTCTCTCTGTCAGTGTAAGTTGTTAAAGAAAGTTCTCTCTGTCAGTGTAAGTTGACAAAGAAAGTTCTCTCTGTCAGTGTAAGTTGTTAAAGAAAGTTCTCTCTGTCAGTGTAAGTTGTTAAAGAAAGTTCTCTCTGTCAGTATAAGTTGACAAAGGTTAAAGAAAGTTCTCTCTGTCAGTGTAAGTTGACAAAGGTTAAAGAAAGTTCTCTCTGTCAGTGTAAGTTGACAAAGGTTAAAGAAAGTTCTCTCTGTCAGTGTAAGTTGACAAAGGTTAAAGAAAGTTCTCTCTGTCAGTGTAAGTTGTTAAAGAAAGTTCTCTCTGTCAGTGTAAGTTGACAAAGAAAGTTCTCTCTGTCAGTGTAAGTTGTTAAAGAAAGTTCTCTCTGTCAGTATAAGTTGTTAAAGAAAGTTCTCTCTATCAGTGTAAGTTGTTAAAGAAAGTTCTCTCTGTCAGTGTAAGTTGTTAAAGAAAGTTCTCTCTGTCAGTGTAAGTTGTTAAAGAAAGTTCTCTCTGTCAGTATAAGTTGACAAAGGTTAAAGAAAGTTCTCTCTGTCAGTGTAAGTTGACAAGGTTAAAGAAAGTTCTCTCTGTCAGTGTAAGTTGACAAAGGTTAAAGAAAGTTCTCTCTGTCAGTGTAAGTTGACAAAGGTTAAAGAAAGTTCTCTCTGTCAGTGTAAGTTGTTAAAGAAAGTTCTCTCTGTCAGTGTAAGTTGACAAAGGTTAAAGAAAGTTCTCTCTGTCAGTATAAGTTGACAAAGGTTAAAGAAAGTTCTCTCTGTCAGTGTAAGTTGACAAAGGTTAAAGAAAGTTCTCTCTGTCAGTGTAAGTTGACAAGGTTAAAGAAAGTTCTCTCTGTCAGTGTAAGTTGACAAAGGTTAAAGAAAGTTCTCTCTGTCAGTGTAAGTTGACAAGGTTAAAGAAAGTTCTCTCTGTCAGTGTAAGTTGACAAAGGTTAAAGAAAGTTCTCTCTGTCAGTGTAAGTTGTTAAAGAAAGTTCTCTCTGTCAGTGTAAGTTGTTAAAGAAAGTTCTCTCTGTCAGTGTAAGTTGTTAAAGAAAGTTCTCTCTGTCAGTGTAAGTTGTTAAAGAAAGTTCTCTCTGTCAGTGTAAGTTGTTAAAGAAAGTTCTCTCTGTCAGTATAAGTTGACAAGGTTAAAGAAAGTTCTCTCTGTCAGTGTAAGTTGACAAAGGTTAAAGAAAGTTCTCTCTGTCAGTGTAAGTTGACAAAGGTTAAAGAAAGTTCTCTCTGTCAGTGTAAGTTGACAAAGAAAGTTCTCTCTGTCAGTGTAAGTTGACAAAGAAAGTTCTCTCTGTCAGTGTAAGTTGTTAAAGAAAGTTCTCTCTGTCAGTGTAAGTTGTTAAAGAAAGTTCTCTCTGTCAGTGTAAGTTGACAAAGGTTAAAGAAAGTTCTCTCTGTCAGTGTAAGTTGACAAAGGTTAAAGAAAGTTCTCTCTGTCAGTGTAAGTTGACAAAGGTTAAAGAAAGTTCTCTCTGTCAGTGTAAGTTGTTAAAGAAAGTTCTCTCTGTCAGTGTAAGTTGACAAAGGTTAAAGAAAGTTCTCTCTGTCAGTGTAAGTTGACAAAGGTTAAAGAAAGTTCTCTCTGTCAGTGTAAGTTGTTAAAGAAAGTTCTCTCTGTCAGTGTAAGTTGTTAAAGAAAGTTCTCTCTGTCAGTGTAAGTTGTTAAAGAAAGTTCTCTCTGTCAGTGTAAGTTGTTAAAGAAAGTTCTCTCTGTCAGTGTAAGTTGTTAAAGAAAGTTCTCTCTGTCAGTATAAGTTGACAAAGGTTAGAAAGTTCTCTCTGTCAGTGTAAGTTGACAAAGGTTAAAGAAAGTTCTCTCTGTCAGTATAAGTTGACAAAGGTTAAAGAAAGTTCTCTCTGTCAGTGTAAGTTGACAAGGTTAAAGAAAGTTCTCTCTGTCAGTATAAGTTGACAAGGTTAAAGAAAGTTCTCTCTGTCAGTGTAAGTTGACAAAGGTTAAAGAAAGTTCTCTCTGTCAGTATAAGTTGACAAAGGTTAAAGAAAGTTCTCTCTGTCAGTGTAAGTTGACAAAGGTTAAAGAAAGTTCTCTCTGTCAGTGTAAGTTGACAAAGGTTAAAGAAAGTTCTCTCTGTCAGTGTAAGTTGACAAAGGTTAAAGAAAGTTCTCTCTGTCAGTGTAAGTTGTTAAAGAAAGTTCTCTCTTTCAGTATAAGTTGACAAAGGTTAAAGAAAGTTCTCTCTGTCAGTGTAAGTTGTTAAAGAAAGTTCTCTCTGTCAGTGTAAGTTGTTAAAGAAAGTTCTCTCTGTCAGTGTAAGTTGTTAAAGAAAGTTCTCTCTGTCAGTATAAGTTGACAAAGGTTAAAGAAAGTTCTCTCTGTCAGTGTAAGTTGTTAAAAGTTCTCTCTGTCAGTGTAAGTTTTAAAGAAAGTTCTCTCTGTCAGTATAAGTTGACAAAGGTTAAAGAAAGTTCTCTCTGTCAGTGTAAGTTGTTAAAGAAAGTTCTCTCTGTCAGTGTAAGTTGTTAAAGAAAGTTCTCTCTGTCAGTGTAAGTTGACAAAGAAAGTTCTCTCTGTCAGTGTAAGTTGTTAAAGAAAGTTCTCTCTGTCAGTGTAAGTTGTTAAAGAAAGTTCTCTCTGTCAGTGTAAGTTGACAAAGAAAGTTCTCTCTGTCAGTGTAAGTTGTTAAAGAAAGTTCTCTCTGTCAGTGTAAGTTGTTAAAGAAAGTTCTCTCTGTCAGTATAAGTTGACAAAGGTTAAAGAAAGTTCTCTCTGTCAGTGTAAGTTGACAAAGGTTAAAGAAAGTTCTCTCTGTCAGTGTAAGTTGACAAAGGTTAAAGAAAGTTCTCTCTGTCAGTGTAAGTTGACAAAGGTTAAAGAAAGTTCTCTCTGTCAGTGTAAGTTGTTAAAGAAAGTTCTCTCTGTCAGTGTAAGTTGACAAAGAAAGTTCTCTCTGTCAGTGTAAGTTGTTAAAGAAAGTTCTCTCTGTCAGTGTAAGTTGTTAAAGAAAGTTCTCTCTGTCAGTGTAAGTTGTTAAAGAAAGTTCTCTCTGTCAGTGTAAGTTGTTAAAGAAAGTTCTCTCTGTCAGTGTAAGTTGTTAAAGAAAGTTCTCTCTGTCAGTATAAGTTGACAAGGTTAAAGAAAGTTCTCTCTGTCAGTGTAAGTTGACAAGGTTAAAGAAAGTTCTCTCTGTCAGTGTAAGTTGACAAAGGTTAAAGAAAGTTCTCTCTGTCAGTGTAAGTTGACAAAGGTTAAAGAAAGTTCTCTCTGTCAGTGTAAGTTGTTAAAGAAAGTTCTCTCTGTCAGTGTAAGTTGACAAAGGTTAAAGAAAGTTCTCTCTGTCAGTATAAGTTGACAAGGTTAAAGAAAGTTCTCTCTGTCAGTGTAAGTTGACAAAGGTTAAAGAAAGTTCTCTCTGTCAGTGTAAGTTGACAAAGGTTAAAGAAAGTTCTCTCTGTCAGTGTAAGTTGACAAAGGTTAAAGAAAGTTCTCTCTGTCAGTGTAAGTTGACAAAGGTTAAAGAAAGTTCTCTCTGTCAGTGTAAGTTGACAAAGGTTAAAGAAAGTTCTCTCTGTCAGTGTAAGTTGACAAAGGTTAAAGAAAGTTCTCTCTGTCAGTGTAAGTTGTTAAAGAAAGTTCTCTCTGTCAGTGTAAGTTGTTAAAGAAAGTTCTCTCTGTCAGTGTAAGTTGTTAAAGAAAGTTCTCTCTGTCAGTGTAAGTTGTTAAAGAAAGTTCTCTCTGTCAGTATAAGTTGACAAAGGTTAAAGAAAGTTCTCTCTGTCAGTGTAAGTTGACAAGGTTAAAGAAAGTTCTCTCTGTCAGTGTAAGTTGTTAAAGAAAGTTCTCTCTGTCAGTGTAAGTTGACAAAGAAAGTTCTCTCTGTCAGTGTAAGTTGACAAAGAAAGTTCTCTCTGTCAGTGTAAGTTGTTAAAGAAAGTTCTCTCTGTCAGTGTAAGTTGTTAAAGAAAGTTCTCTCTGTCAGTGTAAGTTGACAAAGGTTAAAGAAAGTTCTCTCTGTCAGTGTAAGTTGACAAAGGTTAAAGAAAGTTCTCTCTGTCAGTGTAAGTTGTTAAAGAAAGTTCTCTCTGTCAGTGTAAGTTGACAAGGTTAAAGAAAGTTCTCTCTGTCAGTGTAAGTTGACAAGGTTAAAGAAAGTTCTCTCTGTCAGTGTAAGTTGTTAAAGAAAGTTCTCTCTGTCAGTGTAAGTTGTTAAAGAAAGTTCTCTCTGTCAGTGTAAGTTGTTAAAGAAAGTTCTCTCTGTCAGTGTAAGTTGTTAAAGAAAGTTCTCTCTGTCAGTGTAAGTTGTTAAAGAAAGTTCTCTCTGTCAGTATAAGTTGACAAAGGTTAAAGAAAGTTCTCTCTGTCAGTGTAAGTTGACAAGGTTAAAGAAAGTTCTCTCTGTCAGTATAAGTTGACAAGGTTAAAGAAAGTTCTCTCTGTCAGTGTAAGTTGACAAGGTTAAAGAAAGTTCTCTCTGTCAGTATAAGTTGACAAGGTTAAAGAAAGTTCTCTCTGTCAGTGTAAGTTGACAAAGGTTAAAGAAAGTTCTCTCTGTCAGTATAAGTTGACAAAGGTTAAAGAAAGTTCTCTCTGTCAGTGTAAGTTGTTAAAGAAAGTTCTCTCTGTCAGTGTAAGTTGACAAAGGTTAAAGAAAGTTCTCTCTGTCAGTGTAAGTTGACAAAGGTTAAAGAAAGTTCTCTCTGTCAGTGTAAGTTGACAAAGGTTAAAGAAAGTTCTCTCTGTCAGTGTAAGTTGTTAAAGAAAGTTCTCTCTGTCAGTGTAAGTTGACAAAGAAAGTTCTCTCTGTCAGTGTAAGTTGTTAAAGAAAGTTCTCTCTGTCAGTGTAAGTTGTTAAAGAAAGTTCTCTCTGTCAGTATAAGTTGACAAGGTTAAAGAAAGTTCTCTCTGTCAGTGTAAGTTGACAAAGGTTAAAGAAAGTTCTCTCTGTCAGTGTAAGTTGACAAGGTTAAAGAAAGTTCTCTCTGTCAGTGTAAGTTGACAAGGTTAAAGAAAGTTCTCTCTGTCAGTGTAAGTTGACAAAGGTTAAAGAAAGTTCTCTCTGTCAGTGTAAGTTGACAAAGGTTAAAGAAAGTTCTCTCTGTCAGTGTAAGTTGACAAGGTTAAAGAAAGTTCTCTCTGTCAGTATAAGTTGACAAAGGTTAAAGAAAGTTCTCTCTGTCAGTGTAAGTTGACAAAGGTTAAAGAAAGTTCTCTCTGTCAGTGTAAGTTGTTAAAGAAAGTTCTCTCTGTCAGTGTAAGTTGTTAAAGAAAGTTCTCTCTGTCAGTATAAGTTGACAAAGGTTAAAGAAAGTTCTCTCTGTCAGTGTAAGTTGACAAAGGTTAAAGAAAGTTCTCTCTGTCAGTGTAAGTTGTTAAAGAAAGTTCTCTCTGTCAGTGTAAGTTGTTAAAGAAAGTTCTCTCTGTCAGTGTAAGTTGACGAAAGGTTAAAGAAAGTTCTCTCTGTCAGTGTAAGTTGTTAAAGAAAGTTCTCTCTGTCAGTGTAAGTTGTTAAAGAAAGTTCTCTCTGTCAGTGTAAGTTGTTAAAGAAAGTTCTCTCTGTCAGTGTAAGTTGTTAAAGAAAGTTCTCTCTGTCAGTATAAGTTGACAAAGGTTAAAGAAAGTTCTCTCTGTCAGTGTAAGTTGACAAAGGTTAAAGAAAGTTCTCTCTGTCAGTGTAAGTTGTTAAAGAAAGTTCTCTCTGTCAGTGTAAGTTGTTAAAGAAAGTTCTCTCTGTCAGTGTAAGTTGACAAGGTTAAAGAAAGTTCTCTCTGTCAGTGTAAGTTGACAAAGGTTAAAGAAAGTTCTCTCTGTCAGTGTAAGTTGACAAAGGTTAAAGAAAGTTCTCTCTGTCAGTGTAAGTTGTTAAAGAAAGTTCTCTCTGTCAGTGTAAGTTGTTAAAGAAAGTTCTCTCTGTCAGTATAAGTTGACAAAGGTTAAAGAAAGTTCTCTCTGTCAGTGTAAGTTGACAAGGTTAAAGAAAGTTCTCTCTGTCAGTGTAAGTTGACAAAGGTTAAAGAAAGTTCTCTCTGTCAGTGTAAGTTGACAAAGGTTAAAGAAAGTTCTCTCTGTCAGTGTAAGTTGTTAAAGAAAGTTCTCTCTGTCAGTGTAAGTTGTTAAAGAAAGTTCTCTCTGTCAGTATAAGTTGACAAGGTTAAAGAAAGTTCTCTCTGTCAGTGTAAGTTGTTAAAGAAAGTTCTCTCTGTCAGTGTAAGTTGTTAAAGAAAGTTCTCTCTGTCAGTGTAAGTTGTTAAAGAAAGTTCTCTCTGTCAGTATAAGTTGACAAAGGTTAAAGAAAGTTCTCTCTGTCAGTGTAAGTTGTTAAAGAAAGTTCTCTCTGTCAGTGTAAGTTTTTAAAGAAAGTTCTCTCTGTCAGTATAAGTTGACAAAGGTTAAAGAAAGTTCTCTCTGTCAGTGTAAGTTGTTAAAGAAAGTTCTCTCTGTCAGTGTAAGTTGTTAAAGAAAGTTCTCTCTGTCAGTGTAAGTTGTTAAAGAAAGTTCTCTCTGTCAGTGTAAGTTGTTAAAGAAAGTTCTCTCTGTCAGTGTAAGTTGTTAAAGAAAGTTCTCTCTGTCAGTGTAAGTTGACAAAGAAAGTTCTCTCTGTCAGTGTAAGTTGTTAAAGAAAGTTCTCTCTGTCAGTGTAAGTTGTTAAAGAAAGTTCTCTCTGTCAGTATAAGTTGACAAAGGTTAAAGAAAGTTCTCTCTGTCAGTGTAAGTTGACAAAGGTTAAAGAAAGTTCTCTCTGTCAGTGTAAGTTGTTAAAGAAAGTTCTCTCTGTCAGTGTAAGTTGTTAAAGAAAGTTCTCTCTGTCAGTATAAGTTGTTAAAGAAAGTTCTCTCTGTCAGTGTAAGTTGTTAAAGAAAGTTCTCTCTGTCAGTGTAAGTTGTTAAAGAAAGTTCTCTCTGTCAGTATAAGTTGTTAAAGAAAGTTCTCTCTGTCAGTGTAAGTTGTTAAAGAAAGTTCTCTCTGTCAGTGTAAGTTGTTAAAGAAAGTTCTCTCTGTCAGTATAAGTTGTTAAAGAAAGTTCTCTCTGTCAGTGTAAGTTGTTAAAGAAAGTTCTCTCTGTCAGTGTAAGTTGTTAAAGAAAGTTCTCTCTGTCAGTATAAGTTGACAAAGGTTAAAGAAAGTTCTCTCTGTCAGTGTAAGTTGACAAAGGTTAAAGAAAGTTCTCTCTGTCAGTGTAAGTTGACAAAGGTTAAAGAAAGTTCTCTCTGTCAGTGTAAGTTGTTAAAGAAAGTTCTCTCTGTCAGTGTAAGTTGTTAAAGAAAGTTCTCTCTGTCAGTGTAAGTTGTTAAAGAAAGTTCTCTCTGTCAGTGTAAGTTGTTAAAGAAAGTTCTCTCTGTCAGTGTAAGTTGTTAAAGAAAGTTCTCTCTGTCAGTATAAGTTGACAAAGGTTAAAGAAAGTTCTCTCTGTCAGTATAAGTTGACAAAGGTTAAAGAAAGTTCTCTCTGTCAGTGTAAGTTGTTAAAGAAAGTTCTCTCTGTCAGTGTAAGTTGTTAAAGAAAGTTCTCTCTGTCAGTGTAAGTTGTTAAAGAAAGTTCTCTCTGTCAGTGTAAGTTGACAAAGGTTAAAGAAAGTTCTCTCTGTCAGTGTAAGTTGTTAAAGAAAGTTCTCTCTGTCAGTGTAAGTTGACAAAGGTTAAAGAAAGTTCTCTCTGTCAGTATAAGTTGTTAAAGAAAGTTCTCTCTGTCAGTGTAAGTTGTTAAAGAAAGTTCTCTCTGTCAGTGTAAGTTGTTAAAGAAAGTTCTCTCTGTCAGTGTAAGTTGTTAAAGAAAGTTCTCTCTGTCAGTGTAAGTTGTTAAAGAAAGTTCTCTCTGTCAGTGTAAGTTGTTAAAGAAAGTTCTCTCTGTCAGTATAAGTTGACAAAGGTTAAAGAAAGTTCTCTCTGTCAGTGTAAGTTGACAAAGGTTAAAGAAAGTTCTCTCTGTCAGTGTAAGTTGTTAAAGAAAGTTGTCAGTGTAAGTTGTTAAAGAAAGTTCTCTCTGTCAGTGTAAGTTGTTGACTCTGTCAGTGTAAAGAAAGTTCTCTCTGTCAGTGTAAGTTGACAAGGTTAAAGAAAGTTCTCTCTGTCAGTGTAAGTTGAAGTTGTTAAAGAAAGTTCTCTCTGTCAGTGTAAGTTGACAAAGGTTAAAGAAAGTTCTCTCTGTCAGTGTAAGTTGATAAGGTTAAAGAAAGTTCTCTCTGTCAGTGTAAGTTGACAAAGGTTAAAGAAAGTTCTCTCTGTCAGTGTAAGTTGACAAGGTTAAAGAAAGTTCTCTCTGTCAGTGTAAGTTGTTAAAGAAAGTTCTCTCTGTCAGTGTAAGTTGACAAGGTTAAAGAAAGTTCTCTCTGTCAGTGTAAGTTGTTAAAGAAAGTTCTCTCTGTCAGTGTAAGTTGACAAAGGTTAAAGAAAGTTCTCTCTGTCAGTGTAAGTTGTTAAAGAAAGTTCTCTCTGTCAGTGTAAGTTGTTAAAGAAAGTTCTCTCTGTCAGTGTAAGTTGTTAAAGAAAGTTCTCTCTGTCAGTGTAAGTTGTTAAAGAAAGTTCTCTCTGTCAGTGTAAGTTGTTAAAGAAAGTTCTCTCTGTCAGTGTAAGTTGTTAAAGAAAGTTCTCTCTGTCAGTATAAGTTGACAAAGGTTAAAGAAAGATCTCTCTGTCAGTGTAAGTTGACAAGGTTAAAGAAAGTTCTCTCTTTTTTAGTCATGGCAGACTGTCCACACACCATTGGAGTAGAATTTGGGACCAGAATAATTGAGGTTTGTGGACAGAAGATCAAACTTCAGATTTGGGATACTGCCGGCCAGGAAAGGTTTCGAGCTGTGACTAGAAGTTATTACAGAGGAGCAGCAGGAGTACTTATGGTTTATGACATTACCAGGTGAGCAACAAACGGTTGTCACATCTCTTTGTTGTTTGAGTAATTACTTAGTAATGTGGTATTGTAAGATATAGTTTTGTTCTTTCTCTGTCTGTTAACTGTTCGCACCAGACATTCTGGTGGTGGGGGGGTGTGTGTGTGTGTGTGTGTGTGTGCAAGGGGCTTCAAATTAAATCCTGTGAAATTTGTATGATGTTTTTAAACTTTCTACCTCTTTTTCCTAAAGTTTTATAGGTGAAAACTAGAATCTGTGTGAGAAACAAGTTTTAGAGAAAAGTTTTATATGTTTAAAAAAGTTTATGATCTGTTACGAGAAATTTTCTGTAGTAATAATTTTTCTGGTATGATTGGTTAGATGAAATTAATAGGATAAGTGTTTCTTATGCTAACATTCTGTAACTGTAATTTTTATGTGATTGTTATTCAAACATTTTGTAGAAGAAGCACTTACAACCACCTGAGCAGCTGGTTAACAGATGCAAGAAACTTAACAAACCCAAACACAGTAAGTACAATAGTTACTAATCTGTTCTATATTAAACGTAACTGTTAATGGGACTAATGTTACAGTAATGCAAATCTCATACAGCTTTATCTAAATCTGTATCAGTGGTACAGGTAGGTTGGCCAATCAGATGTGCATGGCACTGAAATCACAGTACAATGGTACACCAGGAGTGATATAGAGAGGTCGACTGGCCAAAGTGTTGTTATCAGATTTTATATGAAACAGGATTGTTTTCAAAGTGCTGTTATCGGTTTTTATATGAAACGGGATTATTTTCAAAGTGCTGTTATTAGTTTTCATATGAAACAGGATTGTTTTCAAAGTGGTTATCAGTTGTTATATGAAACAGGATTGTTTTCAAAGTGATGTTATCAGTTTTTTATATGAAGCGGGATTATTTTCAAAGTGTTGTTATCAGTTTTATATGAAACAGGATTGTTTTCAAAGTGCTGTTATCAGTTGTTATATGAAACAGTATTGTTTTCAAAGTGCTGTTATCAGTTTTTATATGAAACAGGATTGTTTTCAAAGTGCTGTTATCAGTTTTTATATGAAACGGGATTGTTTTCAAAGTGTTGTTATCAGTTTTTATATGAAACGGGATTATTTTCAAAGTGTTGTTATCAGTTTTTATATGAAACAGGATTGTTTTCAAAGTGCTGTTATCAGTTGTTATATGAAACAGGATTGTTTTCAAAGTGCTGTTATCAGTTGTTATATGAAACAGGATTGTTTTCAAAGTGCTGTTATCAGTTTTTATATGAAACAGGATTGTTTTCAAAGTGCTGTTATCAGTTGTTATATGAAACAGGATTGTTTTCAAAGTGTTGTTATCAGTTGTTATATGAAACAGGATTGTTTTCAAAGTGCTGTTATCAGTTGTTATATGAAACAGGATTGTTTTCAAAGTGCTGTTTTCAGTTTTTATATGAAACAGGATTGTTTTCAAAGTGTTGTTATCAGTTGTTATATGAAAAAGGATTGTTTTCAAAGTGCTGTTATCAGTTTTTATATGAAACAGGATTATTTTCAAAGTGCTGTTATCAGTTGTTATATGAAACAGGATTGTTTTCAAAGTGCTGTTATCAGTTGTTATATGAAACAGGATTATTTTCAAAGTGTTATCAGTTGTTATATGAAACAGTATTGTTTTCAAAGTGCTGTTATCAGTTGTTATATGAAACAGTATTGTTTTCAAAGTGCTGTTATCAGTTTTTATATGAAACAGGATTGTTTTCAAAGTGCTGTTATCAGTTTTTATGTGAAACGGGATTATTTTCAAAGTGTTGTTATCAGATTTTATATGAAACAGGATTATTTTCAAAGTTCTGTTATTAGTTTTCATATGAAACAGGATTGTTTTCAAAGTGGTTATCAGTTGTTATATGAAACAGGATTGTTTTCAAAGTGATGTTATCAGTTTTTATATGAAACGGGATTATTTTCAAAGTGTTGTTATCAGATTTTATATGAAACAGGATTATTTTCAAAGTGCTGTTATTAGTTTTCATATGAAACAGGATTGTTTTCAAAGTGGTTATCAGTTGTTATATGAAACAGGATTGTTTTCAAAGTGATGTTATCAGTTTTTATATGAAACGGGATTATTTTCAAAGTGTTGTTATCAGTTTTTATATGAAACAGGATTGTTTTCAAAGTGCTGTTATCAGTTGTTATATGAAACAGTATTGTTTTCAAAGTGCTGTTATCAGTTTTTATATGAAACAGGATTGTTTTCAAAGTGCTGTTATCAGTTTTTATATGAAACGGGATTGTTTTCAAAGTGTTGTTATCAGTTTTTATATGAAACGGGATTATTTTCAAAGTGTTGTTATCAGTTTTTATATGAAACAGGATTGTTTTCAAAGTGCTGTTATCAGTTGTTATATGAAACAGTATTGTTTTCAAAGTGCTGTTATCAGTTTTTATATGAAACAGGATTGTTTTCAAAGTGCTGTTATCAGTTTTTATATGAAACGGGATTGTTTTCAAAGTGTTGTTATCAGTTTTTATATGAAACGGGATTATTTTCAAAGTGTTGTTATCAGTTTTTATATGAAACAGGATTGTTTTCAAAGTGCTGTTATCAGTTGTTATATGAAACAGGATTGTTTTCAAAGTGCTGTTATCAGTTTTTATATGAAACAGGATTGTTTTCAAAGTGCTGTTATCAGTTGTTATATGAAACAGGATTGTTTTCAAAGTGTTGTTATCAGTTGTTATATGAAACAGGATTGTTTTCAAAGTGCTGTTATCAGTTGTTATATGAAACAGGATTGTTTTCAAAGTGCTGTTTTCAGTTTTTATATGAAACAGGATTGTTTTCAAAGTGTTGTTATCAGTTGTTATATGAAAAAGGATTGTTTTCAAAGTGCTGTTATCAGTTTTTATATGAAACAGGATTATTTTCAAAGTGCTGTTATCAGTTTTTATATGAAACAGGATTATTTTCAAAGTGCTGTTATCAGTTGTTATATGAAACAGGATTGTTTTCAAAGTGCTGTTATCAGTTGTTATATGAAACGGGATTATTTTCAAAGTGTTGTTATCAGTTGTTATATGAAACAGTATTGTTTTCAAAGTGCTGTTATCAGTTTTTATATGAAACGGGATTGTTTTCAAAGTGATGTTATCAGTTGTTATATGAAACAGGATTGTTTTCAAAGTGCTGTTATCAGTTGTTATATGAAACAGGATTGTTTTCAAAGTGATGTTATCAGTTGTTATATGAAACAGTATTGTTTTCAAAGTGCTGTTATCAGTTTTTATGTGAAACGGGATTGTTTTCAAAGTGATGTTATCAGTTGTTATATGAAACAGGATTGTTTTCAAAGTGATGTTATCAGTTGTTATATGAAACAGGATTGTTTTCAAAGTGCTGTTATCAGTTGTTATATGAAACAGGATTGTTTTCAAAGTGCTGTTATCAGTTTTTATATGAAACAGGATTGTTTTCAAAGTGCTGTTATCAGTTATATGAAACAGGATTGATTTCAAAGTGTTGTTATCAGTTGTTATATGAAACAGGATTGTTTTCAATGTGCTGTTATCAGTTGTTATATGAAACAGGATTGTTTTCAAAGTGCTGTTATCAGTTGTTATATGAAACAGGATTGTTTTCAAAGTGTTGTTATCAGTTGTTATATGAAACAGGATTGTTTTCAAAGTGCTGTTATCAGTTGTTATATGAAACAGGATTGTTTTCAAAGTGCTGTTTTCAGTTTTTATATGAAACAGGATTGTTTTCAAAGTGTTATCAGTTGTTATATGAAACAGGATTGTTTTCAAAGTGCTGTTATCAGTTTTTATATGAAACGGGATTATTTTCAAAGTGCTGTTATCAGTTGTTATATGAAACAGGATTGTTTTCAAAGTGCTGTTATCCGTTTTTATATGAAACGGGATTGTTTTCAAAGTTCTGTTATCATTTGTATATGAAACAGGATTGTTTTCAAAGTGCTGTTATCAGTTGTTATATGAAACAGGATTGTTTTCAAAGTGCTGTTATCAGTCGTTATATGAAACAGGATTATTTTCAAAGTGCTGTTATCGGTTGTTATATGAAACAGGATTGTTTTCAAAGTGCTGTTATCAGTTATATGAAACAGGATTGTTTTCAAAGTGTTGTTATCAGTTTTTAAATGAAACGGGATTATTTTCAAAGTGTTGTTATCAGTTTTTATATGAAACGGGATTGTTTTCAAAGTGCTGTTATCAGTTTTTATATGAAACAGGATTGTTTTCAAAGTTCTGTTATCATTTGTATATGAAACAGGATTGTTTTCAAAGTGCTGTTATCAGTTGTTATATGAAACAGTATTGTTTTCAAAGTGCTGTTATCAGTTTTTATATGAAACAGGATTGTTTTCAAAGTGCTGTTATCAGTTGTTATATGAAACAGTATTGTTTTCAAAGTGATGTTATCAGTTGCTATATGAAACAGGATTGTTTTCAAAGTGATGTTATCAGTTATATGAAACAGGATTGTTTTCAAAGTGCTGTTATCAGTTGTTATATGAAACAGGATTGTTTTCAAAGTGCTGTTATCAGTTGTTATATGAAACAGTATTGTTTTCAAAGTGTTGTTATCAGTTGTTATATGAAACAGTATTGTTTTCAAAGTGATGTTATCAGTTGTTATATGAAACAGGATTGTTTTCAAAGTGCTGTTATCAGTTGTTATATGAAACAGGATTGTTTTCAAAGTGCTGTTATCAGTTGTTATATGAAACAGGATTGTTTTCAAAGTGATGTTATCAGTTGTTATATGAAACAGTATTGTTTTCAAAGTGCTGTTATCAGTTTTTATATGATACAGGATTGTTTTCAAAGTGCTGTTATCAGTTTTTATATGAAACAGTATTGTTTTCAAAGTGATGTTATCAGTTTTTACATGAAACAGGATTGTTTTCAAAGTGCTGTTATCATTTGTATATGAAACAGGATTATTTTCAGTGTTGTTATCAGTTTTTATATGAAACAGGATTGTTTTCAAAGTGCTGTTATCATTTGTATATGAAACAGGATTGTTTTCAAAGTGTTGTTATCAGTTGTTATATGAAACAGGATTATTTTCAAAGTGCTGTTATCGGTTGTTATATGAAACAGGATTGTTTTCAAAGTGTTGTTATCAGTTATATGAAACAGGATTGTTTTCCAAGTGTTGTTATCAGTTTTTAAATGAAACGGGATTATTTTCAAAGTGTTGTTATCAGTTTTTATATGAAACTGGATTGTTTTCAAAGTGCTGTTATCAGTTTTTATATGAGGTGGGATTGTTTTCAAAGTGTTCTTATCAGTTTTTATGTGAGGTGGGGTTGTTTTCAAAGTGTTCTTATCAGTTTTTATAAAATAATTGTCAGGTCATCTTCCTCATTGGAAATAAAAGTGACTTAGAAGGTCAGAGAGATGTAACGTACGAAGAAGCCAGGCAGTTTGCTGAAGAGAATGGTTAGTATAATTTACTATGATTTATCAATGTTAGATAAAACAGTGTACACAATGGTTTGTGGGTAACTACAGTGATTGTGTTCTTTATCTAAATAATCCTACACTATTCAAGCTGAACTGACTTGTGAACAATAAGGTACAGTAAATGCTGTATTTGCAACATTTGGTCGTTGCTTTCTTAACAGCTGTTTTAAGTAAATTTTCTCATTACTCTGATCTTAGTAAGAACTTAACACTGACCGACTGATTCGTAGAAATATTCTCTATCACTACAACTTAGTAGTGAAAGCTTTTCTTTAAAAAACAAGTTTTCCAAATAGGGATCTTCTAAACTTTATAGTAAAAAAAAGGTTAGTTTTGTTTAGGGTTTATTAACAATGTGTGCTTATAGCTGAGTGGTTATTAACAATGTGTGCTATAGCTGAGTGGTTATTAACAATGTGTGCTATAGCTGAGTGGTTATTAACAATGTGTGCTATAGCTGAGTGGTTATTAACAATGTGTGCTATAGGTGAGTGGTTATTAACAATGTGTGCTTATAGCTGAGTGGTTATTAACAATGTGTGCTATAGCTGAGTGGTTATTAACAATGTGTGCTATAGCTGAGTGGTTATTAACAATGTGTGCTTATAGCGGAGTGGTTATTAACAATGTGTGCTATAGCTGAGTGGTTATTAACAATGTGCGCTATAGCTGAGTGGTTATTAACAATGTGCGCTATAGCTGAGTGGTTATTAACAATGTGCGCTATAGCTGAGTGGTTATTAACAATGTGTGCTATAGCTGAGTGGTTATTAACAATGTGTGCTAGAGCTGAGTGGTTATTAACAATGTGTGCTACAGCTGAGTGGTTATTAACAATGTGTGCTACAGCTGAGTGGTTATTAACAATGTGTGCTACAGCTGAGTGGTTATTAACAATGTGTGCTATAGCTGAGTGGTTATTAACAATGTGTGCTATAGCTGAGTGGTTATTAACAATGTGTGCTATAGCTGAGTGGTTATTAACAATGTGTGCTAGAGCTGAGTGGTTATTAACAATGTGTGCTACAGCTGAGTGGTTATTAACAATGTGTGCTACAGCTGAGTGGTTATTAACAAGCTGAGTGGTTATTAACAATGTGTGCTATAGCTGAGTGGTTATTAACAATGTGTGCTATAGCTGAGTGGTTATTAACAATGTGTGCTATAGCTGAGTGGTTATTAACAATGTGTGCTATAGCTGAGTGGTTATTCACAATGTGTGCTATAGCTGACTGGTTATTAACAATGTGTGCTATAGCTGACTGGTTATTCACAATGTGTGCTATAGCTGAGTGGTTATTCACAATGTGTGCTTATAGCTGAGTGGTTATTCACAATGTGTGCTATAGCTGAGTGGTTATTAACAATGTGTGCTATAGCTGAGTGGTTATTCACAATGTGTGCTTATAGCTGAGTGGTTATTAACAATGTGTGCTATAGCTGAGTGGTTATTAACAATGTGTGCTATAGCTGAGTGGTTATCTCAGTTTATTACTCAGAACCATTGATTAATGTTATATAAAATAACTAATTAATCAGAATTACAATCAACCCAATTAATTTCACAGCTGATTGGCACAGATAACCATGTTCCTTTGCACCAGTAAATCCTTTAAATCAACCAATTAAAATTTTCATTAAAAAAATAATTAGTCCTTTAAGTCTAACATGCACTTAATCTGGATTTAATTACAGTAGTAAAATGATTCAGTATTCAGAAACTATTTTATAATAATGGTAAAGATAAAGTTATTCTTCTATAATAACTCCTACTGTCAAAATATGATCCAGAGTTTAACATAAGATGCTAACATAAGGCTTAGTCTTTCCACATTTTGCTGTAGGTATTTGTGACAAAAATAATTTACTACCTGTTATCTTGACGTATATTTATTGTAAAGTGTATAACTTCTTTTACAATAGGTAAACACACAATAACATGTAAGGTAAAAGTGGAAACTTGTCTCCTTATTGTGGAATTAAACTATATATCTATTTTCACTTGATAATAAGTTAGTAAATAATTCATTGGCAAGTGTCTGTTACTGACTTAATGTAGCATTGCTTCGTATGAAGGTAATTATAGTACTTATCTGAAGATCTTGTGATAAACAAACAATGTTTTTGTAAATTATTGTTTGATATAACTAAAGTTACTGATTATTTGTAGGTTTGTAACTGACAATACAATGTTTTTTCTGGATAATGTTCCATAATATAGCACTTCATCAATCATCTTGAGAGAAGTTATTATGTATTTTGTTATCAAGTGATGGATATTTTCTTGAAACTACAAACTGAAATAGAAAAGTTGAGTCCATATATGCAGATTAATGTGTTTTATCTTACAACAATCCTCTTTGCATTATTAAAAATCTCTTTTTTTTTAGGCCTGATGTTTGTTGAAGCTAGTGCAAAGACGTAAGTCGTGCTGTTTACTTTTTCAAAGTGTGAACATTTTGGGTATGTTGTGAGACAGGCCCCATTGGGGTTGTGTGAACTTAATATAGTTCCATAATTTTCCTCTTATTTTTAAAATGTGATTGTTTTTTAATTTTTAGTGGAAACAACTTTGAATGTACGTGTGTATGCTTATTAAAATTTCCAAATTTGTGAGGAAAATAAGATATAATAAAAACTAATAACACTTGCTTATAACAGATGTATACCATATTTTTTAATTCAGAATTATCAGCTTTTTTGAAACTACAGTTTTATTTGAAATATTTCTGTCTCCATGAAATAACTGGAAAATATTTAATCTTTTAATACCCACACAGAATTGATGTGGACCTCGGACAAATAACAATCACTCTAAATATTTTAATTCTGTAAAATAATAATTAATAATTCTTGGCTTATTTCACGTGAAATCCAGGAATGAATTTTTTAAATATATTTGTTTCTTTATTTGTAGTTTCTTGAACTAATATGGCAAGTTAAGTGCATCTAAAGATTATTCAAGTACTTTATGGTTAAATAGGTCATTTTCTATTGTAATTGTAGACGTTGAAGCCTCGTTAGTTTAAAATATAGATTATATTCTATATTGATATAGACTATTTATGTTTTACAACTGTTTTCATGTTTGGTGTCGTGAACCACCAACTGAGTAATGTTTGGATAGGTTTTAAGTTACGATAACTATTGACATATTGTTATTGATAAAGTTCATTCATAAAGGTGCATGATTCAAAACAGTACTCAAACATATTTCTGTGTAGTCTGATATCTTGTAGTATGTAAACCACTAAAGTCTGAGGATTTATATTTCTTGTGCAGGGGAAAATGTGGAAGAAGTTTTTTCGAAACAGCTAAAAGGATTCTGAGAATATTCAAGATGGAAGGTTAGTAGTTTTAATAATAGTAAGTGACAGTTGTACAGTTTTAATAATAGTAAGTGACAGTTGTACAGTTTTAATAATAGTAAGTGACAGTTGTGTAGTTTTAATAATAGTAAGTGACAGTTGTACAGTTTTAATAATAGTAAGTGACAGTTGTGTAGTTTTAATAATAGTAAGTGACAGTTGTACAGTTTTAATAATAGTAAGTGACAGTTGTACAGTAGTTTTAATAATAGTAAGTGACAGTTGTACAGTTTTAATAACAGTAAGTGACAGTTGTACAGTTTTAATAATAGTAAGTGACAGTTGTACAGTTTTAATAATAGTAAGTGACAGTTGTGTAGTTTTAATAATAGTAAGTGACAGTTGTACAGTTTTAATAATAGTAGAGTGACAGTTTTACAGTAGTTTTAATAATAGTAAGTGACAGTTGTACAGTAGTTTAATAATAGTAAGTGACAGTTGTACAGTTTTAATAATAGTAAGTGACAGTTGTACAGTTTTAATAATAGTAAGTGACAGTTGTGTAGTTTTAATAATAGTAAGTGACAGTTGTGTAGTTTTAATAATAGTAAGTGACAGTTGTACAGTTTTAATAATAGTAAGTGACAGTTGTGTAGTTTTAATAATAGTAGTAAGTGACAGTTGTGTAGTTTTAATAATAGTAAGTGACAGTTGTACAGTTTTAATAATAGTAAGTGACAGTTGTACAGTTTTAATAATAGTAAGTGACAGTTAGTGATAGTTTTAATAAGCAGTTGCAGTTTTAATAATAGTAAGTGACAGTTGTGTAGTTTTAATAATAAGTGACAGTTGTACAGTTTTAATAATAGTAAGTGACAGTTGTACAGTTTTAATAGTAATAAGTGACAGTTGTTACAGTTTAATAATAGTAAGTGACAGTTGTACAGTTTTAATAATAGTAAGTGACAGTTGTGTAGTTTTAATAATAGTAAGTGACAGTTGTATGGTAGTTTTAATAATAGTAAGTAAGAGTTGGTTATTGTAGTTTTAATAATAGTAAGTGACAGTTGTACAGTTTTAATAATAGTAAGTGACAGTTGTACAGTTTTAATAATAGTAAGTAACAGTTGTGTAGTTTTAATAATAGTAAGTGACAGTTGTACAGTTTTAATAATAGTAAGTGACAGTTGTACAGTTTTAATAATAGTAAGTGACAGTTGTACAGTGTTTTAATAATAGTAAGTGACAGTTGTACAGTTTTAATAATAGTAAGTGACAGTTAAGTACAGTTGTAAGTTTTAATAGTAAGTGACAGTTGTAGTTTAATAATAGTAAGTGACAGTTGTACAGTTTTTAATAATAGTAAGTTGTGTACAGTTTTAATAATAGTAAGTGACAGTTGTACAGTTTAATAATAATAAGTGACAGTTGTGTAGTTTTAATAATAAGTAAGTGACAGTTGTGCAGTTGTGGTTTTAATAATAGTAAGTGACAGTTGTACAGTTTTTAATAATAGTAAGTGACAGTTGTACAGTTTTAATAATAGTAAGTGACAGTTGTACAGTATTTTAATAATAGTAAGTGACAGTTGTGTAGTTTTAATAATAGTAAGTGACAGTTGGTGTAGTTTTTAATAATAGTAAGTGACAGTTGTACAGTTTTAATAATAGTGACAGTTGTACAGTTAATAGGTTTTACAGTTTTAATAATAGTAAGTGACAGTTGTACAGTTTTAATAATAGTAAGTGACAGTTGTACAGTTTTAATAATAGTAGTGACAGTTAATTGTAGTTTAATAATAGTAGAGTGACAGTTGTGTAGTTTTAATAATAGTAAGTGACAGTTGTACAGTTTTAATAATAGTAAGTGACAGTTATTACAGTTTTAATAATAGTAAGTGACAGTTGTACAGTTTTAATAATAGTAAGTGACAGTTGTACAGTTTTAATAATAGTAAGTGACAGTTGTACAGTTTTAATAATAGTAAGTGACAGTTGTACAGTTTTAATAATAGTAAGTGACAGTTGTACAGTTTTAATAATAATAAGTGACAGTTGTACAGTTTTAATAAAAGTAAGTGACAGTTGTACAGTTTAATAATAGTAAGTGACAGTTGTACAGTTTTAATAACAGTAAGTGACAGTTGTACAGTTTAATAACAGTAAAGTGACAGTTGTACAGTTTTAATAATAGTAAGTGACAGTTGTGTACAGTTTTAATAATAGTAAGTGACAGTTGTGTAGTTTTAATAATAGTAAGTGACAGTTGTGTGTAGTTTTAATAATAGTAAGTGACAGTTGTACAGTTTTAATAATAGTAAGTGACAGTTGTACAGTTTTAATAATAGTAAGTGACAGTTGTACAGTTTTAATAATAGTAAGTGACAGTTGTACAGTTTTAATAATAGTAAGTGACAGTTGTACAGTTTTAATAATAGTAAGTGACAGTTGTTGTAGTTTTAATAATAGTAAGTGACAGTTGTACAGTTTTAATAATAGTAAGTGACAGTTGTACAGTAGTTTTAATAATAGTAAGTGACAGTTGTACAGTTTTAATAACAGTAAGTGACAGTTGTACAGTTTTAATAATAGTAAGTGACAGTTGTACAGTTTTAATAACAGTAGAGTGACAGTTGTACAGTTTTAATAATAGTAAGTGACAGTTGTACAGTTTTAATAACAGTAAGTGACAGTTGTGTAGTTTTAATAACAGTAAGTGACAGTTGTGTAGTTTTAATAATAGTAAGTGACAGTTGTACAGTTTTAATAATAGTAAGTGACAGTTGTACAGTTTTAATAATAGTAAGTGACAGTTGTACAGTTTTAATAACAGTAAGTGACAGTTGTACAGTTTTAATAACAGTAAGTGACAGTTGCCTACAGTTTTTAATAATAGTAAGTGACAGTTGTACAGTTTACTAATAACAGTAAGTGACAGTTATTGTAAAGTTTTAATAATAGTAAGTGGTGACAGTTGTACAGTTTTAATAACAGTAAGTGACAGTTGTAGGGTTTTTTTAATAGTAAGTGACAGTTGTGTAGTTTTAATAATAGTAAGTGACAGTTATTACAGTTTTAATAATTGTAAGTGACAGTTGTACAGTTTTAATAGTAAGTGACAGTTGTACAGTTTTAATAATAGTAAGTGACAGTTGTACAGTTTAATAATAGTAATAGTAATTTAAATTGTAGTTGTACAGTTTTAATAATAGTAAGTGACAACAGTGTAGTTATAATAATAGTAAGTGACAGTTGTGTAGTTTTAATAATAGTAAGTGACAGTTGTACAGTAGTTTTAATAATAGTAAGTGGCAACAGTTTTAATAATAGAAGTGACAGTTGTACAGTTTTAATAATAGTAAAGACAGTTGTACAGTTTAATAATAGTAAGTGACAGTTGTACAGTTTAATAACAGTAAGTGACAGTTTATTGTAGTTCTAATAACATAGTGACAGTTGTAGTAGTTTTAATAATAGTAAGTGACAGTTGTACAGTTTAATAATAGTAAGTGACAGTTGTACTGGTTTTAATAATATAAGTGACAGTTGTACAGTTTTAATAACAGTAAGTGACAGTTACGTGTAGTTTTAATAATAGTAAGAGATCAGTTGTACAGGTTTTAATAATAGTAAGTGACAGTTGTACAGTTTTAATAATAGTAAGTGACAGTTGTACAGTTTTAATAATAGTAAGTGGTGACAGTTGTACAGTTTTAATAACCCAGTAAGTGACAGTTGTACAGTTTTATATAACAGTAAGTGTCAGTTGTACAGTTTTAATAATAGTAAGTGACAGTTGTACAGTTTAATAATAGTAAGTGACAGTTGTACAGTTTTATAATAATAAGTGACAGTT
>NW_027467782.1:67055038-67109074 GCF_004210375.1 Tachypleus tridentatus | reverse complement strand
CAATGTCCTGTTCAACCTGTCAAACCCAGCCGTTACAAAATACCCAGACATACACAGATAATCACTACATTAGTACTCCACAACTCTTGCCAGGATATAAGAACAAATAAAGTACCTGGTTATGTAAACAGAAATAAATCAACATAAGAAATGAAACAACAAATCATTTTAAGAATGCTTTTCCACCAAGCCACAAACTAATTGTAGAGAATTTATTTTTCGTTGCACTCAATACAATAACGATTGGTTCCCTCATTTGATACATTTGGAAATCTAAAATTTAAACTGTATTTCAATTAACAAAACTGTAAATATCTATCCAAAAGAGATATTTCAGTTTCAGCTTGTAATCAGAAGTTTCAAAGATATAGTTTTGTTACTAAAATGTATGTAGACAATATACTGGTCCAGCTTATTCTGTGGACTGTGGCACTAGGTCTTAAAATTTACTAGACAAGTTACCACTACACTCTTTTAAAAAATTGTACTTGGCCAGTCCAATCTCTCAGAATGTCATTTGCTGAGGGTTTCTGTAGTAATTATTCACAGATTCCTGAAGAATTTATACTTAGGTAAGGTAATCTCTGTAACAAATATGATACTTGACTAGATTCTCTTCAGAAACAAGAAACTTTGTGAATGTTTGAATCGTTTATTTCTGAGTCTCAGTTTGTTTGTTTTTGAATTTCGTGCAAACCTGCTCGAGGGCTATCTGTGCTAGCCATCTCTAATTTAGCAGTGTAAGACCAGAGGGAAGTAAACTAGTCATCACCACACACGCCAACTTTTGGGCTACTCTTTTACCAACAAATAAAGGGATTGACCGTCACATTATAACATCCCCATGGCTGAAAGTGCGAGCATGTTTGGTGCAATGGGGATTTGAACCCCTTAAAACCACTGGGCCATGCCAAGCCCTGAGTTTCAGTACTCAAAAAAAAAACTGTACATTACAAAATAACATATTCATATCAACTTTGATCACCTAATACTCACTTTGTAATCCAAAACAACCCTTTCAATAATTCCTTTGTCCAACATCTTTCTGTACCACTCCTGTAATCTCTTTGGTTTAGGAATTTTCTGTTCTGGCGGATGGCAGTGGAACACGTAATCATCTCCTTCGCTGGGAGGACATGCCCAGATGTGTGCCATGGTGTATCTTGTGGAAACAGACAAGTTGCATCACATTATGGGACTGACAAACATCACAACAGTATAAGCACTCTTTCTGATTGGCCTTTGTTGTGTGAATAATCTCACAATATTAGTATAATTAAGGAAAAAAACACAAGAATCACGACACTTACATTTAAAAGAATATTGGTCTGTTGGTTATTTGTGACAAAATTATAAGTTACTCAGAAAAAATGAACTTAGTAACAGCTGGAACATGAGAGAATTATTTTAAAAATTTTAATCTATTCCAAGAGACTCACAGCACCCACAACAGTTATAGTTTGAATAAACATGGAAATATTTGTATCTTGATGTTTATCATCATAAGAAATCACACTTTTTACACATGTTTAACAGCATTAAATCAGCTTACCTAACTGTTTAACATAGTCTAAATATCCCAGGAGAATCTACATGATAAACTGCTGTCCTGAACTGCTTCGATTGAGAAAGAAATGTACACTATCAAGGTAAGCTATGTAGACTCTCCTATATAAACCAAAGCTAGTATTAAAATATAAATAATCTCTTTTGTGATAGCTGTAAATATACAGTTCTACTAACTTTGTAGCGATATGAAATCTCAAGAACAGACAACAATAATATTTAAATTGGAATAACAAATAACAGTAACTTTAATTTTCTATACTAGCTACCAAAAATACCAGAACCTTGTTCTATACCAGCTACACTATTCCAAATATTACATAAAACTAAGCTCCGCATAACATACTGCTAGACACAGCATCATTTTGTCTTCATCAATCACCCTTCTTCATCATCCTAATTAATGTAACCTTCCTTGATTTTTCATCCCACCTATCGGACTTCTGTTGCTTTATGTTTTTTGTTTGTTTTGCAATTTTTCTGAAGCATTATTTTATAGTCTTATTCAAACATGGTTGTTACAAGTAAAAGACACTAACATGTCTTATTTTAATTTGAATGTTGACCAATATTTCAATTTCCTGAGTTAATTTAAAATCTCTTGAAAGACCTAATAAAAACAAATAAACAAACAATCCAGACTATACTGAGATTTGAGCGTTGAGATTTCCAATGAGGTGGAACACCAACCGTTGAGCCACTTTCACATTCAATGTTTGAATTCCAATGTTAACAAGCGTTAATTTAAAATATTATAGTAATGTGTTTCTGAAAGAGCTCGCTCTAAACAACTAAAGTCTAACCTGTTCTGGTATCTGAACACGAGATTTCTGCTTGAGGTTGAGCATTATCAACACTATATTATATACACGTAATAGGGTTTTAGCGTAACAAAATATTACCCACAATCAATTGATACACATTATGATATAAAACATAACTTTTATTACAATGAACTACTGTAGTGATTCAGATTGTTATCACATAGAGGTATCACAAATTATGAGTTTATTACCTGGTGTTTGGCATTGGACATTCAGAACCATATTCTTGAACATGCATACCAAAAAACAGACTTCAAATCCATCTATTTCTTCAAAAGCAAAAGTGCTTTGGCTCGGTAGAAACTGTTCTGGGAGTTGTCCGGTCTCTACATATCTGGGAGAAACATTTAAATAACTTACTTTGAATTTAAGGAAGGAGGGCATTTATGTGTAACCATTTCATCAGCAAAATCAACATTTATGTGTAACCATTTCATCAGCAAAATCCACTTACACAACAGAATGAAATAACAATAGAGATGAATACACAAAACTACACATTTTACAAAGATCTTTATAAACATGTGTAAGCAATAAAGTGATGTAGTGAGAAGTACTAACAATGTTTACCATAGAAACACACCTGGTAGCAATGTTTACCATAGAAAACACACCTGGTAACAATGTTTACCATAGAAACACACACCTGGTAACAATGTTTACCATAGAAACACACACCTGCTTCTCATTCCTGGTAACAATATTTACCATGGAAACACACACCTGGTAACAATGTTTACCATGGAAACACACCAATGCTTCTCGTTCCTGGTGACAATATTTACCATAGAACCGCCTGACTGGTGGCAATGTTTATCATGGAAGCACATACCTGGTAACAATGTTTACCATAGAGCACATACCTGGTGACAATGTTTGCCATAGAGACACACACCTGCTTCTCGTTCCTGGTGGCAAGTGTTTATCATGGAGCCACGCACCTGGTAACAATGTTTACCATGGAAACCGCACCTGGCCGCTCGTTCCTGGTGACAATATTTACCACGGAAGCACCACAACTGGTGGCAATGTTTATCATAGAGCCGCATGCCTGGTGACAATGTTTACCATGAAACCGCACCCTGGTGACAATGTTTGCCATAGAGCCACACACTGCTTCTCGTTCCTGGTGACAATGTTTGCCATGGAAGCCACCGCCTGGTGACAATGTTTTGCCATGGAAAGCACACGCTTGCTTCTCGTTCCTGGTGACAATGTTGCCATAGGAGCCGCCTGACTGGTGAGCAATGTTTATCATAGAGCGCATTACCTGGTGACAATGTTTACCATAGAACCGCCTGCCTGGTGGCAATGTTTATCATAGAAACACATGCCTGGTGACAATGTTTACCATAGAGACACATGCCTGGTGACGATGTTTTTCCATAGAAACGCACATGGCTAGCGTTCTCGTTCCTGGGTGCAATGTTTATCGTAAGAACACGCACTGGTGACACAATGTTTGCCATGGGGAATGCCTGGTGATGCACCATGAAACCGCGCTTCTCGTTCCTGGTGACAATGTTTGCCATGAGAACGCATGCCTGGTGACAGTGTTTGCCATGAAAGCTTCCGCACCTGGCTGCTCGTTCCTGGTGACAATGTTTGCCATGGAGACGCACGCCTGGTGACAGTGTTTTGCCATGGAGCAGCCGCCACCTGCTTCTCGTTCCTGGTGACAATGTTTGCCATGGAGAACGCATACCTGGTGACAGTGTTTTGCCATGGAGAGCCTGCACCATGGCTTCTCGTTCCTGGTTGACAATGTTTGCCATAGAGAGCGCACCCTGGTGACAGTGTTTTGCCATGTAGAGCCTGCACACCTGCTTCGTTCCTGGTGACCATGTTTTTTGCCATAGAGAGCGCTGCACTGGTGGCAATGTTTATCATGGGAGCGCATGCCTGGTGACAATGTTTACCAGAGAACGCATGCCTGGTGAACAGTGTTTGCCATAGAGCCACGCACCTGCTATCGTTCCTGGTGACAATATTTACCATAGAGCGCACCTGGTGACAGTGTTTGCCATGGAAACACTGCCTGGTGACAATGTTTACCATGGAACCACGCACCTGGCTTCTCGTTCCTGGTAACAATATTTACCATGAGAACTACCTGACTGGTGGTAATGTTTTATCATGGGAGCCGCATACCTGGTAACAATGTTTTACCATAGAGCACATACCTGGTACGGCAATGTTTGCCATAGAACCACACCTGCTTCTCGTTCCTGGTGGCAATGTTTATCATAGAAACACGCCTGGTGACAATGTTTGCCATGGAGCATACGCCTGCTTCTCGTTCCTGGTGAAACAATGTTGCCATGGGAGACGCATGCCTGGTGACAATGTTTTGCCATAGAGACCTGCACCTGTTCTCGTTCCTGGTGACAGTGTTTGCCATAGAAGCCGCACCTGGTGACAATGTTTTGCCATGGAAACACGCACCTGCTTCTCGTTTCCTGGTGACAGTGTTTGCCATGGAAGCACCACCTGCTTCTCGTTCCTGGTGACAATGTTGCCATAGAAGCCGCCTGGCTGGTGGCAATGTTTATCATAGAGCCACATACCTGGTGACAATGTTTACCATGGAAACACATACCTGGTGACAGTGTTTATCATGGAGGCACATACCTGGTGACAATGTTTACCATAGAAGAGCCATGCCTGGTGACAATGTTTGCCATAGAGCCACCGCACCTGCTTCTCTCGTCCTGGTGACAATGTTTTACCATAGAACACACCTGACTGGTGGCAATGTTTATCATAGAACGCATGCCTGGTAACAATGTTTACCATGAAACACATACCTGGTGACAATGTTTGCCATGGAAACACACCTGCTTCTCGTTCCTGGTGACAATGTTACCATAGAGACGCACCTGGTGACAATGTTTACCATGGAAACTGCACACCTGCTTCTCGTTCCTGGTAACAATGTTTTACCATGGAAACCTGCACCTGCTTCTCGTTCCTGGTGAAATGTTTGCCATGGGAACGCACCCATGCTTCTCGTTCCTGGTGACAATGTTTGCCATGGAACCTGCACCTGCTTCTCGTTCCTGGTGACAATGTTTGCACCATAGAGACCACGCAACTGGTGGCAATGTTTATCATGGAGAACACGGCACCTGGTAACAATGTTTTACCATAGAACCGCACCTGCTTCTCGTTCCTGGTGACAGTGTTTACCATAGAGAACGCCTGACTGGTGGCAATGTTTATCATAGAGAACATACCTGGTGACAATGTTTACCATAGAGCCACATACCTGGTAACAGTGTTTACCATAGAGACACACACCTGCTTCTCGTTCCTGGTGGCAATGTTTATCATAGAGCCACACCTGGTGACAATGTTTACCATAGAGCCACACACATGCTTCTCGTTCCTGGTGGCAGATGTTTTATCATAGAACACGCACCTGGTGACAATGTTTACCATAGAAACACACACCTGCTGCTCGTTCCTGGTGGCAGTGTTTATCATAGAACGCACGCATGCTTCTCGTTTCCTGGTGGCAATGTTTGCACCATAGAGCAATGTGCCTGGTAACAATGTTACCATAGAGCAATATTGCCTGGTGACAATATTTTGCCATAGAGGCAATGTGCCTGGTGAACAGTGTTTGCCATAGAGAACACGCTATGGCTTCTGGTTCCTGGTAACAAATGTTGCCATTTGAGGAACATGTGCCTGGTAACAATGTTTACCATAGAACTACACTTCTGCTTCTCGTTCCTGGTAACAATGTCTGCCATGGAAACACACACTGGTAACAATGTTTACCATAGAAGACCACCTGCTTCTCATTCCTGGTAACAATTTTTACCACAGAAACACACCTGGTAACAATGTTTACCATAAAACCACATACCTGCTCCTCATTCCAGGCTTTACTTCCATAATTTTCTCTCACTAGCTACCACTCTAATTGTGACTTCTGCTGAACCTGCCTCTTTCTTTTTTAAAAGTTGTTTACTCGGTTTCTATATAATTTCCTAACTTAGTCTGCTGCATTCCTAAATGAAAACAACTCATAAGTTAAGCAACAGTTTAATGAAAGCATGCTTGATTAGACATGTGTTGACCAGAGCCACAATACTTAGCCTGGCAGAAGGTAACACTACTGTAATGTTATTAATGATTTATCTATACAATAAAACAGGTCTGTTAACCTTTATACACCTCAAGAGAGAAATGTTATTTTGTTAATGTCGTGTCAAAGAAAGAACTCCACAATGCTATGTGAATATATCAGTAGTCTACAATAACAATTCATAACTGATATGCAAACTTAGGCTTACTGCTTATAGAAACTGATTAACCCTTGACTCATTGTGAGAAAACATTAAAATGGAAAACCATGAGGGGGACATTCTAATCTGTCAATTGCCATAGATCATTATGATTCCTGACTTGCACTCAAAATTCTAGTAAACTACTATTTAATGAATCAATGTCAATAAGTCTGGTATCAAACTGTACACATTACAATTCAAACTTTCATCTTGTACATGAGTTAATTTCTTAATCTAACAATAAACATTCAAAGAACATGCCTAAATATTCAGTTTTTTGAGTCACATGGTACACTGAAGGAAACACATGGTTAGAATTAGATGTTTGTGATCTCAAAATACAAAGTCTACAGTTTTGTACCAATTAGTAACTCAAATTACTAATGTTATCCTGCTGTAATATAAAATAACAATTTCATAGAATTTCATTTCTTTTCATTTTGCAGAAATATGACTTATCTCCTGAATAAACCATGGTGGCCACATTCACCCTTTTCCATTATTGGAAACAGTCCCTTATATATATTTACTTTAATATATTGCATGGGAATAAGCAATCAACACCTTAAAATGTTCCCCTAGTGGTTTTCTCAGCCATTTTAATCTGTCAAAAGGCTACCCGCGTTCTTTTGAACCAAGACTTTGAGAAAGTGGGTTATATCTTTAGTTTGTTCCACGTTTCATACCTTTTAAAACTTTAATAAATCCCAGTTACTAAGCTTAATAAATTATAGTGAAATTCTATGGTATCAATATAGTTCTTTGATAGGTTGTTAAGGCAGAGTATTCATGATGAATACTTTGAAGAATATACAGCAATTGTCTGTTGTGGAGACACAAGTGTAGAGGACAAGCGTTTGAAGAGTCTTCATCTTCAGGTCAGTTATTTACATCTACGTTTATAATCTGTAGTTATTTACATCTCGCATTATAATCTGTAGTTATTTACATCTCGCATTATAATCTGTAGCTATTTACATCTACGCGTTATAATCTGTAGTTATTTACATCTACACCTTATAATCTGTAGTTATTTACATCTACACGTTATAATCTGTAGTTATTTACATCTACACGTTATAATCTGTAGTTATTTACATCTACGCATTATAATCTGTAGTTATTTACATCTACGCATTATAATCTGTAGTTATTTACATCTCACGTTATAATCTGTAGCTATTTACATCTACACGTTATAATCTGTAGTTATTTACATCTACGCGTTATAATCTGTAGTTATTTACATCTACACGTTATAATCTGTAGTTATTTACATCTACCGCGTTATAATCTCTAGTTATTTACATCTACCGCGTTATAATCTGTAGTTATTTACATCTACGTTTATAATCTGTAGTTATTTACATCTACACCTTATAATCTGCATCTACACTTATAATCTGTAATTATTTACATCTACACCTTATAATCTGTAGTTATTTACATCTACGTTATATAATCTGTAGTTATTTACAATTACACGTTATAATCTGTAATTATTTACATTTACACGTTATAATCTGTAATTATTTACAATTACACGTTATAATCTGTAATTATTTACATTTACACGTTATAATCTGTAGTTATTTACATCTACACGTTATAATCTGTAGTTATTTACATCTACACGTTATAATCTGTAGTTATTTACATCTACACGTTATAATCTGTAGTTATTTACATCTACACGTTATAATCTGTAGTTATTTACATCTACACGTTATAATCTGTAGTTATTTACATCTACACGTTATAATCTGTAGTTATTTACATCTACACGTTATAATCTGTAGTTATTTACATCTACACCTTATAATCTGTAGTTATTTACATTTACACGTTATAATCTGTGTTATTTACATCTACGTTATAATCTGTAGTTATTTACATCTACACCTTATAATCTGTAGTTATTTACATTTACGTTATAATCTGTAATTATTTACATCTACACGTTATAATCTGTAATTATTTACATCTACACGTTATAATCTGTAGTTATTTACATCTACACGTTATAATCTGTAGTTATTTACATCTACACCTTATAATCTGTAGTTATTTACATCTACTTATAATCTGTAGTTATTTACATCTACACGTTATAATCTGTAGTTATTTACATCTACACGTTATAATCTGTAGTTATTTTTATAATCTGTAGTTATTTACATCTACACGTTATAATCTGTGGTTATTTACATCTACACGTTATAATCTGTAGTTATTTACATCTACACGTTATAATCTGTGGTTATTTACATCTACGTTATAATCTGTAGTTATTTACATCTACACGTTATAATCTGTAGTTATTTACATCTACACGTTATAATCTGTAGTTATTTACATCTACACGTTATAATCTGTAGTTATTTACATCTACGTTATAATCTGTAGTTATTTACATTACACGTTATAATCTGTAGTTATTTACATCTACACGTTATAATCTGTAGTTATTTACATCTACACGTCTGTAGTTACATTTACACGTTGTTATAATCTGTAGTTATTTACAATCACGGTTATTTTTTATCTACACGTTATAATCTGTAGTTATTTACATCTACACGTTATAATCTGTAGTATTTACATCTACACGTTATAATCTGTAGTTATTTACATCTACACATTATAATCTGTAGTTATTTACACGTTATAATCTGTAGTTATTTACATCTACACGTTATAATCTGTAGTTATTTACAACTACACGTTATAATCTGTAGTTATTTACATCTACACGTTATAATCTGTAGTTATTTACATTTACACATTATAATCTGTAGTTATTTACATCTACTTACGTTATAATCTGTAGTTATTTACATCTACACATTATAATCTGTAGTTATTTACATCTACACGTTATAATCTAGTTAGTTATTTCTACACGTTATAATCTGTAGTTATTTACATCTACACCTTATAATCTGTAGTTATTTACATTTACACGTTATAATCTGTAATTATTTACATCTACACGTTATAATCTGTAATTATTTACATCTACACGTTATAATCTGTAGTTATTTACATCTACACGTTATAATCTGTAGTTATTTACACGTTATAATCTGTAGTCATTTACATCTACACGTTATAATCTGTAGTTATTTACATCTACACGTTATAATCTGTAGTTATTTACATCTACACGTTATAATCTGTAGTTATTTACATTTACACGTTATAATCTGTAGTTATTTACATTTACACGTTATAATCTGTAGTTATTTACATCTACACGTTATAATCTGTAGTTATTTACATTTACACGTTATAATCTGTAGTTATTTACATCTACACGTTATAATCTGTAGTTATTTACACGTTATAATCTGTAGTTATTTACACGTTATAATCTGTAGTTATTTACATCTACACGTTATAATCTGTAGTTATTTACAACTACACGTTATAATCTGTAGTTATTTACAACTACACGTTATAATCTGTAGTTATTTACATCTACACGTTATAATCTGTAGTTATTTACAACTACACGTTATAATCTGTAGTTATTTACAACTACACGTTATAATCTGTAGTTATTTACATCTACACGTTATAATCTGTAGTTATTTACATCTACACGTTATAATCTGTAGTTATTTACATTTACATTATAATCTGTAGTTATTTACATCTACACATTATAATCTGTAGTTATTTACATCTACACGTTATAATCTGTAGTTATTTACATTACACGTTATAATCTGTAGTTATTTACATCTACACATTATAATCTGTAGTTATTTACATCTACACATTATAATCTGTAGTTATTTATAATCTGTAGTTATATTTACGTTATAATCTGTAGTTATTTACATAACGTTATAATCTGTAGTTATTTTACATCTACGTTATAATCTGTAGTTATTTACGTTTACACGTTATAATCTGTAGTTATTTACATTTACACGTTATAATCTGTAGTTATTTACATCTACACGTTATAATCTGTAGTTATTTACATCTACACGTTATAATCTGTAGTTATTTACGTTATAATCTGTAGTTATTTTTTACGTTATAATCTGTAGTTATTTACACGTTATAATCTGTAGTTATTTACATCTACACGTTATAATCTGTAGTTATTTACAACTACACGTTATAATCTGTAGTTATTTACACGTTATAATCTGTAGTTATTTACATTTACACATTATAATCTGTAGTTATTTACATTTTACACGTTATAATCTGTAGTTATTTACATCTACACGTTATAATCTGTAGTTATTTACATCTACACGTTATAATCTGTAGTTATTTACATCTACACGTTATAATCTGTAGTTATTTACATCTACACGTTATAATCTGTAGTTATTTACATCTACGTTATAATCTGTAGTTATTTACATCTACACGTTATAATCTGTAGTTATTTACATCTACACGTTATAATCTGTAGTTATTTACATCTACGTTTATAATCTGTAGTTATTTACATCTACACGTTATAATCTGTAGTTATTTACATTTACACGTTATAATCTGTAGTTATTTACATCTACACGTTATAATCTGTAGTTATTTACATCTACACGTTATAATCTGTAGTTATTTACGTTATATCTATAATCTGTAGTTATTTACATCTACACGTTATAATCTGTAGTTATTTACATCTACACGTTATAATCTGTAGTTATTTACATCTACACGTTATAATCTGTAGTTATTTACATCTACACGTTATAATCTGTAGTTATTTACGTTATAATCTGTAGTTATTTACACGTTATAATCTGTAGTTATTTACACGTTATAATCTGTAGTTATTTACATCTACACGTTATAATCTGTAGTTATTTACATCTACACGTTATAATCTGTAGTTATTTACATCTACACGTTATAATCTGTAGTTATTTACACGTTATAATCTGTAGTTATCTACATCGTTATAATCTGTAGTTATTTACGTTATAATCTACACGTTATAATCTGTAGTTATTTACACGTTATTTGTAGTTATCTACACGTTATAATCTGTAGTTATTTACATCTACACGTTATAATCTGTAGTTATTTACATCTACACGTTATAATCTGTAGTTATTTACATCTACACGTTATAATCTGTAGTTATTTACATCTACACGTTATAATCTGTAGTTATTTACATCTACACGTTATAATCTGTAGTTATTTACATCTACACGTTATAATCTGTAGTTATTTACATCTACACGTTATAATCTGTAGTTATTTACATCTACACGTTATAATCTGTAGTTATTTACATCTACACGTTATAATCTGTAGTTATTTACAACTACACGTTATAATCTGTAGTTATTTACATCTACACGTTATAATCTGTAGTTATTTACATCTACGTTATAATCTGTAGTTATTTACAGCTACACGTTATAATCTGTAGTTATTTACATCTACACGTTATAATCTGTAGTTATTTACATCTACACGTTATAATCTGTAGTTATTTACATCTACACGTTATAATCTGTAGTTATTTACATCTACTAACGTTATAATCTGTAGTTATTTACATCTACGTTATAATCTGTAGTTATTTACAACTACTACGTTATAATCTGTAGTTATTTACATCTACACGTTATAATCTGTAGTTATTTACATCTACGGGCGTTATAATCTGTAGTTATTTTACATCTACACGTTATAATCTGTAGTTATTTACATCTACGTTATAATCTGTAGTTATTTACAACGTTATAATCTGTAGTTATTTACATCTACACGTTATAATCTGTAGTTATTTACATTTACGTTATAATCTGTAGTTATTTACATCTACACGTTATAATCTGTAGTTATTTACATCTACACGTTATAATCTGTAGTTATTTACATCTACACGTTATAATCTGTAGTTATTTACATCTACACGTTATAATCTGTAGTTATTTACATCTACACGTTATAATCTGTAGTTATTTACATCTACACGTTATAATCTGTAGTTATTTACATCTACGTTATATAATCTGTAGTTATTTACATCTACACATTATATAATCTGTAGTTATTTACATCGTTATAATCTGTAGTTATTTACATCTACACGTTATAATCTGTAGTTATTTACATCTACACGTTATAATCTGTAGTTATTTACATCTACAGTTATTTACGTTATAATCTGTAGTTATTTACATCTACACGTTATAATCTGTAGTTATTTACATCTACACGTTATAATCTGTAGTTATTTACACGTTATAATCTGTAGTTATTTACACGTTATAATCTGTAGTTATTGGCTACACGTTATAATCTGTAGTTATTTACATCTACACGTTATAATCTGTAGTTATTTACATCTACACGTTATAATCTGTAGTTATTTACATTTACGTTATAATCTGTAGTTATTTACATTTACACGTTATAATCTGTAGTTATTTACATCTACACGTTATAATCTGTAGTTATTTACATCTACACGTTATAATCTGTAGTTATTTACATCTACACGTTATAATCTGTAGTTATTTACATCTACACATTATAATCTGTAGTTATTTTACATCTACACGTTATAATCTGTAGTTATTTACATTACACGTTATAATCTGTAGTTATTTACATCTACACGTTATAATCTGTAGTTATTTACATCTACACGTTATAATCTGTAGTTATTTACACGTTATAATCTAGTAGTTGTACATCTACGTTATAATCTGTAGTTATTTACATTTACACGTTATAATCTGTAGTTATTTACATCTACGTTATAATCTGTAGTTATTTACATCTACACGTTATAATCTGTAGTTATTTACATCTACACGTTATAATCTGTAGTTATTTCTCTTACGTTATAATCTGTAGTTATTTACACGTTATAATCTGTAGTTATTTACATCTATTATAATCTGTAGTTATTTACATTACACGTTATAATCTGTAGTTATTTCACATCTACACGTTATAATCTGTAGTTATTTACATCTACACGTTATAATCTGTAGTTATTTACACGTTATAATCTGTAGTTATTTACACGTTATAATCTGTAGTTATTTACATCACACGTTATAATCTGTAGTTATTTACACGTTATAATCTGTAGTTATTTACACGTTATAATCTGTAGTTATCTACACGTTATAATCTGTAGTTATTTACACGTTATAATCTGTAGTTAGTTACATCTACACGTTATAATCTGTAGTTATTTACATCTACGTTATAATCTGTAGTTATTTACATCTACACGTTATAATCTGTAGTTATTTACATCTACACGTTATAATCTGTAGTTATTTACATCTACACGTTATAATCTGTAGTTATTTACATCTACACGTTATAATCTGTAGTTATTTTACATCTACACGTTATAATCTGTAGTTATTTACATCTACACGTTATAATCTGTAGTTATTTACATCTACACGTTATAATCTGTAGTTATTTACATCTACACGTTATAATCTGTAGTTATTTACATCTTCACGTTATAATCTGTAGTTATTTACATCTACACGTTATAATCTGTGCGTTATTTACATCTACGTTTATAATCTGTAGTTATTTACATCTACACGTTATAATCTGGCGGTTATTTACATCTACACGTTATAATCTGTAGTTATTTACATCTACACGTTATAATCTGTAGTTATTTACATCTACACGTTATAATCTGTAGTTATTTACATCTACACGTTATAATCTGTAGTTATTTTTACATCTACACGTTATAATCTGTAGTTATTTACAACTACACGTTATAATCTGTAGTTATTTACATTTACACGTTATAATCTGTAGTTATTTACATTTACGTTATAATCTGTAGTTATTTACATCTACACGTTATAATCTGTAGTTATTTACATCTACGTTATAATCTGTAGTTATTTACATCTACGTTATAATCTGTAGTTATTTACATTTACACGTTATAATCTGTAGTTATTTACATCTACACGTTATAATCTGTAGTTATTTACATCTACACGTTATAATCTGTAGTTATTTACATTTACACATAATCTGTAGTTATTTACATCTACACGTTATAATCTGTAGTTATTTACAACTACACGTTATAATCTGTAGTTATTTACAACTACACGTTATAATCTGTATTTATTTACATTTACACGCTATAATCTGTAGTTATTTACATTTACACGTTATAATCTGTAGTTATTTACAACTACACATTATAATCTGTAGTTATTTACATTTACACGTTATAATCTGTAGTTATTTACATTTACACAAACATTTACAGATTGAGAGACCCAACATAGGGTAGAGGTGACAAAACACAAACATATACAGATTGAGAGACCCAACATTAGGTTACAGGAAATAACAGACAAAACAAACATCTACAGATTGAGAGACCCAAAATAGGGTAGAGGAGACAACAGACAAACATTTACAGATTGAGAGACCCAACATAGGGTAGAGGTGACAAAACACAAACATATACAGATTGAGAGACCCAACATTAGGTTACAGGAAATAACAGACAAAACAAACATCTACAGATTGAGAGACCCAAAATAGGGTAGAGGAGACAACAGACAAACATTTACTGATTGAGAGACCCAAAATAGGGTAGAGGAGACAAAACACAAACATTAACAGATTGAGAGACCCAACATAGGGTAGAGGTGACAAAACACAAACATATACAGATTGAGAGACCCAACATTAGGTTACAGGAAATAACAGACAAAACAAACATCTACAGATTGAGAGACCCAAAATAGGGTAGAGGAGACAACAGACAAACATTTACTGATTGAGAGACCCAAAATAGGGTAGAGGAGACAAAACACAAACATTAACAGATTGAGAGACCCAACACAGAGTAGAGGTGACAAAACACAAACATTTAAGGATTGAGAGACCCAACATTAGGGTAGAGGAGATAACAGACAAACATTTAGAGATTGAGAGACCCAACATCAGGGATCAGGGTAGAGGAGACAAAACACAAACATTTACAGATTGAGAGACCCAACATAGGGTAGAGAAGATAACAGACAAAATATAAACATTTACAGAACACAGTTGTTTCAGGAGGTTCTAGGAATTATCCAAATAATACACTAGATTTTGGGGAAGATGAACAGTTTTCTAATTTTAACATGAAATCAGTTCACACTCGGACTATTAACAAAACAGTCTCAATATTTTCACAAACAAATCTTTAGTAAAAAACACTTCATTAGAAAACTTGATTTTCTGTGTACAAAAACTTACAGTCTGTACTAAAAATATATCAAATTTTGTGAAGAAACACATTAAAACAAAAGTTATGATATAAATATCTAAGGTGTACAAAACAAACTGTTGAATATTATACAAAGCCAAATGTAAAAGATTTAAAGGGAAGAAATGTATTATGTTCTTAATGATGTTATACGTTCCTATATAATTGTCAACGACCTGATAAAAATAAAGCTAACATTTCGTCCACCTAGGGCCTACTGGCATTAATTGTCACAATCTTCACTTCATATTATTAGTGCAAAAAACTAAATGTACTTTAAAAGTATAAAAACCAAAGCATAGTAAATGTCTTACACATCTTTTAGTACTTAAAACTTGTCTGTATATAACTTCAACAATACTTTATGATGAATGTAGTTTTGCAGTATTTTAAAAACAAATATGTGACATGTTATTTCTATCTCCAAGACTGACTTTACCAAAAGTTGTAAATACCTTGAAAAAGGTTTGAAATGTAACCAAGTTCATCAGGATGTGTACAGGAATATATGTTACTTTGAATATCCGAGAGAAAACAAAACAGAAAATCTGTGATTAGTTTTAACTTATGAAAACTCAGAACATGTACCGGTCACGTCAATTACACGTGATATTTTTATAAAAGAATGAATGACATTCTAGATAAAAGAGAAAATACAATGTAAAAAAAAACAGTTTCCATCTTAATAACAACAACACTTTACTCACTCTTACAACAAAGTTTTCATCTTAATAACAACAACACTTTACTCACTCTTACAACAAAGTTTTCACCTTAATAACAACAACACTTAACTCACTCTTACAACAAAGTTTTCATCTTAATAACAACAACACTTAACTCACTCTTAAAACAAAGTTTTCATCTTAATAACAACAAAACTTTACTCACTCTTACAACAAAGTTTCCATCTTAATAACAACAACACTTTACTCACTCTTACAACAAAGTTTTCACCTTAATAACAACAACACTTAACTCACTCTTACAACAAAGTTTTCATCTTAATAACAACAACACTTAACTCACTCTTAAAACAAAGTTTTCATCTTAATAACAACAAAACTTTACTCACTCTTACAACAAAGTTTCCATCTTAATAACAACAACACTTTACTCACTCTTACAACAAAGTTTTCATCTTAATAACAACAACACTTTACTCACTCTTACAACAAAGTTTTCATCTTAATAACAACAACACTTTACTCACTCTTACAACAAAGTTTTCACCTTAATAACAACAACACTTAACTCACTCTTACAACAAAGTTTTCATCTTAATAACAACAACACTTAACTCGCTCTTACAACAAAGTTTTCACCTTAATAACAACAAAACTTAACTCGCTCTTACAACAAAGTTTTCATCTTAATAACAACAAAACTTTACTCACTCTTACAACAAAGTTTTCATCTTAATAACAACAAAACTTTACTCACTCTTACAACAAAGTTTTCATCTTAATAACAACAAAACTTTACTCACTCTTACAACAAAGTTTTCATCTTAATAACAAAACTTTACTCACTCTTACAACAAAGTTTTCATCTTAATAACAACAACACTTAACTGACTCTTACAACAAAGTTTTCATCTTAATAACAACAAAACTTTACTCACTCTTACAACAAAGTTTTCATCTTAATAACAACAAAACTTTACTCACTCTTACAACAAAGTTTTCATCTTAATAACAACAACACTTAACTGACTCTTACAACAAAGTTTTCATCTTAATAACAACAACACTTAACTGACTCTTACAACAAAGTTTTCATCTTAATAACAACAAAACTTTACTCACTCTTACAACAAAGTTTTCATCTTAATAACAACAAAACTTTACTCACTCTTACAACAAAGTTTTCATCTTAATAACAACAAAACTTTACTCACTCTTACAACAAAGTTTTCATCTTAATAACAACAACACTTTACTCACTCTTACAACAAAGTTTTCATCTTAATAACAACAACACTTAACTGACTCTTACAACAAAGTTTTCATCTTAATAACAACAACACTTAACTGACTCTTACAACAAAGTTTTCATCTTAATAACAACAACACTTAACTGACTCTTACAACAAAGTTTTCATCTTAATAACAACAAAACTTTACTCACTCTTACAACAAAGTTTTCATCTTAATAACAACAAAACTTTACTCACTCTTACAACAAAGTTTTCATCTTAATAGCAACAAAACTTCACTCACTCTTACAACAAAGTTTTCATCTTAATAACAACAAAACTTTACTCACTCTTACAACAAAGTTTTCATCTTAATAACAACAACACTTAACTGACTCTTACAACAAAGTTTTCATCTTAATAACAACAACACTTAACTGACTCTTACAACAAAGTTTTCATCTTAATAACAACAAAACTTTACTCACTCTTACAACAAAGTTTTCATCTTAATAACAACAACACTTTACTCACTCTTACAACAAAGTTTTCATCTTAATAACAACAACACTTAACTGACTCTTACAACAAAGTTTTCATCTTAATAACAACAACACTTAACTGACTCTTACAACAAAGTTTTCATCTTAATAACAACAACACTTAACTGACTCTTACAACAAAGTTTTCATCTTAATAACAACAAAACTTTACTCACTCTTACAACAAAGTTTTCATCTTAATAACAACAAAACTTTACTCACTCTTACAACAAAGTTTTCATCTTAATAGCAACAAAACTTCACTCACTCTTACAACAAAGTTTTCATCTTAATAACAACAAAACTTTACTCACTCTTACAACAAAGTTTTCATCTTAATAACAACAACACTTAACTGACTCTTACAACAAAGTTTTCATCTTAATAACAACAACACTTAACTGACTCTTACAACAAAGTTTTCATCTTAATAACAACAAAACTTTACTCACTCTTACAACAAAGTTTTCATTTTAATAACAACACTTTCTTACTCATTTACAACAAAGTTTTCATCTTAATAACAACAAAACTTTACTCACTCTTACAACAAAGTTTTCATCTTAATAACAACAACACTTAACTGACTTTTCATCTTAATAACAACAACACTTTACTCACTCTTACAACAAAGTTTTCATCTTAATAACAACAACACTTAACTGACTCTTACAACAAAGTTTTCATCTTAATAACAACAAAACTTTACTCACTCTTACAACAAAGTTTTCATCTTAATAACAACAACACTTAACTGACTCTTACAACAAAGTTTTCATCTTAATAACAACAAAACTTTACTCACTCTTACAACAAAGTTTTCATCTTAATAACAACAACACTTAACTGACTCTTACAACAAAGTTTTCATCTTAATAACAACAAAACTTTACTCACTCTTACAACAAAGTTTTCATCTTAATAACAACAAAACTTTACTCACTCTTACAACAAAGTTTTCATCTTAATAACAACAAAACTTTACTCACTCTTACAACAAAGTTTTCATCTTAATAACAACAAAACTTTACTGACTCTTACAACAAAGTTTTCATCTTAATAACAACAACACTTAACTGACTCTTACAACAAAGTTTTCATCTTAATAACAACAAAACTTTACTCACTCTTACAACAAAGTTTTCATCTTAATAACAACAACACTTAACTGACTCTTACAACAAAGTTTTCATCTTAATAACAACAAAACTTTACTCACTCTTACAACAAAGTTTTCATCTTAATAACAACAACACTTTACTGACTCTTACAACAAAGTTTTCATCTTAATAACAACAAAACTTTACTTTTCACTCTTACAACAAAGTTTTCATCTTAATAACAACAAAACTTTACTCACTCTTACAACAAAGTTTTCATCTTAATAACAACAAAACTTTACTCACTCTTACAACAAAGTTTTCATCTTAATAACAACAAACTTTACTCACTCTTACAACAAAGTTTTCATCTTAATAACAACAAAACTTTACTCACTCTTACAACAAAGTTTTCATCTTAATAACAACAAAACTTTACTCACTCTTACAACAAAGTTTTCATCTTAATAACAACAAAACTTTACTCACTCTTACAACAAAGTTTTCATCTTAATAACAACAAAACTTTACTCACTCTTACAACAAAAGTTTTCATCTTAATAACAACAAACTTTACTCACTCTTACAACAAAGTTTTCATCTTAATAACAACAAAACTTTACTCACTCTTACAACAAAGTTTTCATCTTAATAACAACAAAACTTTACTCACTCTTACAACAAAGTTTTCATCTTAATAACAACAAAACTTTACTCACTCTTACAACAAAGTTTTCATCTTAATAACAACAAAACTTAACTCACTCTTACAACAAAGTTTTCATCTTAATAACAACAAAACTTTACTCACTCTTACAACAAAGTTTTCATCTTAATAACAACAAAACTTTACTCACTCTTACAACAAAGTTTTCATCTTAATAACAACAAAGTTTTCACTTAATAACTCACTCTTACAACAAAGTTTTCATCTTAATAACAACAAAACTTTACTCACTCTTACAACAAAGTTTTCATCTTAATAACAACAACTTTACTCTCTTACTTTTCATCTTAATAACAACAAAACTTTACTCACTCTTACAACAAAGTTTTCATCTTAATAACAACAAAACTTTACTCACTCTTACAACAAAGTTTTCATCTTAATAACAACAAAACTTTACTCACTCTTACAACAAAGTTTTCATCTTAATAACAACAACACTTAATAACTCACTCTTACAACAAAGTTTTCATCTTAATAACAACAACACTTTACTCACTCTTACAACAAAGTTTTCATCTTAATAACAACAAAACTTAACTCACTCTTACAACAAAGTTTTCATCTTAATAACAACAACACTTAACTCACTCTTACAACAAAGTTTTCATCTTAATAACAACAACACTTTACTCACTCTTACAACAAAGTTTTCATCTTAATAACAACAAAACTTTACTCACTCTTACAACAAAGTTTTCATCTTAATAACAACAAAACTTTACTCACTCTTACAACAAAGTTTTCATCTTAATAACAACAAAACTTTACTCACTCTTACAACAAAGTTTTCATCTTAATAACAACAACACTTTACTCACTCTTACAACAAAGTTTTCATCTTAATAACAACAACACTTAACTGACTCTTACAACAAAGTTTTCATCTTAATAACAACAACACTTAACTGACTCTTACAACAAAGTTTTCATCTTAATAACAACAAAACTTTACTCACTCTTACAACAAAAAGTTTTCATCTTAATAACAACAACACTTTACTCACTCTTACAACAAAGTTTTCATCTTAATAACAACAAAACTTCACTCACTCTTACAACAAAGTTTTCATCTTAATAACAACAACACTTTACTCACTCTTACAACAAAGTTTTCATCTTAATAACAACAACACTTAACTGACTCTTACAACAAAGTTTTCATCTTAATAACAACAACACTTAACTGACTCTTACAACAAAGTTTTCATCTTAATAACAACAAAACTTTACTCACTCTTACAACAAAGTTTTCATCTTAATAACAACAACACTTTACTCACTCTTACAACAAAGTTTTCATCTTAATAACAACAACACTTAACTGACTCTTACAACAAAGTTTTCATCTTAATAACAACAACACTTAACTGACTCTTACAACAAAGTTTTCATCTTAATAACAACAACACTTAACTGACTCTTACAACAAAGTTTTCATCTTAATAACAACAAAACTTTACTCACTCTTACAACAAAGTTTTCATCTTAATAACAACAAAACTTTACTCACTCTTACAACAAAGTTTTCATCTTAATAACAACAAAACTTTACTCACTCTTACAACAAAGTTTTCATCTTAATAACAACAACACTTTACTGACTCTTACAACAAAGTTTTCATCTTAATAACAACAACACTTAACTGACTCTTACAACAAAGTTTTCATCTTAATAACAACAAAACTTTACTCACTCTTACAACAAAGTTTTCATCTTAATAACAACAACACTTAACTCACTCTTACAACAAAGTTTTCATCTTAATAACAACAAAACTTTTACTCACTCTTACAACAAAGTTTTCATCTTAATAACAACAACACTTTAACTGACTCTTACAACAAAGTTTTCATCTTAATAACAACAACACTTAACTGACTCTTACAACAAAGTTTTCATCTTAATAACAACAACACTTAACTGACTCTTACAACAAAGTTTTCATCTTAATAACAACAACACTTAACTGACTCTTACAACAAAGTTTTCATCTTAATAACAACAACTTAACTGACTCTTACAACAAAGTTTTCATCTTAATAACAACAAAACTTTACTCACTCTTACAACAAAGTTTTCATCTTAATAACAACAAAACTTTACTCACTCTTACAACAAAGTTTTCATCTTAATAACAACAAAACTTCACTCACTCTTACAACAAAGTTTTCATCTTAATAACAACAACACTTTACTCACTCTTACAACAAAGGTTTTCATCTTAATAACAACAACACTTAACTGACTCTTACAACAAAGTTTTCATCTTAATAACAACATCTAACTGACTCTTACAACAACAACACTTAACTCACTCTTACAACAAAGTTTTCATCTTAATAACAACAACACTTAACTCACTCTTACAACAAAGTTTTCATCTTAATAACAACAAAACTTTACTCACTCTTACAACAAAGTTTTCATCTTAATAACAACAAAACTTAACTCACTCTTACAACAAAGTTTTCATCTTAATAACAACAACACTTTAACTGACTCTTACAACAAAGTTTTCATCTTAATAACAACAACACTTAACTGACTCTTACAACAAAGTTTTCATCTTAATAACAACAAAACTTTAACTGACTCTTACAACAAAGTTTTCATCTTAATAACAACAAAACTTTACTCACTCTTACAACAAAGTTTTCATCTTAATAACAACAAAACTTAACTCACTCTTACAACAAAGTTTTCATCTTAATAACAACAAAACTTAACTTCTTACAACAAAGTTTTCATCTTAATAACAACAACACTTAACTGACTCTTACAACAAAGTTTTCATCTTAATAACAACAACACTTAACTGACTCTTACAACAAAGTTTTCATCTTAATAACAACAAAACTTTACTCACTCTTACAACAAAGTTTTCATCTTAATAACAACAACACTTAACTGACTCTTACAACAAAGTTTTCATCTTAATAACAACAAAACTTTTCACTCACTTTTCATCTTAATAACAACAAAGTTTGACTCTTACAACAAAGTTTTCATTAATAACAACAACAAGACTTAACTGACTCTTACAACAAAGTTTTCATCTTAATAACAACAAAACTTTACTCACTCTTACAACAAAGTTTTCATCTTACAACAACAGTTAACTTCACAACAAAGTTTTCATCTTAATAACAACAAAACTTTACTCACTCTTACAACAAAGTTTTCATCTTAATAACAACAAAACTTTACTCACTCTTACAACAAAGTTTTCATCTTAATAACAACAAAACTTTACTCACTCTTACAACAAAGTTTTCATCTTAATAACAACAAAACTTTACTCACTCTTACAACAAAGTTTTCATCTTAATAACAACAAAACTTTACTCACTCTTACAACAAAGTTTTCATCTTAATAACAACAACCTTTACTCACTCTTACAACAAAGTTTTCATCTTAATAACAACAAAACTTTACTCACTCTTACAACAAAGTTTTCATCTTAATAACAACAAAACTTTACTCACTCTTACAACAAAGTTTTCATCTTAATAACAACAAAACTTTACTCACTCTTACAACAAAGTTTTCATCTTAATAACAACAAAACTTTACTCACTCTTACAACAAAGTTTTCATCTTAATAACAACAAAACTTTACTCACTCTTACAACAAAGTTTTCATCTTAATAACAACAAAACTTTACTCACTCTTACAACAAAGTTTTCATCTTAATAACAACAAAACTTTACTCACTCTTACAACAAAGTTTTCATCTTAATAACAACAAAACTTTACTCACTCTTACAACAAAGTTTTCATCTTAATAACAACAAAGTTTTCATCTTAATAACTCACTCTTACAACAAAGTTTTCATCTTAATAACAACAAAACTTTACTCACTCTTACAACAAAGTTTTCATCTTAATAACAACAAAACTTTACTCACTCTTACAACAAAGTTTTCATCTTAATAACAACAAAACTTTACTCACTCTTACAACAAAGTTTTCATCTTAATAACAACAAAACTTTACTCACTCTTACAACAAAGTTTTCATCTTAATAACAACAAAACTTTACTCACTCTTACAACAAAGTTTTCATCTTAATAACAACAAAACTTTACTCACTCTTACAACAAAGTTTTCATCTTAATAACAACAAAACTTCACTCACTCTTACAACAAAGTTTTCATCTTAATAACAACAAAACTCACTCTTACTTTTCACTCTTACAACAAAGTTTTCATCTTAATAACAACAAACTTTACTCACTCTTACAACAAAGTTTTCATCTTAATAACAACAAAACTTTACTCACTCTTACAACAAAGTTTTCATCTTAATAACAACAAACTTTACTCACTCTTACAACAAAGTTTTCATCTTAATAACAACAAAACTTTACTCACTCTTACAACAAAGTTTTCATCTTAATAACAACAAAACTTTACTCACTCTTACAACAAAGTTTTCATCTTAATAACAACAAAACTTACTCACTCTTACAACAAGGTTTTCATCTTAATAACAACAAAACTTAACTCACTCTTACAACAAAGTTTTCATCTTAATAACAACAAAACTTTACTCACTCTTACAACAAAGTTTTCATCTTAATAACAACAAAACTTTACTCACTCTTACAACAAAGTTTTCATCTTAATAACAACAAAACTTTACTCACTCTTACAACAAAGTTTTCATCTTAATAACAACAAAGCTTTACTCACTCTTACAACAAAGTTTTCATCTTAATAACAACAAAACTTTACTCACTCTTACAACAAAGTTTTCATCTTAATAACAACAAAACTTTACTCACTCTTACAACAAAGTTTTCATCTTAATAACAACAAAACTTTACTCACTCTTACAACAAAGTTTTCATCTTAATAACAACAAAACTTTACTCACTCTTACAACAAAGTTTTCATCTTAATAACAACAAAACTTTACTCACTCTTACAACAAAGTTTTCATCTTAATAACAACAAAACTTTTACTTTTCACTCTTACAACAAAGTTTTCATCTTAATAACAACAAAACTTTACTCACTCTTACAACAAAGTTTTCATCTTAATAACAACAAAACTTTACTCACTCTTACAACAAAGTTTTCATCTTAATAACAACAAAACTTACTTCACTCTTACAACAAAGTTTTCTCTTAAACAACAAACTACTCACTCTACAACAAAGTTTTCATCTTAATAACAACAAACTTTACTCACTCTTACAACAAAGTTTTCATCTTAATAACAACAAAACTTTACTCACTCTTACAACAAAGTTTTCATCTTAATAACAACAAAACTTTACTCACTCTTACAACAAAGTTTTCATCTTAATAACAACAAACTTTACTCACTCTTACAACAAAGTTTTCATCTTAATAACAACAAAACTTTACTCACTCTTACAACAAAGTTTTCATCTTAATAACAACAAAACTTTACTCACTCTTACAACAAAGTTTTCATCTTAATAACAACAAAACTTTACTCACTCTTACAACAAAGTTTTCATCTTAATAACAACAAAACTTTACTCACTCTTACAACAAAGTTTTCATCTTAATAACAACAAAACTTTACTCACTCTTACAACAAAGTTTTCATCTTAATCTTAATAACAACAAAACTTTACTCACTCTTACAACAAAGTTTTCATCTTAATAACAACAAAACTTTACTCACTCTTACAACAAAGTTTTCATCTTAATAACAACAAAACTTTACTCACTCTTACAACAAAGTTTTCATCTTAATAACAACAAAACTTTACTCACTCTTACAACAAAGTTTTCATCTTAATAACAACAAAACTTTACTCACTCTTACAACAAAGTTTTCATCTTAATAACAACAAAACTTTACTCACTCTTACAACAAAGGTTTTCATCTTAATAACAACAAACTTTACTCACTCTTACAACAAAGTTTTCATCTTAATAACAACAAACTTTACTCACTCTTACAACAAAGTTTTCATCTTAATAACAACAACACTTTACTCACTCTTACAACAAAGTTTTCATCTTAATAACAAAAACAACAAAACTTTACTCACTCTTACAACAAAGTTTTCATCTTAATAACAACAAAACTTTACTCACTCTTACAACAAAGTTTTCATCTTAATAACAACAAAACTTTACTCACTCTTACAACAAAGTTTTCATCTTAATAACAACAAACTTTACTCACTCTTACAACAAAGTTTTCATCTTAATAACAAACTTTACTCACTCTTACAACAAAGTTTTCATCTTAATAACAACAAAACTTTACTCACTCTTACAACAAAGTTTTCATCTTAATAACAACAAAACTTTACTCACTCTTACAACAAAGTTTTCATCTTAATAACAACAAACTTTACTCACTCTTACAACAAAGTTTTCATCTTAATAACAACAAACTTTACTCACTCTTACAACAAAGTTTTCATCTTAATAACAACAAAACTTTACTCACTCTTACAACAAAGTTTTCATCTTAATAACAACAACACTTTTACAACTCACTCTTACAACAAAGTTTTCATCTTAATAACAACAAAACTTTACTCACTCTTACAACAAAGTTTTCATCTTAATAACAACAAAACTTTACTCACTCTTACAACAAAGTTTTCTCTTAATAACAACAAAGTTTTCATCTTAATAACAACAAAACTTTACTCACTCTTACAACAAAGTTTTCATCTTAATAACAACAACACTTTACTCACTCTTACAACAAAGTTTTCATCTTAATAACAACAACACTTTACTCACTCTTACAACAAAGTTTTCATCTTAATAACAACAAAACTTAACTCACTCTTACAACAAAGTTTTCATCTTAATAACAACAAAACTTTACTCACTCTTACAACAAAGTTTTCATCTTAATAACAACAACACTTAACTGACTCTTACAACAAAGTTTTCATCTTAATAACAACAAAACTTTACTTTTCACTCTTACAACAAAGTTTTCATCTTAATAACAACAAAACTTTACTCACTCTTACAACAAAGTTTTCATCTTAATAACAACAAAACTTTACTCACTCTTACAACAAAGTTTTCATCTTAATAACAACAAAACTTTACTCACTCTTACAACAAAGTTTTCATCTTAATAACAACAACACTTTACTCACTCTTACAACAAAGTTTTCATCTTAATAACAACAACACTTAACTCACTCTTACAACAAAGTTTTCATCTTAATAACAACAAACTTAACTCACTCTTACAACAAAGTTTTCATCTTAATAACAACAAAACTTTACTCACTCTTACAACAAAGTTTTCATCTTAATAACAACAAAACTCACTCTTACAACAAAGTTTTCATCTTAATAACAACAAAACTTTACTCACTCTTACAACAAAGTTTTCATCTTAATAACAACAACACTTTACTCACTCTTACAACAAAGTTTTCATCTTAATAACAACAACACTTAACTCACTCTTACAACAAAGTTTTCATCTTAATAACAACAAAACTTTACTCACTCTTACAACAAAGTTTTCATCTTAATAACAACAAAACTTTACTCACTCTTACAACAAAGTTTTCATCTTAATAACAACAAAACTTTACTCACTCTTACAACAAAGTTTTCATCTTAATAACAACAAAACTTTACTCACTCTTACAACAAAGTTTTCATCTTAATAACAACAACACTTTACTCACTCTTACAACAAAGTTTTCATCTTAATAACAACAAAACTTTACTCACTCTTACAACAAAGTTTTCATCTTAATAACAACAAAACTTCACTCACTCTTACAACAAAGTTTTCATCTTAATAACAACAAAACTTTACTCACTCTTACAACAAAGTTTTCATCTTAATAACAACACTTAACTCACTCTTACAACAAAGTTTTCATCTTAATAACAACAAAACTTCACTCACTCTTACAACAAAGTTTTCATCTTAATAACAACAACACTTAACTGACTCTTACAACAAAGTTTTCATCTTAATAACAACAACACTTAACTGACTCTTACAACAAAGTTTTCATCTTAATAACAACAACACTTTACTCACTCTTACAACAAAGTTTTCATCTTAATAACAACAAAACTTTACTCACTCTTACAACAAAGTTTTCATCTTAATAACAACAAAACTTTACTCACTCTTACAACAAAGTTTTCATCTTAATAACAACAAAACTTAACTCACTCTTACAACAAAGTTTTCATCTTAATAACAACAAAACTTTACTCACTCTTACAACAAAGTTTTCATCTTAATAACAACAACACTTAACTGACTCTTACAACAAAGTTTTCATCTTAATAACAACAACACTTAACTCACTCTTACAACAAAGTTTTCATCTTAATAACAACAAACTTTACTCACTCTTACAACAAAGTTTTCATCTTAATAACAACAACACTTAACTCACTCTTACAACAAAGTTTTCATCTTAATAACAACAAAACTTTACTCACTCTTACAACAAAGTTTTCATCTTAATAACAACAAAACTTAACTGACTCTTACAACAAAGTTTTCATCTTAATAACAACAAAACTTTACTCACTCTTACAACAAAGTTTTCATCTTAATAACAACAAAACTTTACTCACTCTTACAACAAAGTTTTCATCTTAATAACAACAAAACTTTACTCACTCTTACAACAAAGTTTTCATCTTAATAACAACAAAACTTTACTCACTCTTACAACAAAGTTTTCATCTTAATAACAACAAAACTTTACTCACTCTTACAACAAAGTTTTCATCTTAATAACAACAAAACTTTACTCACTCTTACAACAAAGTTTTCATCTTAATAACAACAAAACTTTACTTTTCATCTTTAATAACTCTTCTTACAACAAAGTTTTCATCTTAATAACAACAAAACTTTACTCACTCTTACAACAAAGTTTTCATCTTAATAACAACAACACTTAACTCACTCTTACAACAAAGTTTTCATCTTAATAACAACAAAACTTTACTCACTCTTACAACAAAGTTTTCATCTTAATAACAACAACTCTTACACTTTTCACTTAATAACACTCTTACAACAAACAAAGTTTTCATCTTAATAACAACAACACTTAACTCACTCTTACAACAAAGTTTTCATCTTAATAACAACAAAACTTTACTCACTCTTACAACAAAGTTTTCATCTTAATAACAACAAAACTTTACTCACTCTTACAACAAAGTTTTCATCTTAATAACAACAAAACTTTACTCACTCTTACAACAAAGTTTTCATCTTAATAACAACAAAACTTTACTCACTCTTACAACAAAGTTTTCATCTTAATAACAACAAAACTTAACTCACTCTTACAACAAAGTTTTCATCTTAATAACAACAAAACTTTACTCACTCTTACAACAAAGTTTTCATCTTAATAACAACAAAGTTTACTCACTCTTACATAAAGTTTTCAACAAAACAACAAAACTTTACTCTTACAACAAAGTTTTCATCTTAATAACAACAAAACTTTACTCACTCTTACAACAAAGTTTTCATCTTAATAACAACAAACTTTACTCACTCTTACAACAAAGTTTTCATCTTAATAACAACAAACTTTACTCACTCTTACAACAAAGTTTTCATCTTAATAACAACAAAACTTTACTCACTCTTACAACAAAGTTTTCATCTTAATAACAACAAAACTTTACTCACTCTTACAACAAAGTTTTCATCTTAATAACAACAAAACTTTTACAACAAAGTTTTCACTCTTTACACTCTTACAACAAAGTTTTCATCTTAATAACAACAAACTTTACTCACTCTTACAACAAAGTTTTCATCTTAATAACAACAAAACTTTACTCACTCTTACAACAAAGTTTTCATCTTAATAACAACAAAACTTTACTCACTCTTACAACAAAGTTTTCATCTTAATAACAACAAAACTCACTCTTACAACAAAGTTTTCATCTTAATAACAACAAAACTTTACTCACTCTTACAACAAAGTTTTCATCTTAATAACAACAAAACTTTACTCACTCTTACAACAAAGTTTTCATCTTAATAACAACAAAACTTTACTCACTCTTACAACAAAGTTTTCATCTTAATAACAACAAACTTAACTCACTCTTACAACAAAGTTTTCATCTTAATAACAACAAAACTTTACTCACTCTTACAACAAAGTTTTCATCATCAACTTAACTGACTCCTTACTTAATACAACAAAGTTTTCATCTTAATAACAACAAAACTTTACTCACTCTTACAACAAAGTTTTCATCTTAATAACAACAAAACTTTACTCACTCTTACAACAAAGTTTTCATCTTAATAACAACAAAACTTTACTCACTCTTACAACAAAGTTTTCATCTTAATAACAACAAAACTTAACTCACTCTTACAACAAAGTTTTCATCTTAATAACAACAAAACTTTACTCACTCTTACAACAAAGTTTTCATCTTAATAACAACAAAACTTTACTCACTCTTACAACAAAGTTTTCATCTTAATAACAACAAAACTTTACTCACTCTTACAACAAAGTTTTCATCTTAATAACAACAAAACTTTACTCACTCTTACAACAAAGTTTTCATCTTAATAACAACAAACTTTACTCACTCTTACAACAAAGTTTTCATCTTAATAACAACAAAACTTTACTCACTCTTACAACAAAGTTTTCATCTTAATAACAACAAAACTTTACTCACTCTTACAACAAAGTTTTCATCTTAATAACAACAAAACTTTACTCACTCTTACAACAAAGTTTTCATCTTAATAACAACAAAACTTTACTCACTCTTACAACAAAGTTTTCATCTTAATAACAACAAAACTTTACTCACTCTTACAACAAAGTTTTCATCTTAATAACAACAAAACTTTACTCACTCTTACAACAAAGTTTTCATCTTAATAACAACAAAACTTTACTCACTCTTACAACAAAGTTTTCATCTTAATAACAACAAAACTTTACTTCCACTCTTACAACAAAGTTTTCATCTTAATAACAACAAAACTTTACTCACTCTTACAACAAAGTTTTCATCTTAATAACAACAAAACTTTACTCACTCTTACAACAAAGTTTTCATCTTAATAACAACAAAACTTTACTCACTCTTACAACAAAGTTTTCATCTTAATAACAACAAAACTTTACTCACTCTTACAACAAAGTTTTCATCTTAATAACAACAAAACTTTACTCACTCTTACAACAAAGTTTTCATCTTAATAACAACAAAACTTTACTCACTCTTACAACAAAGTTTTCATCTTAATAACAACAAAACTTTACTCACTCTTACAACAAAGTTTTCATCTTAATAACAACAAAACTTTACTCACTCTTACAACAAAGTTTTCATCTTAATAACAACAAAACTTTACTCACTCTTACAACAAAGTTTTCATCTTAATAACAACAAAACTTTACTCACTCTTACAACAAAGTTTTCATCTTAATAACAACAAAACTTTACTCACTCTTACAACAAAGTTTTCATCTTAATAACAACAAAACTTTACTCACTCTTACAACAAAGTTTTCATCTTAATAACAACAAAACTTTACTCACTCTTACAACAAAGTTTTCATCTTAATAACAACAAAACTTCACTCACTCTTACAACAAAGTTTTCATCTTAATAACAACAAAACTTTACTCACTCTTACAACAAAGTTTTCATCTTAATAACAACAAAACTTTACTCACTCTTACAACAAAGTTTTCATCTTAATAACAACAAAACTTTACTCACTCTTACAACAAAGTTTTCATCTTAATAACAACAAAACTTTTACTCACTCTTACAACAAAGTTTTCATCTTAATAACAACAAACTTTACTTCTTACAACAAAGTCACTCTTACAACAAAGTTTTCATCTTAATAACAACAACACTTTACTCACTCTTACAACAAAGTTTTCATCTTAATAACAACAACACTTTACTCACTCTTACAACAAAGTTTTCATCTTAATAACAACAACACTTTACTCACTCTTACAACAAAGTTTTCATCTTAATAACAACACTTAACTCACTCTTACAACAAAGTTTTCATCTTAATAACAACAAAACTTAACTCACTCTTACAACAAAGTTTTCATCTTAATAACAACAAAACTTTACTCACTCTTACAACAAAGTTTTCATCTTAATAACAACAAAACTTTACTCACTCTTACAACAAAGTTTTCATCTTAATAACAACAAAACTTTACTCACTCTTACAACAAAGTTTTCATCTTAATAACAACAAAACTTTACTCACTCTTACAACAAAGTTTTCATCTTAATAACAACAAAACTTTACTCACTCTTACAACAAAGTTTTCATCTTAATAACAACAAAACTTTACTCACTCTTACAACAAAGTTTTCATCTTAATAACAACAACACTTTACTCACTCTTACAACAAAGTTTTCATCTTAATAACAACAACACTTAACTCACTCTTACAACAAAGTTTTCATCTTAATAACAACAAAACTTTACTGACTCTTACAACAAAGTTTTCATCTTAATAACAACAAAACTTTACTCACTCTTACAACAAAGTTTTCATCTTAATAACAACAAAACTTTACTCACTCTTACAACAAAGTTTTCATCTTAATAACAACAAAACTTTACTCACTCTTACAACAAAGTTTTCATCTTAATAACAACAACACTTTACTCAACACTCTTACAACAAAGTTTTCATCTTAATAACAACAAAACTTTACTCACTCTTACAACAAAAAGTTTTCATCTTAATAACAACAAAACTTAACTCACTCTTACAACAAAGTTTTCATCTTAATAACAACAAAACTTTACTGACTCTTACAACAAAGTTTTCATCTTAATAACAACAAAACTTTACTCACTCTTACAACAAAGTTTTCATCTTAATAACAACAAAACTTTACTCACTCTTACAACAAAGTTTTCATCTTAATAACAACAAACTTTACTCACTCTTACAACAAAGTTTTCATCTTAATAACAACAAAACTTTACTCACTCTTACAACAAAGTTTTCATCTTAATAACAACAAAACTTTACTCACTCTTACAACAAAGTTTTCATCTTAATAACAACAACACTTCCTTAATACTCACTCTTACAACAAAGTTTTCATCTTAATAACAACAAAACTTTACTCACTCTTACAACAAAGTTTTCATCTTAATAACAACAAACTTTACTCACTCTTACAACAAAGTTTTCATCTTAATAACAACAAAACTTTACTCACTCTTACAACAAAGTTTTCATCTTAATAACAACAAATAACAACTTTACTCACTCTTACAACAAAGTTTTCATCTTAATAACAACAACACTTTACTCACTCTTACAACAAAGTTTTCATCTTAATAACAACACTTAACTCACTCTTACAACAAAGTTTTCATCTTAATAACAACAACACTTAACTCACTCTTACAACAAAGTTTTCATCTTAATAACAACAACACTTACAACTCACTCTTACAACAAAGTTTTCATCTTAATAACAACAAAACTTTACTCACTCTTACAACAAAGTTTTCATCTTAATAACAACAACACTTTACTCACTCTTACAACAAAGTTTTCATCTTAATAACAACAAACACTTCTACTCACTCTTACAACAAAGTTTTCATCTTAATAACAACAAAACTTTACTCACTCTTACAACAAAGTTTTCATCTTAATAACAACAAAACTTTACTCACTCTTACAACAAAGTTTTCATCTTAATAACAACAAAACTTTACTCACTCTTACAACAAAGTTTTCATCTTAATAACAACAAAACTTTACTCACTCTTACAACAAAGTTTTCATCTTAATAACAACAAAACTTTACTCACTCTTACAACAAAGTTTTCATCTTAATAACAACAACACTTTACTCACTCTTACAACAAAGTTTTCATCTTAATAACAACAACACTTAACTGACTCTTACAACAAAGTTTTCATCTTAATAACAACAAAACTTTACTGACTCTTACAACAAAGTTTTCATCTTAATAACAACAACACTTTACTCACTCTTACAACAAAGTTTTCATCTTAATAACAACAACACTTTACTCACTCTTACAACAAAGTTTTCATCTTAATAACAACAAAACTTTACTCACTCTTACAACAAAGTTTTCATCTTAATAACAACAAAACTTTACTCACTCTTACAACAAAGTTTTCATCTTAATAACAACAACACTTTACTCACTCTTACAACAAAGTTTTCATCTTAATAACAACAAAACTTTACTCACTCTTACAACAAAGTTTTCATCTTAATAACAACAAAACTTTACTCACTCTTACAACAAAGTTTTCATCTTAATAACAACAAAACTTTACTCACTCTTACAACAAAGTTTTCATCTTAATAACAACAAAACTTTACTCACTCTTACAACAAAGTTTTCATCTTAATAACAACAAAACTTAACTGACTCTTACAACAAAGTTTTCATCTTAATAACAACAAAACTTTACTCACTCTTACAACAAAGTTTTCATCTTAATAACAACAAAGACTTTACTCACTCTTACAACAAAGTTTTCATCTTAATAACAACAAAACTTTACTCACTCTTACAACAAAGTTTTCATCTTAATAACAACAAAACTTTACTCACTCTTACAACAAAGTTTTCATCTTAATAACAACAACACTTAACTGACTCTTACAACAAAGTTTTCATCTTAATAACAACAACTTTAACTGACTCTTACAACAAAGTTTTCATCTTAATAACAACAAAACTTTACTCACTCTTACAACAAAGTTTTCATCTTAATAACAACAAACACTTAACTGACTCTTACAACAAAGTTTTCATCTTAATAACAACAACACTTAACTGACTCTTACAACAAAGTTTTCATCTTAATAACAACAAAACTTTACTCACTCTTACAACAAAGTTTTCATCTTAATAACAACAACACTTTACTCACTTTACAACAAAGTTTTCATCTTAATAACAACAAACTTTACTCACTCTTACAACAAAGGTTCATCTTAATAACAACAACACTTTACTCACTCTTACAACAAAGTTTTCATCTTAATAACAACAAAACTTTACTCACTCTTACAACAAAGTTTTCATCTTAATAACAACAAAACTTTACTCACTCTTACAACAAAGTTTTCATCTTAATAACAACAAAACTTTACTCACTCTTACAACAAAGTTTTCATCTTAATAACAACAAAACTTTACTCACTCTTACAACAAAGTTTTCATCTTAATAACAACAAAACTTTACTCACTCTTACAACAAAGTTTTCATCTTAATAACAACAAAACTTTACTCACTCTTACAACAAAGTTTTCATCTTAATAACAACAAAACTTTAACTCACTCTTACAACAAAGTTTTCATCTTAATAACAACAAAACTTTACTCACTCTTACAACAAAGTTTTCATCTTAATAACAACACTCACTCTTACAACAAAGTTTTCATCTTAATAACAACAAAACTTTACTCACTCTTACAACAAAGTTTTCATCTTAATAACAACAAAACTTTACTCCTCTTACTCTTACAACAAAGTTTTCATCTTAATAACAACAAAACTTTACTCACTCTTACAACAAAGTTTTCATCTTAATAACAACAAAACTTTACTCTCTTACTCTTACAACAAAGTTTTCATCTTAATAACAACAACACTTAACTGACTCTTACAACAAAGTTTTCATCTTAATAACAACAAAACTTTACTCACTCTTACAACAAAGTTTTCATCTTAATAACAACAAACTTTACTCACTCTTACAACAAAGTTTTCATCTTAATAACAACAAAACTTTACTCACTCTTACAACAAAGTTTTCATCTTAATAACAACAAAACTTTACTCACTCTTACAACAAAGTTTTCATCTTAATAACAACAAAACTTCACTCACTCTTACAACAAAGTTTTCATCTTAATAACAACAAAACTTTACTCACTCTTACAACAAAGTTTTCATCTTAATAACAACACTTAACTCACTCTTACAACAAAGTTTTCATCTTAATAACAACAAAACTTTACTCACTCTTACAACAAAGTTTTCATCTTAATAACAACAAAACTTAACTCACTCTTACAACAAAGTTTTCATCTTAATAACAACAAAACTTTACTCACTCTTACAACAAAGTTTTCATCTTAATAACAACAACACTTTAACTCACTCTTACAACAAAGTTTTCATCTTAATAACAACAAAACTTAACTCACTCTTACAACAAAGTTTTCATCTTAATAACAACAAAACTTTACTCACTCTTACAACAAAGTTTTCATCTTAATAACAACAAAACTTTACTCACTCTTACAACAAAGTTTTCATCTTAATAACAACAAAACTTTCACTCTACAACAGTTTTCATCTCTCACTCCTACAACAAAGTTTTCATCTTAATAACAACAAAACTTAACTGACTCTTACAACAAAGTTTTCATCTTAATAACAACAAAACTTTACTCACTCTTACAACAAAGTTTTCATCTTAATAACAACAAAACTTTACTCACTCTTACAACAAAGTTTTCATCTTAATAACAACAAAACTTTACTCACTCTTACAACAAAGTTTTCATCTTAATAACAACAAAACTTTACTCACTCTTACAACAAAGTTTTCATCTTAATAACAACAAAACTTTACTCCACTCTTACAACAAAGTTTTCATCTTAATAACAACAAAACTTTACTCACTCTTACAACAAAGTTTTCATCTTAATAACAACAAACTTGACTCACTCTCTTACAACAAAGTTTTCATCTTAATAACAACAAAACTTTACTGACTCTTACAACAAAGTTTTCATCTTAATAACAACAAAACTTTACTCACTCTTACAACAAAGTTTTCATCTTAATAACAACAAAACTTAACTGACTCTTACAACAAAGTTTTCATCTTAATAACAACAAAAACTTTACTCACTCTTACAACAAAGTTTTCATCTTAATAACAACAAAACTTAACTGACTCTTACAACAAAGTTTTCATCTTAATAACAACAAAACTTTACTCACTCTTACAACAAAGTTTTCATCTTAATAACAACAAAACTTTACTCACTCTTACAACAAAGTTTTCATCTTAATAACAACAAAACTTCACTCACTCTTACAACAAAGTTTTCATCTTAATAACAACAAAACTTTACTCACTCTTACAACAAAGTTTTCATCTTAATAACAACAAAACTTTACTCACTCTTACAACAAAGTTTTCATCTTAATAACAACAAAACTTTACTCACTCTTACAACAAAGTTTTCATCTTAATACTCACAAAGTTTTCATCTTAATAACAACAAAACTTTACTCACTCTTACAACAAAGTTTTCATCTTAATAACAACAAAACTTTACTCACTCTTACAACAAAGTTTTCATCTTAATAACAACAACACTTAACTGACTCTTACAACAAAGTTTTCATCTTAATAACAACAAAACTTTACTCACTCTTACAACAAAGTTTTCATCTTAATAACAACAAAATCTTTACTCACTCTTACAACAAAGTTTTCATCTTAATAACAACAAAACTTTACTCACTCTTACAACAAAGTTTTCATCTTAATAACAACAAACTTTACTCACTCTTACAACAAAGTTTTCATCTTAATAACAACAAACTTTACTCACTCTTACAACAAAGTTTTCATCTTAATAACAACAAAACTTTACTCACTCTTACAACAAAGTTTTCATCTTAATAACAACAAAACTTCACTCACTCTTACAACAAAGTTTTCATCTTAATAACAACAAAACTTTACTCACTCTTACAACAAAGTTTTCATCTTAATAACAACAAAACTTCACTCACTCTTACAACAAAGTTTTCATCTTAATAACAACAACACTTTACTCACTCTTACAACAAAGTTTTCATCTTAATAACAACAACACTTAACTCACTCTTACAACAAAGTTTTCATCTTAATAACAACAAAACTTCACTCACTCTTACAACAAAGTTTTCATCTTAATAACAACAAAACTTTACTCACTCTTACAACAAAGTTTTCATCTTAATAACAACAAAACTTCAACTCACTCTTACAACAAAGTTTTCATCTTAATAACAACAAAACTTAACTGACTCTTACAACAAAGTTTTCATCTTAATAACAACAAAACTTTACTCACTCTTACAACAAAGTTTTCATCTTAATAACAACAAAACTTTACTCACTCTTACAACAAAGTTTTCATCTTAATAACAACAAAACTTTACTCACTCTTACAACAAAGTTTTCATCTTAATAACAACAAACTTTACTCACTCTTACAACAAAGTTTTCATCTTAATAACAACAACACTTAACTCACTCTTACAACAAAGTTTTCATCTTAATAACAACAACACTTAACTCACTCTTACAACAAAGTTTTCATCTTAATAACAACAACACTTTACTCACTCTTACAACAAAGTTTTCATCTTAATAACAACAAAACTTTACTCACTTACAACAAAGGTTTTCATCTTAATAACAACAACTTTTACTCACTCTTACAACAAAGTTTTCATCTTAATAACAACAAAACTTTACTCACTCTTACAACAAAGTTTTCATCTTAATAACAACAACACTTTACTCACTCTTACAACAAAGTTTTCATCTTAATAACAACAACACTTTACTCACTCTTACAACAAAGTTTTCATCTTAATAACAACAAACTTTACTCACTCTTACAACAAAGTTTTCATCTTAATAACAACAAAACTTTACTGACTCTTACAACAAAGTTTTCATCTTAATAACAACAAAGTCCTTACTCACTCTTACAACAAAGTTTTCATCTTAATAACAACTAACTTTACTCACTCTTACAACAAAGTTTTCATCTTAATAACAACAAAACTTTACTCACTCTTACAACAAAGTTTTCATCTTAATAACAACTAAACTTTACTCACTCTTACAACAAAGTTTTCATCTTAATAACAACAACACTTTACTCACTCTTACAACAAAGTTTTCATCTTAATAACAACAAACTTTACTCACTCTTACAACAAAGTTTTCATCTTAATAACAACTAAACTTTACTCACTCTTACAACAAAGTTTTCATCTTAATAACAACTAAACTTTACTCACTCTTACAACAAAGTTTTCATCTTAATAACAACAAACTTTACTCACTCTTACAACAAAGTTTTCATCTTAATAACAACAACAACTTTACTCACTCTTACAACAAAGTTTTCATCTTAATAACAACAAACTTTACTCACTCTTACAACAAAGTTTTCATCTTAATAACAACTAAACTTTACTCACTCTTACAACAAAGTTTTCATCTTAATAACAACAAAACTTTACTGACTCTTACAACAAAGTTTTCATCTTAATAACAACAACACTTTACTCACTCTTACAACAAAGTTTTCATCTTAATAACAACAACCTTTACTCACTCTTACAACAAAGTTTTCATCTTAATAACAACTAAACTTTACTCACTCTTACAACAAAGTTTTCATCTTAATAACAACTAAACTTTACTCACTCTGACAACAAAGTTTTCATCTTAATAACAATAACACTTTACTCACTCTTACAACAAAGTTTTCATCTTAATAACAACTAAACTTTACTCACTCTTACAACAAAGTTTTCATCTTAATAACAACAAAACTCACTCTTACAACAAAGTTTTCATCTTAATAACAACAAAACTTTACTCACTCTTACAACAAAGTTTTCATCTTAATAACAACAACACTTTACTCACTCTTACAACAAAGTTTTCATCTTAATAACAACAAAACTTTACTCACTCTTACAACAAAGTTTTCATCTTAATAACAACAAAACTTTACTCACTCTTACAACAAAGTTTTCATCTTAATAACAACAAACTTTCTCACTCTTACAACAAAGTTTTCATCTTAATAACAACAACACTTTACTCACTCTTACAACAAAGTTTTCATCTTAATAACAACAAAACTTTACTCACTCTTACTGGTGAACTTGTTTTCCTTCCTTTCTTTCCTTGAGTTTTTAAACAATTATCACAAACAAACCTGAAATACAAAAGCACTCTTCATATTAACCAACTTTCAACAAACCTGTAACTTACAACCTATGTTCACCTTTACAATTACACTGGTGTTTAAATGTAATTTCACCATGGTTCCATGGAGTTACTCTCTTGTTATCCGTCATCACAGAACGTACAGTTACTCATTATATAATTATCATTATGTATGCTAATCTGACGACCTTTCTTCATTCACATGAACTTATGATTTTTTAAAAGTAACTGAAACAAACCAGTTGAATTATTTGTTACATACATACATAGCTGTTCATCTATCCATACAAGTTACCCTACAATGATTCAGAATAAAGTTCTGCAATACTAATTTCAATACAGAAATCTTAGATTATGACACAGAAAGAGGTTTAATGTGGACAATACCATATAGAAAGATGTTTAATCCTGAAAATTTGACATAGAAAGGTTTAATCCTGAGAATTTGACACAGAAAGGTTTAATCCTGAGAATATGACACAGAAAGGTTTAATCCTGAGAATATGACACAGAAAGGTTTAATCCTGAGATTATGACATAGAAAGTTTTAATCCTGAAAATATGACACAGAAAGAGGTTTAATCCAGAGAATATGACATAGAAAGAGGTTTAATTTTGACAATACGACATAGAAAGTTTTAATCCTGAGAATATGACATAGAATGTTTTAATCCAGAGAATATGACATAGAAAGTTTTAATCCAGAGAATATAACATAGAAAGAGGTTTAATCCTGAAAATATGACATAGAAAGAGGTTTAATCCTGAAAATATGACATAGAAAGAGGTTTAATCCTGAAAATATGACATAGAAAGAGGTTTAATCCTGAAAATATGACATAGAAAGAGGTTTAATCCTGAGAATTTGACATAGAAAGAGGTTTAATCCTGAGAATTTGACATAGAAAGATGTTTAATCCTGAGAATTTGACATAAAAGAGGGTTTAATCCTGAGAATTTGACACAGAAAGAGGTTTAATCCTGAGAATTTGACATAGAAAGAGGTTTAATCCTGAAAATAAGACATAGAAAGAGGTTTAATCCTGAAAATAAGACATAGAAAGAGGTTTAATCCTGAAAATATGACATAGAAAGAGGTTTAATCCTGAGAATTTGACATAGAAAGAGGTTTAATCCTGAAAATATAACATAGAAGGTTTAATCCTGACAATATGACATAGAAAGAGGTTTAATCTTAAGAATATGACACAAAAAGGTTTAATCCAGAGAATATGACATAGAAAGAGGTTTAATCCTGAGAATTTGACATAGAAAGTTTTAATCCAGAGAATATGACACAGAAAGAGGTTTAATCCTGAAAATATGACATAGAAAGAGGTTTAATCCTGAAAATATACATTGAAAAAGGTTTAATCCTGAAAATATAACATAGAAAGAGGTTTAATCCTGAAAAAATATAACATAGAAAGAGGTTTAATCCTGAAAATATAACATAGAAAGAGGTTTAATCCTGAGAATTTGACATAGAAAGAGGTTTAATCCTGAGAATTTGACATAGAAAGAGGTTTAATCCTGAAAATAAGACATAGAAAGAGGTTTAATCCTGAAAATATGACATAGAAAGAGGTTTAATCCTGAGAATTTGACATAGAAAGAGGTTTAATCCTGAAAATATAACATAGAAGGTTTAATCCTGACAATATGACATAGAAAGAGGTTTAATCTTGAGAATATGACACAGAAAGGTTTAATCCAGAGAATATGACATAGAAAGAGGTTTAATCCTGAGAATTTGACATAGAAAGTTTCAATCCAGAGAATATGACACAGAAAGAGGTTTAATCCTGAAAATATGACATAGAAAGAGGTTTAATCCTGAGAATTTGACATAGAAAGAGGTTTAATCCTGAAAATTTGACATAGAAAGATGTTTAATCCTGAGAATTTGACATAGAAAGAGGTTTAATCCTGAGAATTTGACATAGAAAGAGGTTTAATCCTGAAAATATGACATAGAAAGAGGTTTAATCCTGAGAATTTGACATAGAAAGAGGTTTAATCCTGAAAATATAACATAGAAGGTTTAATCCTGACAATATGACATAGAAAGAGGTTTAATCTTGAGAATATGACACAGAAAGAGGTTTAATCCTGAAAATATGACATAGAAAGAGGTTTAATCCTGAAAATATAACATAGAAAAAGGTTTAATCCTGAAAATATAACATAGAAAGAGGTTTAATCCTGAAAATATAACATAGAAAGAGGTTTAATCCTGAAAATATGACATAGAAAGAGGTTTAATCCTGAGAATATGACACAGAAAGGTTTAATCCTGAGGATATGACACAAAGGTTTAATCCAGAGAATATGACATAGAAAGTTTTAATTCAGAGATATATGACACAGAAAGAGGTTTAATCCTGAAAATATGACATAGAAAGAGGTTTAATCCTGAAAATATGACATAGAAAGAGGTTTAATCCTGAAAATATGACACAGAAAGGTTTAATCCTGAGATTATGACATAGAAAGTTTTAATCCAGAGAATATGACACAGAAAGAGGTTTAATCCAGAAAATATGACACAGAAAGAGGTTTAATCCAGAGAATATGACATAGAAAGAGGTTTAATTTTGACAATACGACATAGAAAGTTTCAATCCTGAGAATATGACATAGAAAGAGGTTTAATTTTAACAATAATGACATAGAAAGAGGTTTAATCAAAAGAATATGACAGAGATTTTAATCCTGAGAATATGACATAGAAAGAGGTTTATTCCAGAAATTACCAATTTGTTTAAATACTGTTCACTACCAACAGATTACAGGTTGTTCCAGAAAAAATGAGTTACTGTTGTTAGTGATGAAGTCACAGAATCTTAAACACAAATTATTAAAAAAAAATACATTTAAAAATAACAAAATTCTAGATGAATAGACTTTAGACACAGAGCTTACTAGTTCCCACAAGACAAAAATAGACTTTAGAAACAGAGCTTACCAGTTCCCACAAGACAAATATAGACTTTAGAAACAGAGCTTACTAGTTCCCACAAGACAAATATAGACTTTAGAAACAGAGCTTACTAGTTCCCACAAGACAAATATAGACTTTAGAAACAGAGCTTACTAGTTCCCACCAGACAAATATAGAGTTTAGAAACAGAGCTTACTAGTTCCCACCAGACAAATATAGAGTTTAGAAACAGAGCTTACTAGTTCCCACCAGACAAATATAGAGTTTAGAAACAGATCTTACTAGTTCCCACAAGACAAATATAGACTTTAGAAACAGAGCTTACTAGTTCCCACAAGACAAATATAGAGTTTAGAAACAGAGCTTACTAGTTCCCACAAGACAAATATAGACTTTAGAAACAGAGCTTACTAGTTCCCACAAGACAAATATAGACTTTAGAAACAGAGCTTACTAGTTCCCACAAGACAAATATAGAGTTTAGAAACAGAGCTTACTAGTTCCCACAAGACAAATATAGAGTTTAGAAACAGAGCTTACTAGTTCCCACAAGACAAATATAGACTTTAGAAACAGAGCTTACTAGTTCCCACAAGACAAATATAGAGTTTAGAAACAGAGCTTACTAGTTCCCACAAGACAAATATAGACTTTAGAAACAGAGCTTACTAGTTCCCACAAGACAAATATAGACTTTAGAAACAGAGCTTACTAGTTCCCACAAGACAAATATAGACTTTAGAAACAGAGCTTACTAGTTCCCACAAGACAAATATAGACTTTAGAAACAGAGCTTACTAGTTCCCACAAGACAAATATAGAGTTTAGAAACAGAGCTTACTAGTTCCCACAAGACAAATATAGAGTTTAGAAACAGAGCTTACTAGTTCTCACACAAGACAAATATAGAGTTTAGAAACAGCTTACTAGTTCTCACAAGACAAATATAGACTTTAGAAACAGAGCTTACTAGTTCTCACAAGACAAATATAGACTTTAGAAACAGAGCTTACTAGTTCCCACAAGACAAATATAGACTTTAGAAACAGAGCTTACTAGTTCTCACAAGACAAATATAGACTTTAGAAACAGAGCTTACTAGTTCCCACAAGACAAATATAGACTTTAGAAACAGAGCTTACTAGTTCTACACAAGACAAATATAGACTTTAGAAACAGAGCTTACTAGTTCTCACAAGACAAATATAGACTTTAGAAACAGAGCTACTAGTTCCCACAAGACAAATATAGAGACTTTAGAAACAGAGCTTACTAGTTCACAAGACAAATATAGAGTTTAGAAACAGAGCTTACTAGTTCCTACAAGACAAATATAGAGTTTAGAAACAGATCTTACTAGTTCCTACAAGACAAATATAGAGTTTAGAAACAGAGCTTACTAGTTCCCACAAGACAAATATAGAGTTTAGAAACAGAGCTTACTAGTTCCCACAAGACAAATATAGAGTTTAGAAACAGAGCTTACTAGTTCCTACAAGACAAATATAGAGTTTAGAAACAGAGCTTACTAGTTCCCACAAGACAAATATAGAGTTTAGAAACAGAGCTTACTAGTTCCCACAAGACAAATATAGACTTTAGAAACAGAGCTTACTAGTTCCCACAAGACAAATATAGACTTTAGAAACAGAGCTTACTAGTTCCCACAAGACAAATATAGAGTTTAGAAACAAAGCTTACTAGTTCCCACAAGACAAATATAGAGTTTAGAAACAGAGCTTACTAGTTCCCACAAGACAAATATAGACTTTAGAAACAGAGCTTACTAGTTCCCACCAGACAAATATAGAGTTTAGAAACAGAGCTTACTAGTTCCCACAAGACAAATATAGACTTTAGAAACAGAGCTTACTAGTTCCCACCAAGACAAATATAGAGTTTAGAAACAGAGCTTACTAGTTCCCACAAGACAAATATAGACTTTAGAAACAGAGCTTACTAGTTCCCACAAGACAAATATAGACTTTAGAAACAGAGCTTACTAGTTCCCACAAGACAAATATAGACTTTAGAGAGACAGAGCACTTTAGAAACAGAGCTTACTAGTTCCCACAAGACAAATATAGACAAATATAGACAAATTTTTAGAAACAGAGCTTACTAGTTCCCACAAGACAAATATAGACTTTAGAAACAGAGCTTACTAGTTCCCACAAGACAAATATAGACTTTAGAAACAGAGCTTACTAGTTCCCACAAGACAAATATAGAGTTTAGAAACAGAGCTTACTAGTTCCCACAAGACAAATATAGAGTTTAGAAACAGAGCTTACTAGTTCCCACAAGACAAATATAGAGTTTAGAAACAGAGCTTACTAGTTCCCACAAGACAAATATAGACTTTAGAAACAGAGCTTACTAGTTCCCACAAGACAAATATAGAGCTTTAGAAACAGAGCTTACTAGTTCCTACAAGACAAATATAGAGTTTAGAAACAGAGCTTACTAGTTCCCACAAGACAAATATAGAGTTTAGAAACAGAGCTTACTAGTTCCCACAAGACAAATATAGACTTTAGAAACAGAGCTTACTAGTTCCCCACAAGACAAATATAGACTTTAGAAACAGAGCTTACTAGTTCCCACAAGACAAATATAGAGTTTAGAAACAGAGCTTACTAGTTCCCACAAGACAAATATAGAGTTTAGAAACAGAGCTTACTAGTTCCCACAAGACAAATATAGAGTTTAGAAACAGAGCTTACTAGTTCCCACAAGACAAATATAGAGTTTAGAAACAGAGCTTACTAGTTCCTACAAGACAAATATAGACTTTAGAAACAGAGCTTACTAGTTTAGAAACAGAGCTTACTACAAGACAAATATAGAGACTTTAGAAACAGAGCTTACTAGTTCCCACAAGACAAATATAGAAACAGAGCTTTAGAAACAGAGCTTACTAGTTCCCACAAGACAAATATAGACAAATTTAGAAACAGAGCTTACTAGTTCCCACAAGACAAATATAGACTTTAGAAACAGAGCTTACTAGTTTAGAAACAGAGCCACAAGACAAATATAGAGTTTAGAAACAGAGCTTACTAGTTCCCACAAGACAAATATAGAGTTTAGAAACAGAGCTTACTAGTTCCCACAAGACAAATATAGACTTTAGAAACAGAGCTTACTAGTTCCTTACTACAAGACAAATATAGACTTTAGAAACAGAGCTTACTAGTTCCCACAAGACAAATATAGACTTTAGAAACAGAGCTTACTAGTTCCCACAAGACAAATATAGAGTTTAGAAACAGAGCTTACTAGTTCCCACAAGACAAATATAGAGACTTTAGAAACAGAGCTTACTAGTTTACAAGACAAATATAGACTTTAGAAACAGAGCTACTAGTTTCCACAAGACAAATATAGTTTAGAAACAGAGCTTACTAGTTCCCACAAGACAAATATAGAGTTTAGAAACAGAGCTTACTAGTTCCCACAAGACAAATATAGAGTTTAGAAACAGAGCTTACTAGTTCCCACAAGACAAATATAGACTTTAGAAACAGAGCTTACTAGTTCCCACAAGACAAATATAGAGTTTAGAAACAGAGCTTACTAGTTCCCACAAGACAAATATAGACTTTAGAAACAGAGCTTACTAGTTCCCACAAGACAAATATAGAGTTTAGAAACAAATATAGACAAATATAGAGTTTAGAAACAGAGCTTACTAGTTCCCACAAGACAAATATAGACTTTAGAAACAGAGCTTACTAGTTCCCACAAGACAAATATAGACTTTAGAAACAGAGCTTACTAGTTCCCACAAGACAAATATAGACTTTAGAAACAGAGCTTACTAGTTCCCACAAGACAAATATAGAGTTTAGAAACAGAGCTTACTAGTTCCCACACAAGACAAACATACAGACTTTTAGAGAAACAGAGCTTACTAGTTCCCACAAGACAAATATAGAGTTTAGAAACAGAGCTTACTAGTTCCCACAAGACAAATATAGAGTTTAGAAACAGAGCTTACTAGTTCCCACAAGAGACAAATATAGAGTTTAGAAACAGAGCTTACTAGTTCCCACAAGACAAATATAGAGTTTAGAAACAGAGCTTACTAGTTCCCACAAGACAAATATAGACTTTAGAAACAGAGCTTACTAGTTCCCACAAGACAAATATAGAGTTTAGAAACAGAGCTTACTAGTTCCCACAAGACAAATATAGAGTTTAGAAACAGAGCTTACTAGTTCCCACAAGACAAATATAGAGTTTAGAAACAGAGCTTACTAGTTCCCACAAGACAAATATAGAGTTTAGAAACAGATCTTACTAGTTCCCACAAGACAAATATAGAGTTTAGAAACAGAGCTTACTAGTTCCCACAAGACAAATATAGACTTTAGAAACAGAGCTTACTAGTTTCCACAAGATAAATATAGTTTAGAAACAGATCTTACTAGTTCCCACAAGACAAATATAGAGTTTAGAAACAGAGCTTACTAGTTCCCACAAGACAAATATAGAGTTTAGAAACAGATCTTACTAGTTCCCACAAGACAAATATAGACTTTAGAAACAGAGCTTACTATTTCCCACAAGATAAATATAGAGTTTAGAAACAGAGCTTACTAGTTCCCACAAGACAAATATAGACTTTAGAAACAGAGCTTACTAGTTCCCACAAGACAAATATAGACTTTAGAAACAGAGCTTACTAGTTCCCACAAGACAAATATAGACTTTAGAAACAGAGCTTACTAGTTCCCACAAGACAAATATAGAGTTTAGAAACAGAGCTTACTAGTTCCCACAAGACAAATATAGAGTTTAGAAACAGAGCTTACTAGTTCCCACAAGACAAATATAGAGTTTAGAAACAGAGCTTACTAGTTCCCACAAGACAAATATAGACTTTAGAAACAGATCTTACTAGTTCCCACAAGACAAATATAGACTTTAGAAACATAGCTTACTAGTTCCCACAAGACAAATATAGACTTTAGAAACAGAGCTTACTAGTTCCCACAAGACAAATATAGACTTTAGAAACAGAGCTTACTAGTTCCCACAAGACAAATATAGACTTTAGAAACAGAGCTTACTAGTTCCCACAAGACAAATATAGACTTTATAAATGGAGCTTACTAGTTCCCACAAGACAAATATAGACTTTAGAAACAGAGCTTACTAGTTCCCACAAGACAAATATAGACTTTAGAAACAGAGCTTACTAGTTCTCACAAGACAAATATAAAGTTTAGAAACAGAGCTTACTAGTTCTCACAAGACAAATATAGACTTTAGAAACAGAGCTTACTAGTTCCCACAAGACAAATATAGACTTTAGAAACAGAGCTTACTAGTTCAAGACAAATATAGACTTTAGACTAGTTCCCACAAGACAAATATAGAGTTTAGAAACAGAGCTTACTAGTTCCCACAAGACAAATATAGACTTTAGAAACAGAGCTTACTAGTTCCCACAAGACAAATATAGACTTTAGAAACTTACTAGTTCTCACAAGACAAATATAAAGTTTAGAAACAGAGCTTACTAGTTCCCACAAGACAAATATAGAGTTTAGAAACAGAGCTTACTAGTTCCCACAAGACAAATATAGACTTTAGAAACAGAGCTTACTAGTTCCCACAAGACAAATATAGACTTTATAAATGGAGCTTACTAGTTCCCACAAGACAAATATAGACTTTAGAAACAGAGCTTACTAGTTCCCACAAGACAAATATAAAGTTTAGAAACAGAGCTTACTAGTTCTCTCACAAGACAAATATAAAGTTTAGAAACAGAGCTTACTAGTTCTCACAAGACAAATATAGACTTTAGAAACAGAGCTTACTAGTTCCCACAAGACAAATATAGAGTTTAGAAACAGAGCTTACTAGTTCCCACAAGACAAATATAGAGTTTAGAAACAGAGCTTACTAGTTCCCACAAGACAAATATAGAGTTTAGAAACAGAGCTTACTAGTTCCCACAAGACAAATATAGAGTTTAGAAACAGAGCTTACTAGTTCCCACAAGACAAATATAGACTTTAGAAACAGAGCTTACTAGTTCTTTAGAAACACAAGACAAATATATATAGTTTAGAAACAGAGCTTACTAGTTCCCACAAGACAAATATAGAGTTTAGAAACAGAGCTTACTAGTTCCCACAAGACAAATATAGAGTTTAGAAACAGAGCTTACTAGTTCCCACAAGACAAATATAGACTTTAGAAACAGAGCTTACTAGTTCCCACAAGAGAAATATAGAGTTTAGAAACAGATCTTACTAGTTCCCACAAGACAAATATAAAGTTTAGAAACAGAGCTTACTAGTTCTCACAAGACAAATATAGACTTTAGAAACAGAGCTTACTAGTTCCCACAAGAGAAATATAGAGTTTAGAAACAGATCTTACTAGTTCCCACAAGACAAATATAGAGTTTAGAAACAGAGCTTACTAGTTCCCACAAGACAAATATAGACTTTAGAAACAGAGCTTACTAGTTCCCACAAGAGAAATATAGAGTTTAGAAACAGAGCTTACTAGTTCCCACAAGACAAATATAGAGTTTAGAAACAGAGCTTACTAGTTCCCACAAGACAAATATAGACTTTAGAAACAGAGCTTACTAGTTCCCACAAGACAAATATAGAGTTTAGAAACAGATCTTACTAGTTCCCACAAGACAAATATAGAGTTTAGAAACAGAGCTTACTAGTTCCCACAAGACAAATATAGACTTTAGAAACAGAGCTTACTAGTTCCCACAAGACAAATATAGACTTTAGAAACAGAGCTTACTAGTTCCCACAAGAGAAATATAGAGTTTAGAAACAGAGCTTACTAGTTCCCACAAGACAAATATAGAGTTTAGAAACAGAGCTTACTAGTTCCCACAAGACAAATATAGACTTTAGAAACAGAGCTTACTAGTTCCCACAAGACAAATATAGAGTTTAGAAACAGATCTTACTAGTTCCTACAAGACAAATATAGAGTTTAGAAACAGAGCTTACTAGTTCCTACAAGACAAATATAGACTTTAGAAACAGAGCTTACTAGTTCCCACAAGACAAATATAGACTTTAGAAACAGAGCTTACTAGTTCCCACAAGACAAATATAGAGTTTAGAAACAGAGCTTACTAGTTCCCACAAGACAAATATAGAGTTTAGAAACAGAGCTTACTAGTTCCCACAAGACAAATATAGACTTTAGAAACAGAGCTTACTAGTTCCTACAAGACAAATATAGAGTTTAGAAACAGAGCTTACTAGTTCCTACAAGACAAATATAGAGTTTAGAAACAGAGCTTACTAGTTCCTACAAGACAAATATAGACTTTAGAAACAGAGCTTACTAGTTCCCACAAGACAAATATAGAGTTTAGAAACAGAGCTTACTAGTTCCCACAAGACAAATATAGAGTTTAGAAACAGAGCTTACTAGTTCCCACAAGACAAATATAGAGTTTAGAAACAGATTTAGAAACAGAGCTTACTAGTTCCCACAAGACAAATATAGACTTTAGAAACAGAGCTTACTAGTTCCCACAAGACAAATATAGAGTTTAGAAACAGAGCTTACTAGTTCCTACAAGACAAATATAGAGTTTAGAAACAGAGCTTACTAGTTCCTACAAGACAAATATAGAGTTTAGAAACAGAGCTTACTAGTTCTTACAAGACAAATATAGAGTTTAGAAACAGAGCTTACTAGTTCCCACAAGACAAATATAGAGTTTAGAAACAGAGCTTACTAGTTCCCACAAGACAAATATAGACTTTAGAAACAGAGCTTACTAGTTCCCACAAGACAAATATAGAGTTTAGAAACAGATCTTACTAGTTCCTACAAGACAAATATAGAGTTTAGAAACAGAGCTTACTAGTTCCTACAAGACAAATATAGAGTTTAGAAACAGAGCTTACTAGTTCCCACAAGACAAATATAGACTTTAGAAACAGAGCTTACTAGTTCCCACAAGACAAATATAGAGTTTAGAAACAGAGCTTACTAGTTCCCACAAGACAAATATAGAGTTTAGAAACAGAGCTTACTAGTTCCCACAAGACAAATATAGACTTTAGAAACAGAGCTTACTAGTTCCACAAGACAAATATAGAGTTTAGAAACAGATCTTACTAGTTCCTACAAGACAAATATAGAGTTTGAACAGAGCTTACTAGTTCCTACAAGACAAATATAGAGTTTAGAAACAGAGCTTACTAGTTCCACAAGACATATATAGACTTTAGAAACAGAGCTTACTAGTTCCCACAAGACAAATATAGAGTTTAGAAACAGAGCTTACTAGTTCCTACACAAGACAAATATAGAGTTTAGAAACAGAGCTTACTAGTTCCCACAAGACAAATATAGAGTTTAGAAACAGAGCTTACTAGTTCCCACAAGACAAATATAAACTTTAGAAACAGAGCTAACTAGTTCCCACAAGACAAATCTGTCAGTTAATAGACCCAATACCTCAAAGAAACATAACACAACAAAAGGCATGCTGCCTTTTAAACAGGTGTATGAACAAACACACTCAGTAATAGCTTATGATGCACAAGTCCCAGTAGAAATGTATACATTTATTTCATTTACTATCCAAAAAAACGTTTTAATTTCTAAGACTAAATTACAACTGCATATTTTATTGTGTTTGGGTCAAATATTTATTTGATTATTGCACAATTACATTATCAAACCTCTCATAACAATCTCTCTCTTACACAAAACACAACACTGTACAAAACAGTAAAAATAGTAATGTTGCACCAATACTCACCCTTCAGGCCAAATGTTCTCATAATATAAAACACATATCTGATGAAGTTTCCGTCCACATTCCATACACTCAACAAATCTAAAAGTTCACAAAGATTTTATTTGTTGACAACAAATCAAACATTCATGTGTACTTAATATAAATGTTATTTTAAAGACAAATTAATAAAATATTCTAGATAGCTTTACATATGTATCATTAAACAAGAGATCTTTATAAAATTACAACTTTTGTAGCAAACTTTTACACACTAGCAGAGATTCATAATGTGGCAAAACTAAAACGACTCTTAAAATATTTTCTCAGACTGGGTTTCTCAAAACCCCAACTATGATTTTTTGTTTTTTTTTTGCAAATTGTTATTAAAATTGTAACCCTACAACCTGTTGAAAGTGTTATTTTCTAGAAGCACTAAATGTGCTTGAGGGAACCCTTTATGAAGCGTTCATTTATGATGTAACTGATACGCAGCATGCATTATCAGTTACATCAATGCGTGTCCTCCAATTTAAGGAAGTTACAAATAATGTTGTTACTTAAAATGGATATTTCTCTTCACATCTCACCTATACTTGCGTATTTTTACAAGTCTTTACAAATACTTTTGAGGTGCAACTAGCTAAAAGACAAACTACACGATTTAGTGTAGATCAGTGTCAAAGTTTTGTAGACTAGACACAAGTTGATGGAGAGTGAGAAAACAGATACTAATGGACAACAAACCTCATTTACAGTTTGCACAGAATGTATAAAAACTATTTTCTACACATATATGAGAAAGCCAACAAACAAGTACAAATACTAACCTTAAAATTTATTTATACCTATACTAATTAATAGCCTAACACATCTTAATGCAGCGCTTCCCTAACCTTGCATCCATTTATACTACTCGCCCCTAAGGCGGTGTCTGTCAACGGTCACATTCAAACTCTTTAACAACCTTAACCTAAAGATGACCTAAGAAGGTCGAAACGTTGTTCTCTCCTTATCAATAAAAGTGTCAATACCCATACCAGCCGTTCTGAGATACATTCTTACATTTCATTGTTAGTGGCCTAAAAAGTAAAGGATACTTGCTTTAAGTAAACCCCACATGAAAAAAACGTTTATATTGCTTTCAACAACTGCTATTACTACATTTTGACTTGCTGTTTTCTGGTAGGATTTGTTTACTTTTTAAAGAAATCTAATCCTATCATATCAAGTAACTAATACCAATTTTGTAAAATAAGTTCACATGCACCAGTTGAATAATAACTCAATTTGTGAAGTTACAGCATTGTTGTTACCAGTTGAATAAAACTTTGTAAAGTATTATGTCATTTGTACCAGCTGAATAAAACCTTTGTAAAGTACTATGTTGTTTGTACCAGCTGAATAAAACCTTTGTAAAATTACTATGTTTGTTTGTACCAGTTGAAGTTGAATAAACCTTTTGTAAGTACTATGTTGTTTGTACCAGCTGAATAAAACCTTTGTAAAAGTACTATGTTGTTTGTACCAGCTGAATAAAAAACCCTTTTATAAGTACTATGTTGTTTGTACCAGTTGAATAAAACCTTTGTTAAGATGACTTTGCCATGTTGCCTTTGTACCAGTTGAATAAAACTTTCTGTAAAGTACTGTTGTTTGTACCAGTTGAATAAAACCTTTTGTTAAGTACTGTACATTGTGTTTGTACCAGTTGAATAAACTCTCTTGTAAAGTACTGTTTGTTTGTACCATGTAGCTAAATAAAACCTTTGTTAAGAATTACATTGTTTATACCCAGTTGAATAAAACTTTCCTTCTGTAAAGTAAGTATGTTGTTTGTACCAGCTAAATAAAACCTTTGTTAAGTAATTACATTGTTTGTACCAGTTGAATAAAACTTTCTGTAAAGTAATGTTGTTTGTAAATTAGCTAAATAAAACCCTTTGTGTAAGTAATGTACATTGTTTTGTACCAGTTGAATAAAACGTTTTGTTGAAGTAATCTTCATAGTTGTTTGTACCAGTTGAATAAA
>NW_027467782.1:67002675-67054538 GCF_004210375.1 Tachypleus tridentatus | reverse complement strand
ATTTGGACTTATTGTGACTGCAACACTCGATAATTTCTCATTTGGACTTATTGTAACTGACACTCGATAATTTCTAATTTGGACTTATTGTAACTGACACTCGATAATTTCTAATTTGGACTTATTGTGACTAACACTCGATAATTTCTAATTTACACTAATTGTGACTAACACTCGATAATTTCTCATTTACACTTATTGTGACTAACACTCGATAATTTCTCATTTGGACTTATTGTAACTGACACTCGATAATTTCTAATTTGGACTTATTGTAACTGACACTCGATAATTTCTAATTTGGACTTATTGTGACTAACACTCGATAATTTCTAATTTGGACTTATTGTGACTAACACTCGATAATTTCTCATTTGGACTTATTGTAACTAACACTCGATAATTTCTCATTTGGACTTATTGTAACTAACACTCGATAATTTCTCATTTACACTTATTGTGACTAACACTCGATAATTTCTCATTTGGACTTATTGTGACTAACACTCGATAATTTCTCATTTACAATTATTGTAACTAACACTCGATATTTTCTAATTTAGACCTATTGTGACTAACACTCGATAATTTCTAATTTACACTTATTGCGACTAACACTCGATAATTTCTCATTTGGACTTATTGTAACTGACACTCGATAATTTCTTATTTGGACTTATTGTGACTAACACTCGATAATTTCTCATTTGGACTTATTGTGACTAACACTCGATAATTTCTCATTTGGACTTATTGTAACTGACACTCGATAATTTCTGATTTGGACTTATTGTGACTAACACTCGATAATTTCTCATTTGGACTTATTGTGACTAACACTCGATAATTTTAATTTGGACTTATTGTAACTGACACTCGATAATTTCTAATTTGAACTTATTGTAACTAACACTCGATAATTTCTAATTTAGACCTATTGTGACTAACACTCGATAATTTCTAATTTACACTTATTGAGACTAACACTCGATAATTTCTCATTTGGACTTATTGTGACTAACACTCGATAATTTTTAATTTGGACTTATTGTAACTGACACTCGATAATTTCTAATTTGAACTTATTGTAACTAACTCGATAATTTCTAATTTGGACTTATTGTGACTAACACTCGATAATTTCTAATTTTACACTTATTGTGACTAACACTCGATAATTTCTCATTTGGACTTATTGTAACTGACACTCGATAATTTCTAATTTACACTTATTGTGACTAACACTCGATAATTTCTCATTTGGACTTATTGTAACTAACACTCGATAATTTCTAATTTACACTTATTGTGACTAACACTCGATAATTTCTCATTTGGACTTATTGTGACTAACACTCGATAATTTCTCATTTGGACTTATTGTAACTGACACTCGATAATTTCTAATTTGAACTTATTGTAACTAACACTCGATAATTTCTAATTTAGACCTATTGTGACTAACACTCGATAATTTCTAATTTACACTTATTGTAACTAACACTCGATAATTTCTCATTTGGACTTATTGTGACTAACACTCGATAATTTCTAATTTACACTTATTGTGACTAACACTCGATAATTTCTCATTTGGACTTATTGTAACTGACATTCAAAAATTTCTAATTTACACTTATTGTGACTAACACTCGATAATTTCTAATTTGGACTTATTGTAACTAACACTCGATAATTTCTATATTTGCACTTATTGTGACTAACACTCGATAATTTCTCATTTGGACTTATTGTGACTAACACTCGATAATTTTTAATTTGGACTTATTGTAACTGACACTCGATAATTTCTAATTTAGACCTATTGTGACTAACACTCGATAATTTCTAATTTACACTTATTGTGACTAACACTCGATAATTTCTCATTTGGACTTATTATGACTAACACTCGATAATTTCTAATTTGGACTTATTGTAACTAACACTCGATAATTTCTAATTTGGACTTATTGTGACTAACACTCGATAATTTCTAATTTACACTTATTGTGACTAACACTCGATAATTTCTCATTTGGACTTATTGTGACTAACACTCGATAATTTCTCATTTGGACTTATTGTAACTGACACTCGATAATTTCTCATTTGGACTTATTGTAACTGACACTCGATAATTTCTAATTTGGACTTATTGTGACTAACACTCGATAATTTCTAATTTACACTAATTGTGACTAACACTCGATAATTTCTCATTTGGACTTATTGTGACTAACACTCGATAATTTCTCATTTGGACTTATTGTAACTAACACTCGATAATTTCTAATTTGGACTTATTGTAAATAACACTCGATAGTTTCTTATTTACACTTATTGTGTCTAACACTCGATAATTTCTCATTTGGACTTATTGTAACTGACACTCGATAATTTCTAATTTGGACTTATTGTAACTGACACTCGATAATTTCTAATTTGGACTTCTTGTGACTAACACTCGATAATTTCTTATTTACACTTATTGTGTCTAACACTCGATAATTTCTCATTTGGACTTATTGTAACTGACACTCGATAATTTCTAATTTGGACTTATTGTAACTGACACTCGATAATTTCTAATTTGGACTTATTGTGACTAACACTCGATAATTTCTAATTTACACTAATTGTGACTAACACTCGATAATTTCTCATTTACACTTATTGTGACTAACACTCGATAATTTCTCATTTGGACTTATTGTAACTGACACTCGATAATTTCTAATTTGGACTTATTGTAACTGACACTCGATAATTTCTAATTTGGACTTATTGTGACTAACACTCGATAATTTCTAATTTACACTAATTGTGACTAACACTCGATAATTTCTCATTTGGACTTATTGTGACTAACACTCGATAATTTCTCATTTGGACTTATTGTAACTAACACTCGATAATTTCTCATTTACACTTATTGTGACTAACACTCGATAATTTCTCATTTGGACTTATTGTGACTAACACTCGATAATTTCTCATTTGGACTTATTGTGACTAACACTCGATAATTTCTAATTTGGACTTATTGTAACTGACACTCGATAATTTCTTATTTGGACTTATTGTGAGTAACACTCGATAATATCTAATTTGGACTTATTGTGACTAACACTCGATAATTTCTCATTTGGACTTATTGTAACTGACACTCGATAATTTCTTATTTGGACTTATTGTGACTAACACTCGATAATTTCTCATTTGGACTTATTGTGACTAACACTCGATAATTTCTTATTTGGACTTATTGTGACTAACACTCGATAATTTCTAATTTGGACTTATTGTAACTGACACTCGATAATTTCTAATTTGAACTTATTGTAACTAACACTCGATAATTTTTAATTTATACTTATTGTGAATAATTCTCGATAATTTCTAATTTAGACTAATTGTGACTAACACTCGATAATTTTTCATTTACTTTTATTGTAACTGACACTCGATAATTTCTAATTTACACTTATTGTGACTAACGCTCGATAATTTCTCATTTGGACTTATTGTGACTAACACTCGATAATTTTTAATTTGGACTTATTGTAACTGACACTCGATAATTTCTAATTTGAACTTATTGTAACTAACACTCGATAATTTCTAATTTAGACTTATTGTGACTAACACTCGATAATTTCTCATTTACAATTATTGTAACTAACACTCGATAATTTCTAGTTTAGACCTATTGTGACTAACACTCGATAATTTCTAATTTACACTTATTGTGACTAACACTCGATAATTTCTCATTTGGACTTATTGTAACTGACATTCAAAAATTTCTAATTTACACTTATTGTGACTAACACTCGATAATTTCTAATTTGGACTTATTGTAACTAACACTTGATGATTTCTTATTTACACTTATTGTGTCTAACACTCGATAATTTCTCATTTGGACTTATTGTAACAGACACTCGATAATGTCTTATTTGGACTTATTGTGACTAACACTCGATAATTTCTCATTTGGACTTATTGTAACTGACACTCGATAATTTCTAATTTGGACTTATTGTAACTAACACTCGATAATTTCTAATTTGGACTTATTGTGACTAACACACGATAATTTCTAATTTACACTTATTGTGACTAACACTCGATAATTTCTCATTTACACTTATTGTGACTAACACTCGATAATTTCTCATTTGGACTTATTGTGACTAACACTCGATAATTTCTCATTTGGACTTATTGTGACTAACACTCGATAATTTCTTATTTGGACTTATTGTGACTAACACTCGATAATTTCTTATTTGGACTTATTGTAACTGACACTCGATAATTTCTAATTTGAACTTATTGTAACTAACACTCGATAATTTTTAATTTATACTTATTGTGAATAATTCTCGATAATTTCTAATTTAGACTAATTGTGACTAACACTCGATAATTTTTCATTTACCTTTATTGTAACTGACACTCGATAATTTCTAATTTACACTTATTGTGACTAACGCTCGATAATTTCTCATTTGGACTTATTGTGACTAACACTCGATAATTTTTAATTTGGACTTATTGTAACTGACACTCGATAATTTCTAATTTGAACTTATTGTAACTAACACTCGATAATTTCTAATTTAGACTTATTGTGACTAACACTCGATAATTTCTAATTTACACTTATTGTGACTAACACTCGATAATTTCTCATTTGGACTTATTGTGACTAACACTCGATAATTTCTCATTTGGACTTATTGTAACTAACACTCGATAATTTCTCATTTACACTTATTGTGACTAACACTCGATAATTTCTCATTTGGACTTATTGTGACTAACACTCGATAATTTCTCATTTGGACTTATTGTGACTAACACTCGATAATTTCTCATTTGGACTTATTGTAACTGACACTCGATAATTTCTTATTTGGACTTATTGTGAGTAACACTCGATAATATCTAATTTGGACTTATTGTGACTAACACTCGATAATTTCTCATTTGGACTTATTGTAACTGACACTCGATAATTTCTTATTTGGACTTATTGTGACTAACACTCGATAATTTCTCATTTGGACTTATTGTGACTAACACTCGATAATTTCTAATTTGGACTTATTGTGACTAACACTCGATAATTTCTTATTTGGACTTATTGTAACTGACACTCGATAATTTCTAATTTGAACTTATTGTAACTAACACTCGATAATTTTAATTTATACTTATTGTGAATAACACTCGATAATTTCTAATTTAGACTTATTGTGACTAACACTCGATAATTTTTCATTTACTTTTATTGTAACTGACACTCGATAATTTCTAATTTACACTTATTGTGACTAACACTCGATAATTTCTCATTTGGACTTATTGTGACTAACACTCGATAATTTCTAATTTGGACTTATTGTAACTGACACTCGATAATTTCTAATTTGAACTTATTGTAACTAACACTCGATAATTTCTAATTTAGACTTATTGTGACTAACACTCGATAATTTCTCATTTACAATTATTGTAACTAACACTCGATAATTTCTAATTTCGACCTATTGTGACTAACACTCGATAATTTCTAATTTACACTTATTGTGACTAACACTTGATAATTTCTCATTTGGACTTATTGTAACTGACATTCGAAAATTTCTAATTTACACTTATTGTGACTAACACTCGATAATTTCTAATTTGGACTTATTGTAACTAACACTCGATAATTTCTTATTTACACTTATTGTGTCTAACACTCGATAATTTCTCATTTGGACTTATTGTAACTAACACTCGATAATGTCTTATTTGGACTTATTGTGATTAACACTCGATAATTTCTAATTTACACTTATTGTAACTGACACTCGATAATTTCTAATTTACATTTATTGTAACTGACACTCGATAATTTCTAATTTACACTTATTGTGACTAACACTCGATAATTTCTCATTTGGACTTATTGTGACTAACACTCGATAATTTTTAATTTGGACTTATTGTAACTGACACTCGATAATTTCTAATTTGGACTTATTGTAACTGACACTCGATAATTTCTAATTTGGACTTATTGTGACTAACACTCGATAATTTCTAATTTACACTTATTGTGACTAACACTCGATAATTTCTAATTTACACTTATTGTGACTAACACTCGATAATTTCTCATTTGGACTTATTGTGACTAACACTCGATAATTTCTCATTTGGACTTATTGTAACTAACACTCGATAATTTCTCATTTACACTTATTGTGACTAACACTCGATAATTTCTCATTTGGACTTATTGTGACTAACACTCGATAATTTCTCATTTACAATTATTGTAACTAACACTCGATAATTTCTAATTTAGACCTATTGTGACTAACACTCGATAATTTCTAATTTACACTTATTGTGACTAACACTCGATAATTTCTCATTTGGACTTATTGTAACTGACATTCGATAATTTCTAATTTACACTTATTGTGACTAACACTCGATAATTTCTAATTTGGACTTATTGTAACTAACACTCGATAATTTCTTATTTACACTTATTGTGTCTAACACTCGATAATTTCTCATTTGGACTTATTGTAACTGACACTCGATAATGTCTTATTTGGACTTATTGTGACTAACATTCGATAATTTCTCATTTGGACTTATTGTGACTGACACTCGATAATTTCTAATTTGGACTTATTGTAACTGACACTCGATAATTTCTAATTTGGACTTATTGTGACTAACACTCGATAATTTCTAATTTGGACTTATTGTGACTAACACTCGATAATTTCTAATTTACACTTATTGTAACTGACACTCGATAATTTCTAATTTACACTTATTGTAACTGACACTCGATAATTTCTAATTTACACTTATTGTGACTAACACTCGATAATTTCTCATTTGGACTTATTGTGACTAACACTCGATAATTTTTAATTTGGACTTATTGTAACTGACACTCGATAATTTCTAATTTGAACTTATTGTAACTAACACTCGATAATTTTTAATTTACACTTATTGTGAAATATTCTCGATAATTTCTAATTTAGACTAATTGTGACTAACACTCGATAATTTCTCATTTACAATTATTGTAACTAACACTCGATAATTTCTAATTTAGACCTATTGTGACTAACACTCGATAATTTCTAATTTACACTTATTGTGACTAACACTCGATAATTTCTCATTTGGACTTATTGTAACTGACATTCGATAATTTCTAATTTACACTTATTGTGACTAACACTCGATAATTTCTAATTTGGACTTATTGTAACTAACACTCGATAATTTCTTATTTACACTTATTGTGTCTAACACTCGATAATTTCTCATTTGGACTTATTGTAACTGACACTCGATAATGTCTTATTTGGACTTATTGTGACTAACACTCGATAATTTCTCATTTGGACTTATTGTAACTGACACTCGATAATTTCTAATTTGGACTTATTGTAACTAACACTCGATAATTTCTAATTTGGACTTATTGTGACTAACACTCGATAATTTCTAATTTAGACTTATTGTGACTAACACTCGATAATTTCTAATTTACACTTATTGTAACTAACACTCGATAATTTCTAATTTACATTTATTGTAACTGACACTCGATAATTTCTAATTTACACTTATTGTGACTAACACTCGATAATTTCTCATTTGGACTTATTGTGACTAACACTCGATAATTTTTAATTTGGACTTATTGTAACTGACACTCGATAATTTCTAATTTGAACTTATTGTAACTAACACTCGATAATTTTAATTTACACTTATTGTGAATAACACTCGATAATTTCTAATTTAGACTTATTGTGACTAACACTCGATAATTTCTCATTTACACTTATTGTAACTAACACTCGATAATTTCTAATTTGGACTTATTGTGACTAACACTCGATAATTTCTAATTTACACTTATTGTGACTAACACTCGATAATTTCTCATTTGGACTTATTGTAACTGACACTCGATAATTTCTAATTTACACTTATTGTGACTAACACTCGATAATTTCTAATTTGGACTTATTGTAACTAACACTCGATAATTTCTTATTTACATATATTGTGTCTAACACTCGATAATTTCTCATTTGGACTTATTGTAACTGACACTCGATAATTTCTCATTTGGACTTATTGTAACTGACACTCGATAATTTCTAATTTGGACTTATTGTAACTGACACTCGATAATTTCTAATTTGGACTTATTGTGACTAACACTCGATAATTTCTAATTTACACTTATTGTGACTAACACTCGATAATTTCTAATTTACACTTATTGTGACTAACACTCGATAATTTCTCATTTGGACTTATTGTGACTAACACTCGATAATTTCTCATTTGGACTTATTGTAACTAACACTCGATAATTTCTCATTTACACTTATTGTGACTAACACTCGATAATTTCTCATTTGGACTTATTGTGACTAACACTCGATAATTTCTCATTTGGACTTATTGTGACTAACACTCGATAATTTCTCATTTGGACTTATTGTAACTGACACTCGATAATTTCTTATTTGGACTTATTGTGACTAACACTCGATAATTTCTAATTTGGACTTATTGTGACTAACACTCGATAATTTCTCATTTGGACTTATTGTGACTAACACTCGATAATTTCTTATTTGGACTTATTGTGACTAACACTCGATAATTTCTCATTTGGACTTATTGTGACTAACACTCGATAATTTCTTATTTGGACTTATTGTGACTAACACTCGATAATTTCTTATTTGGACTTATTGTAACTGACACTCGATAATTTCTAATTTGAACTTATTGTAACTAACACTCGATAATTTTTAATTTACTCTTATTGTGAATAATTCTCGATAATTTCTAATTTAGACTAATTGTGACTAACACTCGATAATTTCTCATTTACAATTATTGTAACTAACACTCGATAATTTCTAATTTACACTTATTGTGACTAACACTCGATAATTTCTAATTTGGACTTATTGTAACTGACACTCGATAATTTCTAATTTAGACTTATTGTGACTAACACTCGATAATTTCTAATTTGGACTTATTGTAACTAACACTCGATAATTTCTTATTTACACTTATTGTGTCTAACACTCGATAATTTCTCATTTGGACTTATTGTAACTGACACTCGATAATTTCTTATTTGGACTTATTGTGACTAACACTCGATAATTTCTCATTTGGACTTATTGTAACTAACACTCGATAATTTCTAATTTGGACTTATTGTAACTGACACTCGATAATTTCTAATTTGGACTTATTGTGACTAACACTGGATAATTTCTAATTTACACTTATTGTGACTAACACTCGATAATTTCTAATTTACACTTATTGTGACTAACACTCGATAATTTCTCATTTGGACTTATTGTGACTAACACTCGATAATTTCTCATTTGGACTTATTGTAACTAACACTCGATAATTTCTCATTTGGACTTATTGTGACTAACACTCGATAATTTCTCATTTGGACTTATTGTGACTAACACTCGATAATTTCTCATTTGGACTTATTGTGACTAACACTCGATAATTTCTCATTTGGACTTATTGTAACTAACACTCGATAATTTCTTATTTGGACTTATTGTGAGTAACACTCGATAATATCTAATTTGGACTTATTTTGACTAACACTCGATAATTTCTCATTTGGACTTATTGTAACTAACACTCGATAATTTCTTATTTGGACTTATTGTGACTAACACTCGATAATTTCTCATTTAAACTTATTGTGACTAACACTCGATAATTTCTTATTTGGACTTATTGTGACTAACACTCGATAATTTCTTATTTGGGCTTATTGTAACTGACACTCGATAATTTCTAATTTGAACTTATTGTAACTAACACTCGATAATTTTAATTTACACTTATTGTGACTAATACTCGATAATTTCTAATTTAGACTAATTGTGACTAACACTCGATAATTTCTCATTTACAATTATTGTAACTAACACTCGATAATTTCTAATTTACACTTATTGTGACTAACACTCGATAATTTCTCATTTGGACTTATTGTAACTGACATTCGATAATTTCTAATTTACACTTATTGTGACTAACACTCGATAATTTCTAATTTGGACTTATTGTAACTAACACTCGATAATTTCTTATTTACATATATTGTGTCTAACACTCGATAATTTCTCATTTGGACTTATTGTAACTGACACTCGATAATGTCTTATTTGGACTTATTGTGACTAACACTCGATAATTTCTCATTTGGACTTATTGTAACTGACACTCGATAATTTCTAATTTGGACTTATTGTAACTGACACTCGATAATTTCTAATTTGGACTTATTGTGACTAACACTCGATAATTTCTAATTTACACTTATTGTGACTAACACTCGATAATTTCTAATTTGGACTTATTGTGACTAACACTCGATAATTTCTCATTTGGACTTATTGTGACTAACACTCGATAATTTCTCATTTGGACTTATTGTAACTAACACTCGATAATTTCTCATTTACACTTATTGTGACTAACACTCGATAATTTCTCATTTGGACTTATTGTGACTAACACTCGATAATTTCTCATTTGGACTTATTGTAACTAACACTCGATAATTTCTAATTTGGACTTATTGTGACTAACACTCGATAATTTCTAATTTACACTTATTGTGACTAACACTCGATAATTTCTCATTTGGACTTATTGTAACTAACATTCGATAATTTCTAATTTACACTTATTGTGACTAACACTCGATAATTTCTAATTTGGACTTATTGTAACTAACACTCGATAATTTCTTATTTACACTTATTGTGTCTAACACTCGATAATTTCTCATTTGGACTTATTGTAACTGACACTCGATAATTTCTAATTTGGACTTATTGTGACTAACACTCGATAATTTCTAATTTGGACTTATTGTAACTGACACTCGATAATTTCTAATTTGGACTTATTGTAACTAACACTCGATAATTTCTAATTTGGACTTATTGTGACTAACACTCGATAATTTCTAATTTAGACTTATTGTGACTAACACTCGATAATTTCTAATTTACACTTATTGTAACTAACACTCGATAATTTCTAATTTACACTTATTGTAACTGACACTCGATAATTTCTAATTTACACTTATTGTGACTAACACTCGATAATTTCTCATTTGGACTTATTGTGACTAACACTCGATAATTTCTAATTTGGACTTATTGTAACTAACACTCGATAATTTCTAATTTGGACTTATTGTAACTAACACTCGATAATTTCTAATTTGGACTTATTATTGACTAACACTCGATAATTTCTCATTTGGACTTATTGTAACTAACACTCGATAATTTCTAATTTGGACTTATTGTGACTAACACTCGATAATTTCTAATTTGGACTTATTGTGACTAACACTCGATAATTTCTAATTTGGACTTATTGTGACTAACACTCGATAATTTCTAATTTACACTTATTGTGACTAACACTCGATAATTTCTCATTTGGACTTATTGTAACTAACACTCGATAATTTCTAATTTGGACTTATTGTGACTAACACTCGATAATTTCTAATTTGGACTTATTGTAACTAACACTCGATAATTTCTTATTTGGACTTATTGTGACTAACACTCGATAATTTCTAATTTGGACTTATTGTGACTAACACTCGATAATTTCTAATTTACACTTATTGTAACTAACACTCGATAATTTCTAATTTACACCTATTGTGACTAACACTCGATAATTTCTAATTTACACTTATTGTGACTAACACTCGATAATTTCTCATTTGGACTTATTGTGACTAACACTCGATAATTTCTAATTTGGACTTATTGTAACTGACACTCGATAATTTCTAATTTGGACTTATTGTAACTAACACTCGATAATTTCTAATTTACACTTATTGTGAATAACACTCGATAATTTCTAATTTAGACTTATTGTGACTAACACTCGATAATTTCTCATTTACACTTATTGTAACTAACACTCGATAATTTCTAATTTGGACTTATTGTGACTAACACTCGATAATTTCTAATTTACACTTATTGTGACTAACACTCGATAATTTCTCATTTGGACTTATTGTAACTGACACTCGATAATTTCTAATTTACACTTATTGTGACTAACACTCGATAATTTCTAATTTGGACTTATTGTAACTAACACTCGATAGTTTCTTATTTACACTTATTGTGACTAACACTCGATAATTTCTCATTTGGACTTATTGTAACTAACACTCGATAATTTCTCATTTGGACTTATTGTAACTAACACTCGATAATTTCTAATTTGGACTTATTGTAACTGACACTCGATAATTTCTAATTTGGACTTATTGTGACTAACACTCGATAATTTCTAATTTGGACTTATTGTGACTAACACTCGATAATTTCTAATTTACACTTATTGTGACTAACACTCGATAATTTCTCATTTGGACTTATTGTGACTAACACTCGATAATTTCTCATTTGGACTTATTGTAACTAACACTCGATAATTTCTCATTTGGACTTATTGTGACTAACACTCGATAATTTCTCATTTGGACTTATTGTGACTAACACTCGATAATTTCTCATTTGGACTTATTGTGACTAACACTCGATAATTTCTCATTTGGACTTATTGTAACTAACACTCGATAATTTCTTATTTGGACTTATTGTGACTAACACTCGATAATTTCTAATTTGGACTTATTATGACTAACACTCGATAATTTCTCATTTGGACTTATTGTAACTAACACTCGATAATTTCTCATTTGGACTTATTGTGACTAACACTCGATAATTTCTCATTTGGACTTATTGTGACTAACACTCGATAATTTCTTATTTGGACTTATTGTGACTAACACTCGATAATTTCTAATTTGGACTTATTGTAACTAACACTCGATAATTTCTAATTTGAACTTATTGTAACTAACACTCGATAATTTCTAATTTACTCTTATTGTGACTAACACTCGATAATTTCTAATTTAGACTTATTGTGACTAACACTCGATAATTTCTCATTTACAATTATTGTAACTAACACTCGATAATTTCTAATTTACACTTATTGTGACTAACACTCGATAATTTCTCATTTGGACTTATTGTAACTGACATTCGATAATTTCTAATTTACACTTATTGTGACTAACACTCGATAATTTCTAATTTGGACTTATTGTAACTAACACTCGATAATTTCTTATTTACACTTATTGTGACTAACACTCGATAATTTCTCATTTGGACTTATTGTAACTAACACTCGATAATTTCTTATTTGGACTTATTGTGACTAACACTCGATAATTTCTCATTTGGACTTATTGTAACTAACACTCGATAATTTCTAATTTGGACTTATTGTAACTGACACTCGATAATTTCTAATTTGGACTTATTGTGACTAACACTCGATAATTTCTAATTTACACTTATTGTGACTAACACTCGATAATTTCTAATTTACACTTATTGTGACTAACACTCGATAATTTCTCATTTGGACTTATTGTGACTAACACTCGATAATTTCTCATTTGGACTTATTGTAACTAACACTCGATAATTTCTCATTTACACTTATTGTGACTAACACTCGATAATTTCTCATTTGGACTTATTGTGACTAACACTCGATAATTTCTCATTTGGACTTATTGTGACTAACACTCGATAATTTCTCATTTGGACTTATTGTAACTGACACTCGATAATTTCTAATTTGGACTTATTGTGACTAACACTCGATAATTTCTAATTTACACTTATTGTGACTAACACTCGATAATTTCTAATTTCGACTTATTGTGACTAACACTCGATAATTTCTCATTTGGACTTATTGTGACTAACACTCGATAATTTCTCATTTGGACTTATTGTAACTAACACTCGATAATTTCTCATTTACACTTATTGTGACTAACACTCGATAATTTCTCATTTGGACTTATTGTGACTAACACTCGATAATTTCTCATTTACAATTATTGTAACTAACACTCGATACTTTCTAATTTAGACCTATTGTGACTAACACTCGATAATTTCTAATTTGGACTTATTGTGACTAACACTCGATAATTTCTCATTTGGACTTATTGTAACTGACACTCGATAATTTCTTATTTGGACTTATTGTGACTAACACTCGATAATTTCTAATTTGGACTTATTGTAACTGACACTCGATAATTTCTGATTTACACTTATTGTGACTAACACTCGATAATTTCTCATTTGGACTTATTGTAACTAACACTCGATAATTTCTTATTTGGACTTATTGTGACTAACACTCGATAATTTCTCATTTGGACTTATTGTGACTAACACTCGATAATTTCTAATTTGGACTTATTGTAACTAACACTCGATAATTTCTAATTTGGACTTATTGTGACTAACACTCGATAATTTCTAATTTAGACTTATTGTGACTAACACTCGATAATTTCTAATTTACACTTATTGTAACTAACACTCGATAATTTCTAATTTACACTTATTGTAACTAACACTCGATAATTTCTAATTTACACTTATTGTGACTAACACTCGATAATTTCTCATTTGGACTTATTGTGACTAACACTCGATAATTTCTAATTTGGACTTATTGTAACTAACACTCGATAATTTCTAATTTGGACTTATTGTAACTAACACTCGATAATTTCTAATTTACACTTATTGTGAATAACACTCGATAATTTCTAATTTAGACTTATTGTGACTAACACTCGATAATTTCTCATTTACACTTATTGTAACTAACACTCGATAATTTCTAATTTAGACTTATTGTGACTAACACTCGATAATTTCTAATTTACACTTATTGTGACTAACACTCGATAATTTCTCATTTGGACTTATTGTAACTGACACTCGATAATTTCTAATTTACACTTATTGTGACTAACACTCGATAATTTCTAATTTGGACTTATTGTAACTAACACTCGATAATTTCTAATTTACACTTATTGTGACTAACACTCGATAATTTCTCATTTGGACTTATTGTAACTAACACTCGATAATTTCTTATTTGGACTTATTGTGACTAACACTCGATAATTTCTCATTTGGACTTATTGTAACTAACACTCGATAATTTCTAATTTGGACTTATTGTAACTAACACTCGATAATTTCTAATTTACACTTATTGTGACTAACACTCGATAATTTCTAATTTGGACTTATTGTGACTAACACTCGATAATTTCTCATTTACACTTATTGTAACTAACACTCGATAATTTCTAATTTCGACCTATTGTGACTAACACTCGATAATTTCTAATTTACACTTATTGTGACTAACACTCGATAATTTCTCATTTGGACTTATTGTAACTAACACTCGATAATTTCTAATTTACACTTATTGTGACTAACACTCGATAATTTCTAATTTGGACTTATTGTAACTAACACTCGATAATTTCTTATTTGGACTTATTGTGACTAACACTCGATAATTTCTCATTTGGACTTATTGTAACTAACACTCGATAATTTCTCATTTGGACTTATTGTAACTAACACTCGATAATTTCTAATTTGGACTTATTGTAACTAACACTCGATAATTTCTAATTTGGACTTATTGTGACTAACACTCGATAATTTCTAATTTGGACTTATTGTGACTAACACTCGATAATTTCTAATTTACACTTATTGTGACTAACACTCGATAATTTCTCATTTGGACTTATTGTGACTAACACTCGATAATTTCTCATTTGGACTTATTGTAACTAACACTCGATAATTTCTCATTTACACTTATTGTGACTAACACTCGATAATTTCTCATTTGGACTTATTGTGACTAACACTCGATAATTTCTCATTTGGACTTATTGTGACTAACACTCGATAATTTCTCATTTGGACTTATTGTAACTAACACTCGATAATTTCTTATTTGGACTTATTGTGACTAACACTCGATAATATCTAATTTGGACTTATTGTGACTAACACTCGATAATTTCTCATTTGGACTTATTGTAACTGACACTCGATAATTTCTAATTTGGACTTATTGTGACTAACACTCGATAATTTCTCATTTGGACTTATTGTGACTAACACTCGATAATTTCTTATTTGGACTTATTGTGACTAACACTCGATAATTTCTTATTTGGACTTATTGTAACTGACACTCGATAATTTCTAATTTGAACTTATTGTAACTAACACTCGATAATTTTAATTTACACTTATTGTGAATAACACTCGATAATTTCTAATTTAGACTTATTGTGACTAACACTCGATAATTTCTCATTTACAATTATTGTAACTAACACTCGATAATTTCTAATTTACACTTATTGTGACTAACACTCGATAATTTCTCATTTGGACTTATTGTAACTAACACTCGATAATTTCTAATTTACACTTATTGTGACTAACACTCGATAATTTCTAATTTGGACTTATTGTAACTAACACTCGATAATTTCTTATTTACACTTATTGTGTCTAACACTCGATAATTTCTCATTTGGACTTATTGTAACTGACACTCGATAATTTCTTATTTGGACTTATTGTGACTAACACTCGATAATTTCTCATTTGGACTTATTGTAACTGACACTCGATAATTTCTAATTTGGACTTATTGTAACTGACACTCGATAATTTCTAATTTGGACTTATTGTGACTAACACTCGATAATTTCTAATTTACACTTATTGTGACTAACACTCGATAATTTCTAATTTACACTTATTGTGACTAACACTCGATAATTTCTCATTTGGACTTATTGTGACTAACACTCGATAATTTCTCATTTGGACTTATTGTGACTAACACTCGATAATTTCTCATTTGGACTTATTGTGACTAACACTCGATAATTTCTCATTTGGACTTATTGTAACTGACACTCGATAATTTCTAATTTGAACTTATTGTAACTAACACTCGATAATTTTTAATTTACACTTATTGTGAATAATACTCGATAATTTCTAATTTAGACTTATTGTGACTAACACTCGATAATTTCTCATTTACACTTATTGTAACTAACACTCGATAATTTCTAATTTAGACTTATTGTGACTAACACTCGATAATTTCTAATTTACACTTATTGTGACTAACACTCGATAATTTCTCATTTGGACTTATTGTAACTGACACTCGATAATTTCTAATTTACACTTATTGTGACTAACACTCGATAATTTCTAATTTGGACTTATTGTAACTAACACTCGATAATTTCTTATTTACACTTATTGTGACTAACACTCGATAATTTCTCATTTGGACTTATTGTAACTAACACTCGATAATTTCTCATTTGGACTTATTGTGACTAACACTCGATAATTTCTCATTTGGACTTATTGTGACTAACACTCGATAATTTCTAATTTGGACTTATTGTAACTAACACTCGATAATTTCTAATTTGGACTTATTGTGACTAACACTCGATAATTTCTAATTTACACTTATTGTGACTAACACTCGATAATTTCTAATTTACACTTATTGTGACTAACACTCGATAATTTCTCATTTGGACTTATTGTGACTAACACTCGATAATTTCTCATTTGGACTTATTGTAACTAACACTCGATAATTTCTCATTTACACTTATTGTGACTAACACTCGATAATTTCTCATTTGGACTTATTGTGACTAACACTCGATAATTTCTCATTTGGACTTATTGTGACTAACACTCGATAATTTCTCATTTGGACTTATTGTAACTAACACTCGATAATTTCTTATTTGGACTTATTGTGACTAACACTCGATAATTTCTAATTTGGACTTATTGTGACTAACACTCGATAATTTCTCATTTGGACTTATTGTAACTAACACTCGATAATTTCTAATTTGGACTTATTGTGACTAACACTCGATAATTTCTCATTTGGACTTATTGTGACTAACACTCGATAATTTCTTATTTGGACTTATTGTGACTAACACTCGATAATTTCTAATTTGGACTTATTGTAACTGACACTCGATAATTTCTAATTTGGACTTATTGTAACTAACACTCGATAATTTTAATTTACACTTATTGTGAATAACACTCGATAATTTCTAATTTAGACTTATTGTGACTAACACTCGATAATTTCTCATTTACAATTATTGTAACTAACACTCGATAATTTCTAATTTACACTTATTGTGACTAACACTCGATAATTTCTCATTTGGACTTATTGTAACTGACATTCGATAATTTCTAATTTACACTTATTGTGACTAACACTCGATAATTTCTAATTTGGACTTATTGTAACTAACACTCGATAATTTCTTATTTACACTTATTGTGACTAACACTCGATAATTTCTCATTTGGACTTATTGTAACTAACACTCGATAATTTCTTATTTGGACTTATTGTGACTAACACTCGATAATTTCTCATTTGGACTTATTGTAACTGACACTCGATAATTTCTAATTTGGACTTATTGTAACTGACACTCGATAATTTCTAATTTGGACTTATTGTGACTAACACTCGATAATTTCTAATTTGGACTTATTGTGACTAACACTCGATAATTTCTAATTTACACTTATTGTGACTAACACTCGATAATTTCTCATTTGGACTTATTGTGACTAACACTCGATAATTTCTCATTTGGACTTATTGTAACTAACACTCGATAATTTCTCATTTACACTTATTGTGACTAACACTCGATAATTTCTCATTTGGACTTATTGTGACTAACACTCGATAATTTCTCATTTGGACTTATTGTGACTAACACTCGATAATTTCTCATTTGGACTTATTGTAACTGACACTCGATAATTTCTTATTTGGACTTATTGTGAGTAACACTCGATAATATCTAATTTGGACTTATTTTGACTAACACTCGATAATTTCTCATTTGGACTTATTGTAACTGACACTCGATAATTTCTTATTTGGACTTATTGTGACTAACACTCGATAATTTCTCATTTGGACTTATTGTGACTAACACTCGATAATTTCTTATTTGGACTTATTGTGACTAACACTCGATAATTTCTTATTTGGGCTTATTGTAACTGACACTCGATAATTTCTAATTTGAACTTATTGTAACTAACACTCGATAATTTTAATTTACACTTATTGTGAATAACACTCGATAATTTCTAATTTAGACTTATTGTGACTAACACTCGATAATTTCTCATTTACAATTATTGTAACTAACACTCGATAATTTCTAATTTACACTTATTGTGACTAACACTCGATAATTTCTCATTTGGACTTATTGTAACTGACATTCGATAATTTCTAATTTACACTTATTGTGACTAACACTCGATAATTTCTAATTTGGACTTATTGTAACTAACACTCGATAATTTCTTATTTACACTTATTGTGACTAACACTCGATAATTTCTCATTTGGACTTATTGTAACTGACACTCGATAATGTCTTATTTGGACTTATTGTGACTAACACTCGATAATTTCTCATTTGGACTTATTGTAACTGACACTCGATAATTTCTAATTTGGACTTATTGTAACTAACACTCGATAATTTCTAATTTGGACTTATTGTGACTAACACTCGATAATTTCTAATTTACACTTATTGTGACTAACACTCGATAATTTCTAATTTACACTTATTGTGACTAACACTCGATAATTTCTCATTTGGACTTATTGTGACTAACACTCGATAATTTCTCATTTGGACTTATTGTAACTAACACTCGATAATTTCTCATTTACACTTATTGTGACTAACACTCGATAATTTCTCATTTGGACTTATTGTGACTAACACTCGATAATTTCTCATTTGGACTTATTGTGACTAACACTCGATAATTTCTCATTTGGACTTATTGTAACTAACACTCGATAATTTCTTATTTGGACTTATTGTGACTAACACTCGATAATTTCTAATTTGGACTTATTGTGACTAACACTCGATAATTTCTAATTTGGACTTATTGTAACTAACACTCGATAATTTCTTATTTGGACTTATTGTGACTAACACTCGATAATTTCTCATTTGGACTTATTGTGACTAACACTCGATAATTTCTAATTTGGACTTATTGTGACTAACACTCGATAATTTCTCATTTACACTTATTGTGACTAACACTCGATAATTTCTAATTTACACTTATTGTGACTAACACTCGATAATTTCTCATTTGGACTTATTGTAACTGACACTCGATAATTTCTAATTTACACTTATTGTGACTAACACTCGATAATTTCTAATTTGGACTTATTGTAAGTAACACTCGATAATTTCTTATTTACACTTATTGTGACTAACACTCGATAATTTCTCATTTGGACTTATTGTAACTAACACTCGATAATGTCTTATTTGGACTTATTGTGACTAACACTCGATAATTTCTCATTTGGACTTATTGTAACTAACACTCGATAATTTCTAATTTGGACTTATTGTAACTAACACTCGATAATTTCTAATTTGGACTTATTGTGACTAACACTCGATAATTTCTAATTTACACTTATTGTGACTAACACTCGATAATTTCTAATTTACACTTATTGTGACTAACACTCGATAATTTCTCATTTGGACTTATTGTGACTAACACTCGATAATTTCTCATTTGGACTTATTGTAACTAACACTCGATAATTTCTCATTTACACTTATTGTGACTAACACTCGATAATTTCTCATTTGGACTTATTGTGACTAACACTCGATAATTTCTCATTTGGACTTATTGTGACTAACACTCGATAATTTCTCATTTGGACTTATTGTAACTGACACTCGATAATTTCTTATTTGGACTTATTGTGAGTAACACTCGATAATATCTAATTTGGACTTATTTTGACTAACACTCGATAATTTCTCATTTGGACTTATTGTAACTAACACTCGATAATTTCTTATTTGGACTTATTGTGACTAACACTCGATAATTTCTCATTTGGACTTATTGTGACTAACACTCGATAATTTCTAATTTGGACTTATTGTGACTAACACTCGATAATTTCTTATTTGGGCTTATTGTAACTAACACTCGATAATTTCTAATTTGGACTTATTGTAACTAACACTCGATAATTTTAATTTACTCTTATTGTGAATAACACTCGATAATTTCTAATTTGGACTTATTGTGACTAACACTCGATAATTTCTCATTTACACTTATTGTGACTAACACTCGATAATTTCTCATTTGGACTTATTGTGACTAACACTCGATAATTTCTCATTTGGACTTATTGTGACTAACACTCGATAATTTCTCATTTGGACTTATTGTAACTGACACTCGATAATTTCTAATTTGGACTTATTGTGACTAACACTCGATAATTTCTAATTTGGACTTATTGTGACTAACACTCGATAATTTCTCATTTGGACATATTGTAACTGACACTCGATAATTTCTTATTTAGACTAATTGTGACTAACACTCGATAATTTCTCATTTACAATTATTGTAACTAACACTCGATAATTTCTAATTTACACTTATTGTGACTAACACTCGATAATTTCTCATTTGGACTTATTGTAACTGACATTCGATAATTTCTAATTTACACTTATTGTGACTAACACTCGATAATTTCTAATTTGGACTTATTGTAACTAACACTCGATAATTTCTTATTTACACTTATTGTGTCTAACACTCGATAATTTCTCATTTGGACTTATTGTAACTGACACTCGATAATGTCTTATTTGGACTTATTGTGACTAACACTCGATAATTTCTCATTTGGACTTATTGTAACTGACACTCGATAATTTCTAATTTGGACTTATTGTAACTGACACTCGATAATTTCTAATTTGGACTTATTGTGACTAACACTCGATAATTTCTAATTTACACTTATTGTGACTAACACTCGATAATTTCTAATTTACACTTATTGTGACTAACACTCGATAATTTCTCATTTGGACTTATTGTGACTAACACTCGATAATTTCTCATTTGGACTTATTGTAACTAACACTCGATAATTTCTCATTTACACTTATTGTGACTAACACTCGATAATTTCTCATTTGGACTTATTGTGACTAACACTCGATAATTTCTCATTTGGACTTATTGTGACTAACACTCGATAATTTCTCATTTGGACTTATTGTAACTGACACTCGATAATTTCTTATTTGGACTTATTGTGACTAACACTCGATAATTTCTAATTTGGACTTATTGTGACTAACACTCGATAATTTCTCATTTGGACTTATTGTAACTAACACTCGATAATTTCTTATTTGGACTTATTGTGACTAACACTCGATAATTTCTCATTTGGACTTATTGTGACTAACACTCGATAATTTCTTATTTGGACTTATTGTGACTAACACTCGATAATTTCTTATTTGGACTTATTGTAACTGACACTCGATAATTTCTAATTTGGACTTATTGTAACTAACACTCGATAATTTTTAATTTACATTGTGAATAACACTCGATAATTTCTAATTTAGACTTATTGTGACTAACACTCGATAATTTCTCATTTACACTTATTGTAACTAACACTCGATAATTTCTAATTTACACTTATTGTGACTAACACTCGATAATTTCTCATTTGGACTTATTGTGACTAACACTCGATAATTTTTAATTTGGACTTATTGTAACTAACACTCGATAATTTCTAATTTAGACCTATTGTGACTAACACTCGATAATTTCTAATTTACACTTATTGTGACTAACACTCGATAATTTCTCATTTGGACTTATTGTAACTAACACTCGATAATTTCTAATTTACACTTATTGTGACTAACACTCGATAATTTCTAATTTGGACTTATTGTAACTAACACTCGATAATTTCTTATTTGGACTTATTGTGACTAACACTCGATAATTTCTCATTTGGACTTATTGTAACTAACACTCGATAATTTCTAATTTGGACTTATTGTAACTAACACTCGATAATTTCTAATTTGGACTTATTGTGACTAACACTCGATAATTTCTAATTTACACTTATTGTGACTAACACTCGATAATTTCTAATTTACACTTATTGTGACTAACACTCGATAATTTCTCATTTGGACTTATTGTGACTAACACTCGATAATTTCTCATTTGGACTTATTGTAACTAACACTCGATAATTTCTAATTTACACTTCTTGTGACTAACACTCGATAATTTCTCATTTGGACTTATTGTGACTAACACTCGATAATTTCTCATTTGGACTTATTGTGACTAACACTCGATAATTTCTAATTTGGACTTATTGTAACTAACACTCGATAATTTCTTATTTGGACTTATTGTGACTAACACTCGATAATTTCTAATTTGGACTTATTGTGACTAACACTCGATAATTTCTCATTTGGACTTATTGTAACTAACACTCGATAATTTCTTATTTGGACTTATTGTGACTAACACTCGATAATTTCTCATTTGGACTTATTGTGACTAACACTCGATAATTTCTAATTTGGACTTATTGTGACTAACACTCGATAATTTCTAATTTAGACTTATTGTGACTAACACTCGATAATTTCTAATTTACACTTATTGTAACTAACACTCGATAATTTCTAATTTACATTTATTGTAACTGACACTCGATAATTTCTAATTTACACTTATTGTGACTAACACTCGATAATTTCTCATTTGGACTTATTGTGACTAACACTCGATAATTTTTAATTTGGACTTATTGTAACTGACACTCGATAATTTCTAATTTGAACTTATTGTAACTAACACTCGATAATTTTAATTTACACTTATTGTGAATAACACTCGATAATTTCTAATTTAGACTTATTGTGACTAACACTCGATAATTTCTCATTTACACTTATTGTAACTAACACTCGATAATTTCTAATTTAGACTTATTGTGACTAACACTCGATAATTTCTAATTTACACTTATTGTGACTAACACTCGATAATTTCTCATTTGGACTTATTGTAACTGACATTCGATAATTTCTAATTTACACTTATTGTGTCTAACACTCGATAATTTCTAATTTGGACTTATTGTGACTAACACTCGATAATTTCTCATTTGGACTTATTGTAACTGACACTCGATAATTTCTTATTTGGACTTATTGTGACTAACACTCGATAATTTCTCATTTGGACTTATTGTAACTGACACTCGATAATTTCTAATTTGGACTTATTGTAACTGACACATAATTTCTCGATAATTTCTAATTTGGACTTATTGTGACTAACACTCGATAATTTCTAATTTAGACTTATTGTGACTAACACTCGATAATCTCTAATTTACACTTATTGTAACTGACACTCGATAATTTCTAATTTACACTTATTGTAACTGACACTCGATAATTTCTAATTTACACTTATTGTGACTAACACTCGATAATTTCTCATTTGGACTTATTGTGACTAACACTCGATAATTTTAATTTGGACTTATTGTAACTGACACTCGATAATTTCTAATTTGGACTTATTGTAACTAACACTCGATAATTTTTCATTTACACTTATTGTGAATAACACTCGATAATTTCTAATTTAGACTTATTGTGACTAACACTCGATAATTTCTCATTTACACTTATTGTAACTAACACTCGATAATTTCTAATTTGGACTTATTGTGACTAACACTCGATAATTTCTAATTTACACTTATTGTGACTAACACTCGATAATTTCTCATTTGGACTTATTGTAACTGACACTCGATAATTTCTAATTTACACTTATTGTGACTAACACTCGATAATTTCTAATTTGGACTTATTGTAACTAAGACTCGATAATTTCTCATTTACACTTATTGTGACTAACACTCGATAATTTCTCATTTGGACTTATTGTGACTAACACTCGATAATTTCTCATTTGGACTTATTGTGACTAACACTCGATAATTTCTAATTTGGACTTATTGTAACTAACACTCGATAATTTCTAATTTGGACTTATTGTGACTAACACTCGATAATTTCTAATTTACACTTATTGTAACTAACACTCGATAATTTCTAATTTACACTTATTGTGACTAACACTCGATAATTTCTCATTTGGACTTATTGTGACTAACACTCGATAATTTTTAATTTGGACTTATTGTAACTGACACTCGATAATTTCTAATTTGGACTTATTGTAACTAACACTCGATAATTTCTAATTTACACTTATTGTGACTAACACTCGATAATTTCTAATTTGGACTTATTGTGACTAACACTCGATAATTTCTCATTTACACTTATTGTAACTAACACTCGATAATTTCTAATTTGGACTTATTGTGACTAACACTCGATAATTTTTAATTTACACTTATTGTGACTAACACTCGATAATTTCTAATTTGGACTTATTGTAACTAACACTCGATAATTTCTAATTTGAACTTATTGTAACTAACACTCGATAATTTTTAATTTACTCTTATTGTGAATAATTCTCGATAATTTCTTATTTGGACTTATTGTAACTAACACTCGATAATTTCTCATTTACACTTATTGTGACTAACACTCGATAATTTCTCATTTGGACTTATTGTGACTAACACTCGATAATTTCTCATTTGGACTTATTGTGACTAACACTCGATAATTTCTCATTTGGACTTATTGTAACTAACACTCGATAATTTCTTATTTGGACTTATTGTGACTAACACTCGATAATTTCTAATTTGGACTTATTTTGACTAACACTCGATAATTTCTCATTTGGACATATTGTAACTGACACTCGATAATTTCTTATTTAGACTAATTGTGACTAACACTCGATAATTTCTCATTTACAATTATTGTAACTAACACTCGATAATTTCTAATTTACACTTATTGTGACTAACACTCGATAATTTCTCATTTGGACTTATTGTAACTGACATTCGATAATTTCTAATTTACACTTATTGTGACTAACACTCGATAATTTCTAATTTGGACTTATTGTAACTAACACTCGATAATTTCTTATTTACATATATTGTGTCTAACACTCGATAATTTCTCATTTGGACTTATTGTAACTGACACTCGATAATTTCTTATTTGGACTTATTGTGACTAACACTCGATAATTTCTCATTTGGACTTATTGTAACTGACACTCGATAATTTCTAATTTGGACTTATTGTAACTGACACTCGATAATTTCTAATTTGGACTTATTGTGACTAACACTGGATAATTTCTAATTTACACTTATTGTGACTAACACTCGATAATTTTTATTTACACTTATTGTGACTAACACTCGATAATTTCTCATTTGGACTTATTGTGACTAACACTCGATAATTTCTCATTTGGACTTATTGTAACTAACACTCGATAATTTCTCATTTACACTTATTGTGACTAACACTCGATAATTTCTCATTTGGACTTATTGTGACTAACACTCGATAATTTCTCATTTGGACTTATTGTGACTAACACTCGATAATTTCTCATTTGGACTTATTGTAACTGACACTCGATAATTTCTTATTTGGACTTATTGTGAGTAACACTCGATAATATCTAATTTGGACTTATTTTGACTAACACTCGATAATTTCTCATTTGGACTTATTGTAACTGACACTCGATAATTTCTTATTTGGACTTATTGTGACTAACACTCGATAATTTCTCATTTAAACTTATTGTGACTAACACTCGATAATTTCTTATTTGGACTTATTGTGACTAACACTCGATAATTTCTTATTTGGACTTATTGTAACTGACACTCGATAATTTCTAATTTGAACTTATTGTAACTAACACTCGATAATTTCTAATTTACACTTATTGTGAATAACACTCGATAATTTCTAATTTAGACTTATTGTGACTAACACTCGATAATTTCTCATTTACTTTATTGTAACTAACACTCGATAATTTCTAATTTACACTTATTGTGACTAACACTCGATAATTTCTCATTTGGACTTATTGTGACTAACACTCGATAATTTTTAATTTGGACTTATTGTAACTGACACTCGATAATTTCTAATTTGGACTTATTGTGACTAACACTCGATAATTTCTAATTTACACTTATTGTGACTAACACTCGATAATTTCTCATTTGGACTTATTCTAACTGACACTCGATAATTTCTAATTTACACTTATTGTGACTAACACTCGATAATTTCTAATTTGGACTTATTGTAACTAACACTCGATAATTTCTTATTTACACTTATTGTGTCTAACACTCGATAATTTCTCATTTGGACTTATTGTAACAGACACTCGATAATTTCTAATTTGGACTTATTGTAACTAACACTCGATAATTTCTAATTTGGACTTTTTGTGACTAACACTCGATAATTTCTAATTTACACTTATTGTGACTAACACTCGATAATTTCTAATTTACACTAATTGTGACTAACACTCGATAATTTCTCATTTGGACTTATTGTGACTAACACTCGATAATTTCTCATTTGGACTTATTGTAACTAACACTCGATAATTTCTAATTTACACTTATTGTGACTAACACTCGATAATTTCTCATTTGGACTTATTGTGACTAACACTCGATAATTTCTCATTTGGACTTATTGTGACTAACACTCGATAATTTCTAATTTGGACTTATTGTAACTAACACTCGATAATTTCTTATTTGGACTTATTGTGACTAACACTCGATAATTTCTAATTTGGACATATTATGACTAACACTCGATAATTTCTCATTTGGACTTATTGTCACTAACACTCGATAATTTCTCATTTGGACTTATTGTCACTAACACTCGATAATTTCTCATTTGGACTTATTGTGACTAACACTCGATAATTTCTAATTTGGACTTATTGTGACTAACACTCGATAATTTCTAATTTAGACTTATTGTGACTAACACTCGATAATTTCTAATTTACACTTATTGTAACTGACACTCGATAATTTCTAATTTACATTTATTGTAACTGACACTCGATAATTTCTAATTTACACTTATTGTGACTAACACTCGATAATTTCTCATTTGGACTTATTGTGACTAACACTCGATAATTTCTAATTTGGACTTATTGTAACTGACACTCGATAATTTCTAATTTGAACTTATTGTAACTAACACTCGATAATTTTAATTTACACTTATTGTGAATAACACTCGATAATTTCTAATTTAGACTTATTGTGACTAACACTCGATAATTTCTCATTTACACTTATTGTAACTAACACTCGATAATTTCTAATTTAGACCTATTGTGACTAACACTCGATAATTTCTAATTTACACTTATTGTGTCTAACACTCGATAATTTCTCATTTGGACTTATTGTAACTGACACTCGATAATTTCTAATTTACACTTATTGTGACTAACACTCGATAATTTCTAATTTGGACTTATTGTAACTAACACTCGATAATTTCTCATTTGGACTTATTGTAACTAACACTCGATAATTTCTTATTTGGACTTATTGTGACTAACACTCGATAATTTCTCATTTGGACTTATTGTAACTAACACTCGATAATTTCTAATTTGGACTTATTGTAACTGACACTCGATAATTTCTAATTTGGACTTATTGTGACTAACACTCGATAATTTCTAATTTAGACTTATTGTGACTAACACTCGATAATTTCTAATTTACACTTATTGTATCTAACACTCGATAATTTCTAATTTACATTTATTGTAACTGACACTCGATAATTTATAATTTACACTTATTGTGACTAACACTCGATAATTTCTCATTTGGACTTATTGTGACTAACACTCGATAATTTTAATTTGGACTTATTGTAACTGACACTCGATAATTTCTAATTTGGACTTATTGTAACTAACACTCGATAATTTTTCATTTACACTTATTGTGAATAACACTCGATAATTTCTAATTTAGACTTATTGTGACTAACACTCGATAATTTCTCATTTACACTTATTGTAACTAACACTCGATAATTTCTAATTTAGACTTATTGTGACTAACACTCGATAATTTCTAATTTACACTTATTGTGACTAACACTCGATAATTTCTCATTTGGACTTATTGTAACTGATATTCGATAATTTCTAATTTACACTTATTGTGACTAACACTCGATAATTTCTAATTTGGACTTATTGTAACTAACACTCGATAATTTCTCATTTACACTTATTGTGACTAACACTCGATAATTTCTCATTTGGACTAATTGTGACTAACACTCGATAATTTCTCATTTGGACTTATTGTGACTAACACTCGATAATTTCTAATTTGGACTTATTGTAACTGACACTCGATAATTTCTTATTTGGACTTATTGTGACTAACACTCGATAATTTCTAATTTACACTTATTGTAACTGACACTCGATAATTTCTAATTTACACTTATTGTGACTAACACTCGATAATTTCTCATTTGGACTTATTGTGACTAACACTCGATAATTTTAATTTGGACTTATTGTAACTGACACTCGATAATTTCTAATTTGAACTTATTGTAACTAACACTCGATAATTTTAATTTACACTTATTGTGAATAACACTCGATAATTTCTAATTTGGACTTATTGTGACTAACACTCGATAATTTCTCATTTACACTTATTGTAACTAACACTCGATAATTTCTAATTTGGACTTATTGTGACTAACACTCGATAATTTCTAATTTACACTTATTGTGACTAACACTCGATAATTTCTAATTTGGACTTATTGTAACTAACACTCGATAATTTCTAATTTGGACTTATTGTAACTAACACTCGATAATTTCTAATTTACACTTATTGTGACTAACACTCGATAATTTCTAATTTGGACTTATTGTAACTAACACTCGATAATTTCTAATTTGGACTTATTGTGACTAACACTCGATAATTTCTAATTTACACTTATTGTGACTAACACTCGATAATTTCTAATTTACTTATTGTGACTAACACTCGATAATTTCTCATTTGGACTTATTGTGACTAACACTCGATAATTTCTCATTTGGACTTATTGTGACTAACACTCGATAATTTCTCATTTGGACTTATTGTGACTAACACTCGATAATTTCTCATTTGGACTTATTGTGACTAACACTCGATAATTTCTCATTTGGACTTATTGTGACTAACACTCGATAATTTCTAATTTGGACTTATTGTGACTAACACTCGATAATTTCTCATTTGGACTTATTGTAACTGACACTCGATAATTTCTTATTTGGACTTATTGTGACTAACACTCGATAATTTCTCATTTGGACTTATTGTGACTAACACTCGATAATTTCTTATTTGGACTTATTGTGACTAACACTCGATAATTTCTTATTTGGACTTATTGTAACTAACACTCGATAATTTCTAATTTGGACTTATTGTAACTAACACTCGATAATTTTAATTTACACTTATTGTGAATAACACTCGATAATTTCTAATTTGGACTTATTGTGACTAACACTCGATAATTTCTCATTTACACTTATTGTAACTAACACTCGATAATTTCTCATTTGGACTTATTGTGACTAACACTCGATAATTTCTAATTTACACTTATTGTGACTAACACTCGATAATTTCTCATTTGGACTTATTGTAACTGACACTCGATAATTTCTAATTTACACTTATTGTGACTAACACTCGATAATTTCTAATTTGGTCTTATTGTAACTAACACTCGATAATTTCTTATTTACACTTATTGTGTCTAACACTCGATAATTTCTCATTTGGACTTATTGTAACTGACACTCGATAATTTCTTATTTGGACTTATTGTGACTAACACTCGATAATTTCTCATTTGGACTTATTGTAACTAACACTCGATAATTTCTAATTTGGACTTATTGTAACTAACACTCGATAATTTCTAATTTGGACTTATTGTGACTAACACTCGATAATTTCTAATTTACATTTATTGTGACTAACACTCGATAATTTCTAATTTGGACTTATTGTAACTAACATTCGATAATTTCTTATTTACACTTATTGTGACTAACACTCGATAATTTCTCATTTGGACTTATTGTAACTAACACTCGATAATATCTAATTTGGACTTATTGTGACTAACACTCGATAATTTCTCATTTGGACTTATTGTAACTGACACTCGATAATTTCTAATTTGGACTTATTGTAACTAACACTCGATAATTTCTAATTTGGACTTATTGTGACTAACACTCGATAATTTCTAATTTACACTTATTGTGACTAACACTCGATAATTTCTAATTTACACTTATTGTGACTAACACTCGATAATTTCTCATTTGGACTTATTGTGACTAACACTCGATAATTTCTCATTTGGACTTATTGTAACTAACACTCGATAATTTCTCATTTGGACTTATTGTGACTAACACTCGATAATTTCTCATTTGGACTTATTGTGACTAACACTCGATAATTTCTCATTTGGACTTATTGTGACTAACACTCGATAATTTCTCATTTGGACTTATTGTAACTAACACTCGATAATTTCTCATTTGGACTTATTGTGACTAACACTCGATAATTTCTAATTTGGACTTATTGTGACTAACACTCGATAATTTCTAATTTGGACTTATTGTGACTAACACTCGATAATTTCTAATTTACACTTATTGTAACTAACACTCGATAATTTCTAATTTACACTTATTGTAACTAACACTCGATAATTTCTAATTTACACTTATTGTGACTAACACTCGATAATTTCTCATTTGGACTTATTGTATAACACTGATAATTTCTAATTTGGACTTATTGTGACTAACACTCGATAATTTCTAATTTGGACTTATTGTGACTAACACTCGATAATTTCTAATTTGGACTTATTGTGACTAACACTCGATAATTTCTCATTTGGACTTATTGTGACTAACACTCGATAATTTCTCATTTGGACTTATTGTAACTGACACTCGATAATTTCTTATTTGGACTTATTGTGACTAACACTCGATAATTTCTTATTTGGACTTATTGTAACTAACACTCGATAATTTCTAATTTGGACTTATTGTAACTAACACTCGATAATTTCTAATTTACTCTTATTGTGACTAACACTCGATAATTTCTAATTTGGACTTATTGTGACTAACACTCGATAATTTCTCATTTACTTATTGTAACTAACACTCGATAATTTCTAATTTGGACTTATTGTGACTAACACTCGATAATTTCTCATTTGGACTTATTGTGACTAACACTCGATAATTTCTAATTTGGACTTATTGTAACTAACACTCGATAATTTCTAATTTGGACTTATTGTGACTAACACTCGATAATTTCTAATTTACACTTATTGTGACTAACACTCGATAATTTCTCATTTGGACTTATTGTAACTAACACTCGATAATTTCTAATTTACACTTATTGTGACTAACACTCGATAATTTCTAATTTGGACTTATTGTAACTAACACTCGATAATTTCTTATTTGGACTTATTGTGACTAACACTCGATAATTTCTCATTTGGACTTATTGTAACTAACACTCGATAATTTCTTATTTGGACTTATTGTGACTAACACTCGATAATTTCTCATTTGGACTTATTGTAACTAACACTCGATAATTTCTAATTTGGACTTATTGTAACTAACACTCGATAATTTCTAATTTGGACTTATTGTGACTAACACTCGATAATTTCTAATTTACACTTATTGTGACTAACACTCGATAATTTCTAATTTACACTTATTGTGACTAACACTCGATAATTTCTCATTTGGACTTATTGTGACTAACACTCGATAATTTCTCATTTGGACTTATTGTAACTAACACTCGATAATTTCTAATTTACACTTATTGTGACTAACACTCGATAATTTCTCATTTGGACTTATTGTGACTAACACTCGATAATTTCTCATTTGGACTTATTGTGACTAACACTCGATAATTTCTAATTTGGACTTATTGTAACTGACACTCGATAATTTCTTATTTGGACTTATTGTGAGTAACACTCGATAATTTCTAATTTGGACTTATTGTGACTAACACTCGATAATTTCTCATTTGGACTTATTGTAACTGACACTCGATAATTTCTTATTTGGACTTATTGTGACTAACACTCGATAATTTCTCATTTGGACTTATTGTGACTAACACTCGATAATTTCTAATTTGGACTTATTGTGACTAACACTCGATAATTTCTAATTTAGACTTATTGTGACTAACACTCGATAATTTCTAATTTACACTTATTGTAACTAACACTCGATAATTTCTAATTTACACTTATTGTAACTGACACTCGATAATTTCTAATTTACACTTATTGTGACTAACACTCGATAATTTCTCATTTGGACTTATTGTGACTAACTCTCGATAATTTTTAATTTGGTCTTATTGTAACTGACACTCGATAATTTCTAATTTGAACTTATTGTAACTAACACTCGATAATTTCTAATTTACACTTATTGTGAATAACACTCGATAATTTCTAATTTAGACTTATTGTGACTAACACTCGATAATTTCTCATTTACACTTATTGTAACTAACACTCGATAATTTCTAATTTAGACTTATTGTGACTAACACTCGATAATTTCTAATTTACACTTATTGTGACTAACACTCGATAATTTCTCATTTGGACTTATTGTAACTGACATTCGATAATTTCTAATTTACACTTATTGTGTCTAACACTCGATAATTTCTAATTTGGACTTATTGTGTCTAACACTCGATAATTTCTCATTTGGACTTATTGTAACTGACACTCGATAATGTCTTATTTGGACTTATTGTGACTAACACTCGATAATTTCTCATTTGGACTTATTGTAACTAACACTCGATAATTTCTAATTTGGACTTATTGTAACTGACACTCGATAATTTCTAATTTGGACTTATTGTGACTAACACTCGATAATTTCTAATTTAGACTTTTTGTGACTAACACTCGATAATTTCTAATTTACACTTATTGTATCTGACACTCGACAATTTCTAATTTACATTTATTGTAACTGACACTCGATAATTTATAATTTACACTTATTGTGACTAACACTCGATAATTTCTCATTTGGACTTATTGTGACTAACACTCGATAATTTTAATTTGGACTTATTGTAACTGACACTCGATAATTTCTAATTTGGACTTATTGTAACTAACACTCGATAATTTTTCATTTACACTTATTGTGAATAATACTCGATAATTTCTAATTTAGACTTATTGTGACTAACACTCGATAATTTCTCATTTACAATTATTGTAACTAACACTCGATAATTTCTAATTTAGACTTATTGTGACTAACACTCGATAATTTCTAATTTACACTTATTGTGACTAACACTCGATAATTTCTCATTTGGACTTATTGTAACTGACACTCGATAATTTCTAATTTACACTTATTGTGACTAACACTCGATAATTTCTAATTTGGACTTATTGTAACTAACACTCGATAATTTCTTATTTACACTTATTGTGTCTAACACTCGATAATTTCTCATTTGGACTTATTGTAACTGACACTCGATAATGTCTTATTTGGACTTATTGTGACTAACACTCGATAATTTCTCATTTGGACTTATTGTAACTGACACTCGATAATTTCTAATTTGGACTTATTGTAACTGACACTCGATAATTTCTAATTTGGACTTATTGTGACTAACACTCGATAATTTCTAATTTAGACTTATTGTGACTAACACTCGATAATTTCTAATTTACACTTATTGTGACTAACACTCGATAATTTCTCATTTGGACTTATTGTGACTAACACTCGATAATTTCTCATTTGGACTTATTGTAACTAACACTCGATAATTTCTCATTTACACTTATTGTGACTAACACTCGATAATTTCTCATTTGGACTTATTGTGACTAACACTCGATAATTTCTCATTTGGACTTATTGTGACTAACACTCGATAATTTCTCATTTGGACTTATTGTAACTAACACTCGATAATTTCTAATTTGGACTTATTGTGACTAACACTCGATAATTTCTCATTTGGACTTATTGTGACTAACACTCGATAATTTCTCATTTGGACTTATTGTGACTAACACTCGATAATTTCTCATTTGGACTTATTGTAACTAACACTCGATAATTTCTCATTTGGACTTATTGTGACTAACACTCGATAATTTCTAATTTAGACTTATTGTGACTAACACTCGATAATTTCTAATTTAGACTTTTTGTGACTAACACTCGATAATTTCTAATTTGGACTTATTGTAACTAACACTCGATAATTTCTAATTTAGACCTATTGTGACTAACACTCGATAATTTCTAATTTACACTTATTGTGACTAACACTCGATAATTTCTCATTTGGACTTATTGTGACTAACACTCGATAATTTTTAATTTGGACTTATTGTAACTGACACTCGATAATTTCTAATTTGAACTTATTGTAACTAACACTCGATAATTTTTAATTTAGACTTATTGTGAATAACACTCGATAATTTCTAATTTAGACTTATTGTGACTAACACTCGATAATTTCTCATTTACACTTATTGTAACTAACACTCGATAATTTCTAATTTAGACCTATTGTGACTAACACTCGATAATTTCTAATTTACACTTATTGTGACTAACACTCGATAATTTCTCATTTGGACTTATTGTAACTGACATTCGATAATTTCTAATTTACACTTATTGTGACTAACACTCGATAATTTCTAATTTGGACTTATTGTAACTAACACTCGATAATTTCTTATTTACACTTATTGTGTCTAACACTCGATAATTTCTCATTTGGACTTATTGTAACTGACACTCGATAATTTCTTATTTGGACTTATTGTGACTAACACTCGATAATTTCTTATTTGGACTTATTGTAACTGACACTCGATAATTTCTAATTTGGACTTATTGTAACTAACACTCGATAATTTCTAATTTACTTTATTGTGAATAACACTCGATAATTTCTAATTTGTTATTGTGACTAACACTCGATAATTTCTCATTTACTTATTGTAACTGACACTCGATAATTTCTAATTTACACTTATTGTGACTAACACTCGATAATTTCTCATTTGGACTTATTGTGACTAACACTCGATAATTTCTAATTTGGACTTATTGTAACTAACACTCGATAATTTCTAATTTAGACCTATTGTGACTAACACTCGATAATTTCTAATTTACACTTATTGTGACTAACACTCGATAATTTCTCATTTGGACTTATTGTAACTGACATTCGATAATTTCTAATTTACACTTATTGTGACTAACACTCGATAATTTCTAATTTGGACTTATTGTAACTAACACTCGATAATTTCTTATTTACACTTATTGTGTCTAACACTCGATAATTTCTCATTTGGACTTATTGTGACTAACACTCGATAATTTCTTATTTGGACTTATTGTGACTAACACTCGATAATTTCTCATTTGGACTTATTGTAACTGACACTCGATAATTTCTAATTTGGACTTATTGTAACTGACACTCGATAATTTCTAATTTGGACTTTTTGTGACTAACACTCGATAATTTCTAATTTACACTTATTGTGACTAACACTCGATAATTTCTAATTTACACTAATTGTGACTAACCTCGATAATTTCTCATTTGGACTTATTGTGACTAACACTCGATAATTTCTCATTTGGACTTATTGTAACTAACACTCGATAATTTCTAATTTACACTTCTTGTGACTAACACTCGATAATTTCTCATTTGGACTTATTGTGACTAACACTCGATAATTTCTCATTTGGACTTATTGTGACTAACACTCGATAATTTCTAAATTGGACTTATTGTAACTGACACTCGATAATTTCTTATTTGGACTTATTGTGACAACACTCGATGATCTCTAATTTGGACATATTGTGACTAACACTCGATAATTTCTCATTTGGACTTATTGTAACTGACACTCGATAATTTCTTATTTGGACTTATTGTGACTAACACTCGATAATTTCTCATTTGGACTTATTGTGACTAACACTCGATAATTTCTAATTTAGACTTATTGTGACTAACACTCGATAATTTCTAATTTAGACTTTTTGTGACTAACACTCGATAATTTCTAATTTACACTTATTGTAACTGACACTCGATAATTTCTAATTTACATTTATTGTAACTGACACTCGATAATTTATAATTTACACTTATTGTGACTAACACTCGATAATTTCTCATTTGGACTTATTGTGACTAACTCTCGATAATTTTTAATTTGGTCTTATTGTAACTGACACTCGATAATTTCTAATTTGAACTTATTGTAACTAACACTCGATAATTTTAATTTACACTTATTGTGAATAACACTCGATAATTTCTAATTTAGACTAATTGTGACTAACACTCGATAATTTCTCATTTACACTTATTGTAACTAACACTCGATAATTTCTAATTTAGACTTATTGTGACTAACACTCGATAATTTCTAATTTACACTTATTGTGACTAACACTCGATAATTTCTCATTTGGACTTATTGTAACTGACATTCGATAATTTCTAATTTACACTTATTGTGTCTAACACTCGATAATTTCTAATTTGGACTTATTGTGACTAACACTCGATAATTTCTCATTTGGACTTATTGTAACTGACACTCGATAATTTCTTATTTGGACTTATTGTGACTAACACTCGATAATTTCTCATTTGGACTTATTGTAACTGACACTCGATAATTTCTAATTTGGACTTATTGTAACTGACACTCGATAATTTCTAATTTGGACTTATTGTGACTAACACTCGATAATTTCTAATTTAGACTTTTGTGACTAACACTCGATAATTTCTAATTTACACTTATTGTACTGACACTCGATAATTTCTAATTTACATTTATTGTAACTGACACTCGATAATTTCTAATTTACACTTATTGTGACTAACACTCGATAATTTCTCATTTGGACTTATTGTGACTAACACTCGATAATTTTTAATTTGGACTTATTGTAACTGACACTCGATAATTTCTAATTTGAACTTATTGTAACTAACACTCGATAATTTTTCATTTACACTTATTGTGAATAATTCTCGATAATTTCTAATTTAGACTAATTGTGACTAACACTCGATAATTTCTCATTTACAATTATTGTAACTAACACTCGATAATTTCTAATTTAGACTTATTGTGACTAACACTCGATAATTTCTAATTTACACTTATTGTGACTAACACTCGATAATTTCTCATTTGGACTTATTGTAACTGACATTCGATAATTTCTAATTTACACTTATTGTGACTAACACTCGATAATTTCTAATTTGGACTTATTGTAACTAACACTCGATAATTTCTTATTTACACTTATTGTGACTAACACTCGATAATTTCTGATTTGGACTTATTGTAACTGACACTCGATAATGTCTTATTTGGACTTATTGTGACTAACACTCGATAATTTCTCATTTGGACTTATTGTAACTGACACTCGATAATTTCTAATTTGGACTTATTGTAACTGACACTCGATAATTTCTAATTTGGACTTATTGTGACTAACACTCGATAATTTCTAATTTAGACTTTTTGTGACTAACACTCGATAATTTCTAATTTACACTTATTGTGACTAACACTCGATAATTTCTCATTTGGACTTATTGTGACTAACACTCGATAATTTCTCATTTGGACTTATTGTAACTAACACTCGATAATTTCTCATTTACACTTATTGTGACTAACACTCGATAATTTCTCATTTGGACTTATTGTGACTAACACTCGATAATTTCTCATTTGGACTTATTGTGACTAACACTCGATAATTTCTAAATTGGACTTATTGTAACTGACACTCGATAATTTCTTATTTGGACTTATTGTGACAACACTCGATAATTTCTAATTTACATTTATTGTAACTAACACTCGATAATTTATAATTTACACTTATTGTGACTAACACTCGATAATTTCTCATTTGGACTTATTGTGACTAACACTCGATAATTTTAATTTGGACTTATTGTAACTGACACTCGATAATTTCTAATTTGAACTTATTGTAACTAACACTCGATAATTTTAATTTACACTTATTGTGAATAACACTCGATAATTTCTAATTTGGACTTATTGTGACTAACACTCGATAATTTCTCATTTACAATTATTGTAACTGACACTCGATAATTTCTAATTTGGACTTATTGTGACTAACACTCGATAATTTCTAATTTACACTTATTGTGACTAACACTCGATAATTTCTAATTTACACTATTGTGACTAACACTCGATAATTTCTCATTTGGACTTATTGTGACTAACACTCGATAATTTCTCATTTGGACTTATTGTAACTAACACTCGATAATTTCTCATTTACACTTATTGTGACTAACACTCGATAATTTCTCATTTGGACTTATTGTGACTAACACTCGATAATTTCTCATTTGGACTTATTGTGACTAACACTCGATAATTTCTAATTTGGACTTATTGTGACTAACACTCGATAATTTCTCATTTGGACTTATTGTAACTAACACTCGATAATTTCTTATTTGGACTTATTGTGACTAACACTCGATAATTTCTCATTTGGACTTATTGTGACTAACACTCGATAATTTCTTATTTGGACTTATTGTGACTAACACTCGATAATTTCTTATTTGGACTTATTGTAACTGACACTCGATAATTTCTAATTTGAACTTATTGTAACTAACACTCGATAATTTTTAATTTACACTTATTGTGAATAATTCTCGATAATTTCTAATTTGGACTTATTGTGACTAACACTCGATAATTTCTCATTTACAATTATTGTAACTAACACTCGATAATTTCTAATTTAGACCTATTGTGACTAACACTCGATAATTTCTAATTTACACTTATTGTGACTAACACTCGATAATTTCTCATTTGGACTTATTGTAACTGACATTCGATAATTTCTAATTTACACTTATTGTGACTAACACTCGATAATTTCTAATTTGGACTTATTGTAACTAACACTCGATAATTTCTTATTTACACTTATTGTGACTAACACTCGATAATTTCTCATTTGGACTTATTGTAACTGACACTCGATAATTTCTTAGTTACACTTATTGTCTTATTTGGACTTATTGTGACTAACACTCGATAATTTCTCATTTGGACTTATTGTAACTGACACTCGATAATTTCTAATTTGGACTTATTGTAACTGACACTCGATAATTTCTAATTTGGACTTATTGTGACTAACACTCGATAATTTCTAATTTACATTTATTGTGACTAACACTCGATAATTTCTAATTTGGACTTATTGTAACTAACATTCGATAATTTCTTATTTACACTTATTGTGACTAACACTCGATAATTTCTCATTTGGACTTATTGTAACTGACACTCGATAATTTCTAATTTGGACTTATTGTAACTGACACTCGATAATTTCTAATTTGGACTTATTGTAACTGACACTCGATAATTTCTAATTTGGACTTATTGTGACTAACACTCGATAATTTCTTATTTACACTTATTGTGACTAACACTCGATAATTTCTAATTTACACTAATTGTGACTAACACTCTATAATTTCTCATTTGGACTTATTGTGACTAACACTCGATAATTTCTCATTTGGACTTATTGTAACTAACACTCGATAATTTCTCATTTACACTTATTGTGACTAACACTCGATAATTTCTCATTTGGACTTATTGTGACTAACACTCGATAATTTCTCATTTGGACTTATTGTGACTAACACTCGATAATTTCTCATTTGGACTTATTGTAACTAACACTCGATAATTTCTCATTTGGACTTATTGTGACTAACACTCGATAATTTCTAATTTAGACTTATTGTGACTAACACTCGATAATTTCTAATTTAGACTTTTTGTGATTAACACTCGATAATTTCTAATTTACACTTATTGTAACTGACACTCGATAATTTCTAATTTACATTTATTGTAACTGACACTCGATAATTTCTAATTTACACTTATTGTGACTAACACTCGATAATTTCTCATTTGGACTTATTGTGACTAACACTCGATAATTTCTAATTTGGACTTATTGTAACTGACACTCGATAATTTCTAATTTGAACTTATTGTAACTAACACTCGATAATTTTTAATTTAGACTTATTGTGAATAACACTCGATAATTTCTCATTTGGACTTATTGTGACTAACACTCGATAATTTCTCATTTACACTTATTGTAACTAACACTCGATAATTTCTAATTTAGACCTATTGTGACTAACACTCGATAATTTCTAATTTACACTTATTGTGACTAACACTCGATAATTTCTCATTTGGACTTATTGTAACTGACACTCGATAATGTCTTATTTGGACTTATTGTGACTAACACTCGATAATTTCTCATTTGGACTTATTGTAACTGACACTCGATAATTTCTAATTTGGACTTATTGTAACTGACACTCGATAATTTCTAATTTGGACTTATTGTGACTAACACTCGATAATTTCTAATTTAGACTTTTTGTGACTAACACTCGATAATTTCTAATTTACACTTATTGTAACTGACACTCGATAATTTCTAATTTACATTTATTGTAACTGACACTCGATAATTTCTAATTTACACTTATTGTGACTAACACTCGATAATTTCTCATTTGGACTTATTGTGACTAACACTCGATAATTTTTAATTTGGACTTATTGTAACTGACACTCGATAATTTCTAATTTGAACTTATTGTAACTAACACTCGATAATTTTTCATTTACACTTATTGTGAATAATTCTCGATAATTTCTAATTTAGACTAATTGTGACTAACACTCGATAATTTCTCATTTACAATTATTGTAACTAACACTCGATAATTTCTAATTTAGACCTATTGTGACTAACACTCGATAATTTCTAATTTACACTTATTGTGACTAACACTCGATAATTTCTCATTTGGACTTATTGTAACTGACATTCGATAATTTCTAATTTACACTTATTGTGACTAACACTCGATAATTTCTAATTTGGACTTATTGTAACTAACACTCGATAATTTCTTATTTACACTTTTTGTGACTAACACTCGATAATTTCTAATTTGGACTTATTGTGACTAACACTCGATAATTTCTCATTTGGACTTATTGTAACTAACACTCGATAATTTCTCATTTGGACTTATTGTGACTAACACTCGATAATTTCTCATTTGGACTTATTGTGACTAACACTCGATAATTTCTCATTTGGACTTATTGTGACTAACACTCGATAATTTCTAATTTGGACTTATTGTAACTAACACTCGATAATTTCTTATTTGGACTTATTGTGACTAACACTCGATAATTTCTAATTTACACTTATTGTAACTGACACTCGATAATTTCTAATTTACACTTATTGTGACTAACACTCGATAATTTCTCATTTGGACTTATTGTGACTAACACTCGATAATTTTTAATTTGGACTTATTGTAACTGACACTCGATAATTTCTAATTTGGACTTATTGTAACTAACACTCGATAATTTTAATTTACACTTATTGTGAATAACACTCGATAATTTCTAATTTAGACTTATTGTGACTAACACTCGATAATTTCTCATTTACAATTATTGTAACTAACACTCGATAATTTCTAATTTAGACCTATTGTGACTAACACTCGATAATTTCTAATTTACACTTATTGTGACTAACACTCGATAATTTCTAATTTGGACTTATTGTAACTAACACTCGATAATTTCTAATTTGAACTTATTGTAACTAACACTCGATAATTTTTAATTTACACTTATTGTGAATAATTCTCGATAATTTCTAATTTGGACTTATTGTAACTGACACTCGATAATTTCTAATTTGGACTTATTGTGACTAACACTCGATAATTTCTAATTTACACTTATTGTGACTAACACTCGATAATTTCTAATTTACACTTATTGTGACTAACACTCGATAATTTCTCATTTGGACTTATTGTGACTAACACTCGATAATTTCTCATTTGGACTTATTGTAACTAACACTCGATAATTTCTCATTTACACTTATTGTGACTAACACTCGATAATTTCTCATTTGGACTTATTGTGACTAACACTCGATAATTTCTCATTTGGACTTATTGTGACTAACACTCGATAATTTCTCATTTGGACTTATTGTAACTGACACTCGATAATTTCTTATTTGGACTTATTGTGAGTAACACTCGATAATTTCTAATTTGGACTTATTGTGACTAACACTCGATAATTTCTCATTTGGACTTATTGTAACTGACACTCGATAATTTCTTATTTGGACTTATTGTGACTAACACTCGATAATTTCTCATTTGGACTTATTGTGACTAACACTCGATAATTTCTCATTTGGACTTATTGTAACTGACACTCGATAATTTCTCATTTGGACTTATTGTGACTAACACTCGATAATTTCTAATTTGGACTTATTGTGACTAACACTCGATAATTTCTAATTTGGACTTATTGTGACTAACACTCGATAATTTCTAATTTACACTTATTGTAACTGACACTCGATAATTTCTAATTTACACTTATTGTAACTGACACTCGATAATTTCTAATTTACACTTATTGTGACTAACACTCGATAATTTCTCATTTGGACTTATTGTGACTAACACTCGATAATTTTTAATTTGGACTTATTGTAACTGACACTCGATAATTTCTAATTTGAACTTATTGTAACTAACACTCGATAATTTTTAATTTAGACTTGTTGTGAATAATTCTCGATAATTTGTAATTTAGACTAATTGTGACTAACACTCGATAATTTCTCATTTACACTTATTGTGACTAACACTCGATAATTTCTCATTTGGACTTATTGTGACTAACACTCGATAATTTCTCATTTGGACTTATTGTGACTAACACTCGATAATTTCTCATTTGGACTTATTGTAACTGACACTCGATAATTTCTTATTTGGACTTATTGTGACTAACACTCGATAATTTCTAATTTGGACTTATTGTGACTAACACTCGATAATTTCTCATTTGGACTTATTGTAACTGACACTCGATAATTTCTTATTTGGACTTATTGTGACTAACACTCGATAATTTCTCATTTGGACTTATTGTGACTAACACTCGATAATTTCTCATTTGGACTTATTGTAACTGACACTCGATAATTTCTCATTTGGACTTATTGTGACTAACACTCGATAATTTCTAATTTAGACTTATTGTGACTAACACTCGATAATTTCTAATTTAGACTTTTTGTGACTAACACTCGATAATTTCTAATTTACACTTATTGTAACTGACACTCGATAATTTCTAATTTACATTTATTGTAACTGACACTCGATAATTTATAATTTACACTTATTGTGACTAACACTCGATAATTTCTCATTTGGACTTATTGTGACTAACACTCGATAATTTTTAATTTGGACTTATTGTAACTGACACTCGATAATTTCTAATTTGAACTTATTGTAACTAACACTCGATAATTTTTAATTTAGACTTGTTGTGAATAATTCTCGATAATTTCTAATTTAGACTAATTGTGACTAACACTCGATAATTTCTCATTTACAATTATTGTAACTAACACTCGATAATTTCTAATTTAGACTTATTGTGACTAACACTCGATAATTTCTAATTTACACTTATTGTGACTAACACTCGATAATTTCTCATTTGGACTTATTGTAACTGACACTCGATAATGTCTTATTTGGACTTATTGTGACTAACACTCGATAATTTCTCATTTGGACTTATTGTAACTGACACTCGATAATTTCTAATTTGGACTTATTGTAACTGACACTCGATAATTTCTAATTTGGACTTATTGTGACTAAGACTCGATAATTTCTCATTTAGACTTTTTGTGACTAACACTCGATAATTTCTAATTTACACTTATTGTAACTGACACTCGATAATTTCTAATTTGGACTTATTGTAACTGACACTCGATAATTTCTAATTTACACTTATTGTGACTAACACTCGATAATTTCTCATTTGGACTTATTGTGACTAACACTCGATAATTTTAATTTGGACTTATTGTAACTGACACTCGATAATTTCTAATTTGAACTTATTGTAACTAACACTCGATAATTTTTCATTTACACTTATTGTGAATAATTCTCGATAATTTCTAATTTGGACTTATTGTGACTAACACTCGATAATTTCTCATTTACACTTATTGTAACTAACACTCGATAATTTCTAATTTAGACCTATTGTGACTAACACTCGATAATTTCTAATTTACACTTATTGTGACTAACACTCGATAATTTCTCATTTGGACTTATTGTAACTGACACTCGATAATTTCTAATTTACACTTATTGTGACTAACACTCGATAATTTCTAATTTGGACTTATTGTAACTAACACTCGATAATTTCTTATTTACACTTATTGTGACTAACACTCGATAATTTCTAATTTGGACTTATTGTGACTAACACTCGATAATTTCTCATTTGGACTTATTGTAACTAACACTCGATAATTTCTCATTTACACTTATTGTGACTAACACTCGATAATTTCTCATTTGGACTTATTGTGACTAACACTCGATAATTTCTCATTTGGACTTATTGTGACTAACACTCGATAATTTCTAATTTGGACTTATTGTAACTGACACTCGATAATTTCTTATTTGGACTTATTGTGACTAACACTCGATAATTTCTCATTTGGACTTATTGTAACTGACACTCGATAATTTCTAATTTACACTTATTGTGACTAACACTCGATAATTTCTCATTTGGACTTATTGTGACTAACACTCGATAATTTCTAATTTGGACTTATTGTAACTGACACTCGATAATTTCTAATTTGAACTTATTGTAACTAACACTCGATAATTTTTAATTTACACTTATTGTGAATAATTCTCGATAATTTCTAATTTAGACTAATTGTGACTAACACTCGATAATTTCTCATTTACACTTATTGTAACTAACACTCGATAATTTCTAATTTAGACCTATTGTGACTAACACTCGATAATTTCTAATTTACACTTATTGTGACTAACACTCGATAATTTCTAATTTGGACTTATTGTAACTAACACTCGATAATTTCTAATTTGAACTTATTGTAACTAACACTCGATAATTTTAATTTACACTTATTGTGACTAACACTCGATAATTTCTAATTTTGGACTTATTGTAACTGACACTCGATAATTTCTAATTTGGACTTATTGTGACTAACACTCGATAATTTCTAATTTACACTTATTGTGACTAACACTCGATAATTTCTAATTTACACTTATTGTGACTAACACTCGATAATTTCTCATTTGGACTTATTGTGACTAACACTCGATAATTTCTCATTTGGACTTATTGTAACTAACACTCGATAATTTCTCATTTACACTTATTGTGACTAACACTCGATAATTTCTCATTTGGACTTATTGTGACTAACACTCGATAATTTCTCATTTGGACTTATTGTGACTAACACTCGATAATTTCTCATTTGGACTTATTGTAACTGACACTCGATAATTTCTTATTTGGACTTATTGTGACTAACACTCGATAATTTCTAATTTGGACTTATTGTGACTAACACTCGATAATTTCTCATTTGGACTTATTGTAACTGACACTCGATAATTTCTTATTTGGACTTATTGTGACTAACACTCGATAATTTCTCATTTGGACTTATTGTGACTAACACTCGATAATTTCTCATTTGGACTTATTGTGACTAACACTCGATAATTTCTAATTTAGACTTATTGTGACTAACACTCGATAATTTCTAATTTAGACTTTTGTGACTAACACTCGATAATTTCTAATTTACACTTATTGTAACTGACACTCGATAATTTCTAATTTACATTTATTGTAACTGACACTCGATAATTTCTAATTTACACTTATTGTGACTAACACTCGATAATTTCTCATTTGGACTTATTGTGACTAACACTCGATAATTTCTCATTTGGACTTATTGTAACTGACACTCGATAATTTCTTATTTGGACTTATTGTGACTAACACTCGATAATTTCTCATTTGGACTTATTGTAACTGACACTCGATAATTTCTAATTTGGACTTATTGTAACTGACACTCGATAATTTCTAATTTGGACTTATTGTGACTAACACTCGATAATTTCTAATTTAGACTTTTTGTGACTAACACTCGATAATTTCTAATTTACACTTATTGTAACTGACACTCGATAATTTCTAATTTACATTTATTGTAACTGACACTCGATAATTTCTAATTTACACTTATTGTGACTAACACTCGATAATTTCTCATTTGGACTTATTGTGACTAACACTCGATAATTTTTAATTTGGACTTATTGTAACTGACACTCGATAATTTCTAATTTGAACTTATTGTAACTAACACTCGATAATTTTTCATTTACACTTATTGTGAATAATACTCGATAATTTCTAATTTAGACTTATTGTGACTAACACTCGATAATTTCTCATTTACAATTATTGTAACTAACACTCGATAATTTCTAATTTAGACCTATTGTGACTAACACTCGATAATTTCTAATTTACTCTTATTGAGACTAACACTCGATAATTTCTCATTTGGACTTATTGTAACTGACATTCGATAATTTCTAATTTACACTTATTGTGACTAACACTCGATAATTTCTAATTTGGACTTATTGTAACTAACACTCGATAATTTCTTATTTACACTTATTGTGTCTAACACTCGATAATTTCTCATTTGGACTTATTGTGACTAACACTCGATAATTTCTCATTTCGACTTATTGTAACTGACACTCGATAATTTCTAATTTGGACTTATTGTAACTGACACTCGATAATTTCTAATTTGGACTTATTGTGACTAACACTCGATAATTTCTAATTTAGACTTTTTGTGACTAACACTCGATAATTTCTAATTTGGACTTATTGTGACTAACACTCGATAATTTCTCATTTGGACTTATTGTAACTAACACTCGATAATTTCTCATTTACACTTATTGTGACTAACACTCGATAATTTCTCATTTGGACTTATTGTGACTAACACTCGATAATTTCTCATTTGGACTTATTGTGACTAACACTCGATAATTTCTAAATTGGACTTATTGTAACTGACACTCGATAATTTCTTATTTGGACTTATTGTGACAACACTCGATAATTTCTAATTTACATTTATTGTAACTGACACTCGATAATTTATAATTTACACTTATTGTGACTAACACTCGATAATTTCTCATTTGGACTTATTGTGACTAACACTCGATAATTTTTAATTTGGACTTATTGTAACTGACACTCGATAATTTCTAATTTGAACTTATTGTAACTAACACTCGATAATTTTTAATTTACACTTATTGTGAATAATTCTCGATAATTTCTAATTTAGACTAATTGTGACTAACACTCGATAATTTCTCATTTACAATTATTGTAACTAACACTCGATAATTTCTAATTTAGACCTATTGTGACTAACACTCGATAATTTCTAATTTACACTTATTGTGACTAACACTCGATAATTTCTAATTTGGACTTATTGTAACTAACACTCGATAATTTCTAATTTGAACTTATTGTAACTAACACTCGATAATTTTTAATTTACACTTATTGTGAATAATTCTCGATAATTTCTAATTTGGACTTATTGTAACTGACACTCGATAATTTCTAATTTGGACTTATTGTGACTAACACTCGATAATTTCTAATTTACACTTATTGTGACTAACACTCGATAATTTCTAATTTACACTTATTGTGACTAACACTCGATAATTTCTCATTTGGACTTATTGTGACTAACACTCGATAATTTCTCATTTGGACTTATTGTAACTAACACTCGATAATTTCTCATTTGGACTTATTGTGACTAACACTCGATAATTTCTCATTTGGACTTATTGTGACTAACACTCGATAATTTCTCATTTGGACTTATTGTGACTAACACTCGATAATTTCTAATTTGGACTTATTGTAACTGACACTCGATAATTTCTTATTTGGACTTATTGTGAGTAACACTCGATAATTTCTAATTTGGACTTATTGTGACTAACACTCGATAATTTCTCATTTGTAATTATTGTAACTGACACTCGATAATTTCTTATTTGGACTTATTGTGACTAACACTCGATAATTTCTCATTTGGACTTATTGTGACTAACACTCGATAATTTCTTATTTGGACTTATTGTGACTAACACTCGATAATTTCTCATTTGGACTTATTGTAACTGACACTCGATAATTTCTAATTTGAACTTATTGTAACTAACACTCGATAATTTTTAATTTACACTTATTGTGTCTAACACTGGATAATTTCTGATTTGGACTTATTGTAACTGACACTCGATAATGTCTTATTTGGACTTATTGTGACTAACACTCGATAATTTCTCATTTGGACTTATTGTAACTGACACTCGATAATTTCTAATTTGGACTTATTGTAACTGACACTCGATAATTTCTAATTTGGACTTATTGTGACTAACACTCGATAATTTCTAATTTAGACTTTTTGTGACTAACACTCGATAATTTCTAATTTACACTAATTGTGACTAACACTCGATAATTTCTCATTTGGACTTATTGTGACTAACACTCGATAATTTCTCATTTGGACTTATTGTAACTAACACTCGATAATTTCTCATTTACACTTATTGTGACTAACACTCGATAATTTCTCATTTGGACTAATTGTAACTAACACTCGATAATTTCTCATTTGGACTTATTGTGACTAACACTCGATAATTTCTAATTTGGACTTATTGTGACTTGACACTCGATAATTTCTTATTTGGACTTATTGTGACAACACTCGATAATTTCTAATTTACATTTATTGTAACTGACACTCGATAATTTCTAATTTACACTTATTGTGACTAACACTCGATAATTTCTCATTTGGACTTATTGTGACTAACACTCGATAATTTCTAATTTGGACTTATTGTAACTGACACTCGATAATTTCTAATTTGGACTTATTGTAACTAACACTCGATAATTTCTAATTTACACTTATTGTGAATAACACTCGATAATTTCTAATTTAGACTTATTGTGACTAACACTCGATAATTTCTCATTTACACTTATTGTGACTAACACTCGATAATTTCTAATTTAGACCTATTGTGACTAACACTCGATAATTTCTAATTTACACTTATTGTGACTAACACTCGATAATTTCTAATTTGGACTTATTGTAACTAACACTCGATAATTTTCAATTTGAACTTATTGTAACTAACACTTGATAATTTTTAATTTACACTTATTGTGAATAATTCTCGATAATTTCTAATTTGGACTTATTGTAACTGACACTCGATAATTTCTAATTTGGACTTATTGTGACTAACACTCGATAATTTCTAATTTGGACTTATTGTGACTAACACTCGATAATTTCTCATTTGGACTTATTGTGACTAACACTCGATAATTTCTCATTTGGACTTATTGTAACTAACACTCGATAATTTCTCATTTACACTTATTGTGACTAACACTCGATAATTTCTCATTTGGACTTATTGTGACTAACACTCGATAATTTCTCATTTGGACTTATTGTGACTAACACTCGATAATTTCTCATTTGGACTTATTGTAACTGACACTCGATAATTTCTTATTTGGACTTATTGTGACTAACACTCGATAATTTCTAATTTGGACTTATTGTGACTAACACTCGATAATTTCTCATTTGGACTTATTGTAACTGACACTCGATAATTTCTTATTTGGACTTATTGTGACTAACACTCGATAATTTCTCATTTGGACTTATTGTGACTAACACTCGATAATTTCTTATTTGGACTTATTGTGACTAACACTCGATAATTTCTTATTTGGACTTATTGTGACTAACACTCGATAATTTCTCATTTGGACTTATTGTGACTAACACTCGATAATTTCTCATTTAGACTTATTGTGACTAACACTCGATAATTTCTAATTTATACTTATTGTGACTAACACTCGATAATTTCTAATTTACACTTATTGTGACTAACACTCGATAATTTCTAATTTGGACTTATTGTAACTAACACTCGATAATTTCTAATTTGGACTTATTGTGACTAACACTCGATAATTTCTCATTTGGACTTATTTTAACTAACACTCGATAATTTCTAATTTGGACTTATTGTGACTAACACTCGATAATTTCTAATTTGGACTTATTGTAACTAACACTCGATAATTTCTAATTTGGACTTATTGTAACTAACACTCGATAATTTCTCATTTGGACTTATTGTGACTAACACTCGATAATTTCTAATTTACACTTATTGTGACTAACACTCGATAATTTCTCATTTGGACTTATTGTAACTAACAATCGATAATTTCTTATTTGGAC
>NW_027467782.1:66974387-67002175 GCF_004210375.1 Tachypleus tridentatus | reverse complement strand
ATTATAAACTTACTCATATATGTACATGTAACAACACCCTTTACAGTCATCTAGTATTATAAACTTACTCATATATGTACATGTAACAACACCCTTACAGTCATCTAGTATTATAAACTTACTCATATATGTACATGCAAGAACATACAGTAGTCACCTAGTATCATAAACTTACTCTATATATGTAATGTAACAACACCCTTTACAGTCATCTAGTATTATAAACTTACTCATATATGTACATGCAACAACATACATTAGTCACCTAGTATCATAAACTTACCTCATATATGTACATGTAACAACACCCTTTACAGTCATCTAGTATTATAAACTTACCATATATGTAATGTAACAACACCCTTTACAGTCATCTAGTATTATAAACTTACTCATATATGTACATGTAACAACACCCTTTACAATCATCTAGTATTATAAACTTACTCATATATGTACATGTAACAACACCCTTTACAGTCATCTAGTATTATAAACTTACTCATATATGTACATGCAACAACATACTTTTAGTCATCTAGTATCATAAACTTACTCTCATATATGTACATGTAACAACACCATTTACAGTCATCTAGTATCATAAACTTACTCATATATGTACATGCAACAACACCTCTTTACAGTCATCTAGTATTATAAACTTACTCATATGTACATGTAACAACCAGTCATCTAGTATTATAAACTTACTCATATATGTACATGTAACACCCCTTACAGTCATCTAGTATTATAAACTTACTTATATATGTACATGTAACAACACCCTTTACAGTCATCTAGTATTATAAACTTACTCATATATGTACATGTAACAACACCCTTTACAGTCATCTAGTATTATAAACTTACTCATATATGTACATGTAACAGTCATCTAGTATTATAAACTTACTCATATATGTAAATTACTTATTAGTCATCTAGTATTATAAACTTACTCATATATATGTACATGTAACAACACCCTATACAGTCATCTAGTATTATAAACTTACTCATATATGTACATGTAACAACACCCTTACAGTCATCTAGTATTATAAACTTACTCATATATGTACATGTAACAACATACCTTATTACAGTCATCTAGTATTATAAACTTACTCATATATGTACATGTAACAACACCCTTTACAGTCATCTAGTATTATAAACTTACTCTATATATGTACATGTAACATAAACTTACACCCACCCTTTACAGTCATCTAGTATTATAAACTTACTCATATATGTACATGTAACAACACCCCTTACAGTCATCTAGTATTATAAACTTACTCATATATGTAATGTAACAACACCCTTTACAGTCATCTAGTATTATAAACTTACTCATATATGTACATGCAACAACATACAGTAGTCATCTAGTATCATAAACTTACTCATATATGTAATGTAACAACACCCTTTACAGTCATCTAGTATTATAAACTTACTCATATATGTACATGTAACAACATACATTAGTCACCTAGTATCATAAACTTACTCATATATGTACATGTAACAACACTCTTTTACAGTCATCTAGTATTATAAACTTACTCATATATGTAATGTAACAACACCCTTTACAGTCATCTAGTATTATAAACTTACTCATATATATGTACATGTAACAACACCCTTACAGTCATCTAGTATTATAAACTTACTCTATATATGTAATGTAACAACACCCTTTACAGTCATCTAGTATTATAAACTTACTCATATATGTACATGCAAGATCATACAGTAGTCACCTAGTATCATAAACTTACTCATATATGTAATGTAACAACACCCTTTACAGTCATCTAGTATTATAAACTTACTCATATATGTACATGCAACAACATACATTAGTCACCTAGTATCATAAACTTACCTATATATGTACATGTAACACAACACTTTACAGTCATCTAGTATTATAAACTTACTCATATATGTAATGTAACAACACCCTTTACAGTCATCTAGTATTATAAACTTACTCATATATGTACATGTAACAACACCCTTTACAATCATCTAGTATTATAAACTTACTCATATATGTACATGTAACAACACCCTTTACAGTCATCTATTATTATAAACTTACTCATATATGTACATGCAACAACATACTTTAGTCATCTAGTATCATCATAAACTTACTCATATATGTACATGTAACAACACCATATACAGTCATCTAGTATCATAAACTTACTCATATATGTACATGCAACAACACCCTTTACAGTCATCTAGTATTATAAACTTACTCATATATGTACATGTAACAACACCTTACAGTCATCTAGTATTATAAACTTACTCATATATGTACATGTAACAACACCCTTTACAGTCATCTAGTATTACAAACTTACTCATATATGTAATGTAACAACACCCTTTACAGTCATCTAGTATCATAAACTTACTCATACATGTACATGTAACAACACCCTTTACAGTCATCTAGTATTATCAAACTTACTCATATATGTAATGTAACAACACCCCTTACAGTCATCTAGTATTATAAACTTACTCATATATGTACATGTAACAACACCCTTTACAGTCATCTAGTATTATAAACTTACTCATATATGTACATGTAACAACTATATATAAAATGTAAAATAAACCCTTACAGTCATCTAGTATTATAAACTTACTCATATATGTACATGTAACAACATATACAGTCATCTAGTATCATAAACTTACTCATATATGTACATGTAACAACACCCTTTACAGTCATCTAGTATTATAAACTTACTCATATATGTACATGTAACAACATACATTAGTCATCTAGTATCATAAACTTACTCATATATGTACATGTAACAACACCCTTTACAGTCATCTAGTATTATAAACTTACTCATATATGTACATGTAACAACACCCTTACAGTCATCTAGTATTATAAACTTACTCATATATGTACATGTAACAACACCCTATACAGTCATCTAGTATTATAAACTTACTCATATATGTAATGTAACAACACCCTTTACAGTCATCTAGTATTATAAACTTACTCATATATGTACATGTAACAACACCCTTTACAGTCATCTAGTATTATAAACTTACTCATATATGTACATGTAACAACACCCTTTACAGTCATCTAGTATTATAAACTTACTCATATATGTACATGTAACAACACCCTTTACAGTCATCTAGTATTATAAACTTACTCTATATATGTACATGTAACAACAAATATACTGTTTTAGTCATCTAGTATTATAATTTTACCTATATATGTACATGCAACAACACCATTTACAGTCATCTAGTATTATAAACTTACTCATATATGTACATGTAACAACACCCTTTACAGTCATCTAGTATTATAAACTTACTTCATATATGTACATGTAACAACATACATTAGTCATCTAGTATCATAAACTTACTCATATATGTACATGTAACACACATCCCTCATATATGTACATTTACAGTCATCTAGTATTATAAACTTACTCATATATGTACATGTAACAACACCCTTTACAGTCATCTAGTATTATAAACTTACTCATATATGTAATGTAACAACACCCTTTACAGTCATCTAGTATTATAAACTTACTCATATATGTACATGCAAGAACATACAGTAGTCACCTAGTATCATAAACTTACTCATATATGTAATGTAACAACACCCTTTACAGTCATCTAGTATTATAAACGTACTCATATATGTACATGCAACAACATACATTAGTCACCTAGTATCATAAGCTTACTCATATATGTACATGTAACAACACTCTTTACAGTCATCTAGTATTACAAACTTACTCATATATGTAATGTAACAACACCCTTTACAGTCATCTGGTATTATAAACTTACTCATATATGTACATGTAACAACACCCTTTACAATCATCTAGTATTATAAACTTACTCATATATGTAAATGTAACAACACCCTTTACAGTCATATATTATTATAAACTTACTCATATATGTACATGCAACAACATACTTTAGTCATCTAGTATCATAAACTTACTCATATATGTACATGCAACAACACCCATATACAGTCATCTAGTATCATAAACTTACTCATATATGTACATGTAACAACACCCTTACAGTCATCTAGTATTATAAACTTACTCATATATGTACATGTAACAACACCCTTTACCGTCATCTAGTATTATAAACTTACTCATATATGTACATGTAACAACACCCTTTACAGTCATCTAGTATTACAAACTTACTCATATATGTAATGTAACAACACCCTTTACAGTCATCTAGTATCATAAACTTACTCATATATGTACATGTAACAACACCCTTTACAGTCATCTAGTATTATAAACTTACTCATATATGTAATGTAACAACACCCTTTACAGTCATCTAGTATTATAAACTTACTCATATATGTACATGTAACAACACCCTTTACAGTCATCTAGTATTATAAACTTACTCATATATGTACATGTAACAACACCCTTTACAGTCATATATTATTATAAACTTACTCATATATGTACATGCAACAACATACTTTAGTCATCTAGTATCATAAACTTACTCATATACGTAATGTAACATCACCCTTTACAGTCATCTAGTATTATAAACTTACTCATATATGTACATGTAACAACATACATTAGTCATCTAGTATTATAAACTTACTCATATATGTACATGTAACAACACACCCTTTACAGTCATCTAGTATTATAAACTTACCATATATGTAATGTAACAACACCCTTTACAGTCATCTAGTATTATAAACTTACTCATATATGTACATGTAACAACACCCTTTACAGTCATCTAGTATTATAAACTTACTCATATATGTACATGTAACAACACCCTTTACAGTCATCTAGTATTATAAACTTACTCATATATGTACATGCAACAACATACTTTTAGTCATCTAGTATTATAAACTTACTCATATATGTACATGCAACAACACCATTACAGTCATCTAGTATCATAAACTTACTCATATATGTACATGCAACAACACCCTTTACAGTCATCTAGTATTATAAACTTACTCATATATGTACATGTAACAACACCCCTTACAGTCATCTAGTATTATAAACTTACTTACTCATATACTCATATATGTACATGTAACAACACCCTTACAGTCATCTAGTATTACAAACTTACTCATATATGTAATGTAACAACACCCTTTACAGTCATCTAGTATCAAATACTTACTCATACATGTACATGTAACAACACCCTTTACAGTCATCTAGTATTACAAACTTACTCATCTATGTAATGTAACAACACCCTTACAGTCATCTAGTATTATAAACTTACTCATATATGTACATGTAACAACACCCTATACAGTCATCTAGTATTATAAACTTACTCATATATGTAATGTAACAACACCCTTTACAGTCATCTAGTATTATAAACTTACTCATATATGTACATGCAACAACATACAGTAGTCATCTAGTATCATAAACTTACTCATATATGTACATGTAACAACACCCTTTACAGTCATCTAGTATTATAAACTTACTCATATATGTACATGTAACAACACCCTTTACAGTCATCTAGTATTATAAACTTACTCATATATGTACATGTAACAACACCCTTTACAGTCATCTAGTATTATAAACTTACTCATATATGTAATGTAACAACACCCTTTACAGTCATCTAGTATTATAAACTTACTCATATATGTACATGTAACAACATACAGTAGTCACCTAGTATCATAAACTTACTCATATATGTAATGTAACAACACCCTTTACAGTCATCTAGTATTATAAACTTACTCATATATGTACATGCAACAACATACATTAGTCACCTAGTATCATAAACTTACTCTATATATGTACATGTAACAACACCTTTACAGTCATCTAGTATTATAAACTTACTCATATATGTAATGTAACAACACCCTTTACACTCATCTAGTATTATAAACTTACTCATATATGTACATGTAACAACACCCTTTACACTCATCTAGTATTATAAACTTACTCATATATGTAATGTAACAACAACCTTTACAGTCATCTAGTATTATAAACTTACTCATATATGTACATGCAACAACATACAGTAGTCATCTAGTATCATAAACTTACTCATATATGTAATGTAACAACACCTTTACAGTCATCTAGTATTATAAACTTACTCATATATGTACATGCAACAACATACATTAGTCATCTAGTATCATAAACTTACTCATATATGTACATGTAACACACCCTTTACAGTCATCTAGTATTATAAACTTACTCATATATGTAATGTAACAACACCCTTTACAGTCATCTAGTATTATAAACTTACTCATATATGTACATGTAACAACACCCCTTACAGTCATCTAGTATTATAAACTTACTCATATATGTACATGTAACAACACCTTTACAGTCATCTAGTATTATAAACTTACTCATATATGTACATGCAACAACATACTTTAGTCATCTAGTATCATAAACTTACTCATATATGTACATGCAACAACACCATATACAGTCATCTAGTATCATAAACTTACTCATATATGTACATGCAACAACACCCTTTACAGTCATCTAGTATTATAAACTTACTCATATATGTACATGTAACAACACCCTTTACAGTCATCTAGTATTATAAACTTACTCATATATGTACATGTAACAACACCCTTTACAGTCATCTAGTATTATAAACTTACTCATATATGTAATGTAACAACACCCTTTACAGTCATCTAGTATCATAAACTTACTCATACATGTACATGTAACAACACCCTTTACAGTCATCTAGTATTATAAACTTACTCATATATGTAATGTAACAACACCCTTTACAGTCATCTAGTATTATAAACTTACTCATATATGTACATGTAACAACACCCTTTACAGTCATCTAGTATTATAAACTTACTCATATATGTTATGTAACAACACCCTTTACAGTCATCTAGTATTATAAACTTACTCATATATGTACATGCAAGAACATACAGTAGTCATCTAGTATCATAAACTTACTCATATATGTAATGTAACAACACCCTTTACAGTCATCTAGTATTATAAACTTACTCATATATGTACATGCAACAACATACATTAGTCATCTAGTATTATAAACTTACTCATATATGTACATGTAACACACCCTTTACAGTCATCTAGTATTACAAACTTACTCATATATGTACATGTAACAACACCCTTACAGTCATCTAGTATTATAAACTTACTCATATATGTACATGTAACAACACCCTATACAGTCATCTAGTATTATAAACTTACTCATATATGTAATGTAACAACACCCTTACAGTCATCTAGTATTATAAACTTACTCATATATGTAATGTAACAACACCTTTACAGTCATCTAGTATTATAAACTTACTCATATATGTACATGTAACAACACCCTTTACAATCATCTAGTATTATAAACTTACTCATATATGTACATGTAACAACACCCTTTACAGTCATATATTATTATAAACTTACTCATATATGTACATGCAACAACATACTTTAGTCATCTAGTATCATAATTTTACTCATATATGTACATGCAACAACACCATATACAGTCATCTAGTATCATAAACTTACTCATATATGTACATGCAACAACACCCTTTACAGTCATCTAGTATTATAAACTTACTCATATATGTACATGCAACAACATACATTAGTCACCTAGTATCATAAACTTACTCATATATATGTACATGTAACACATCTAGTATTATAAACCTTTACAGTCATCTAGTATTATAAACTTACTCATATATGTATGTATGTACATGTAACACACCCTTTACAGTCATCTAGTATTATAAACTTACTCATATATGTACATGTAACAACACCCTTTACACTCATCTAGTATTATAAACTTACTCATATATGTAATGTAACAACACCCTTTACAGTCATCTAGTATTATAAACTTACTCATATATGTACATGTAACAACATACAGTAGTCACCTAGTATCATAAACTTACTCATATATGTAATGTAACAACACCCTTTACAGTCATCTAGTATTATAAACTTACTCATATATGTACATGCAACAACATACATTAGTCACCTAGTATTATAAACTTACTCATATATGTACATGTAACAACACTCTTTACAGTCATCTAGTATTACAAACTTACTCATATATGTAATGTAACAACACCCTTTACAGTCATCTTGTATTATAAACTTACTCATATATGTACATGTAACAACACCCTTTACAATCATCTAGTATTATAAACTTACTCATATATGTAATGTAACAACACCCTTTACAGTCATCTAGTATTATAAACTTACTCATATATGTACATGTAACAACATACATTTAGTCATCTAGTATCATAAACTTACTCATATATGTACATGTAACAACACCCTTTACAGTCATCTAGTATTATAAACTTACTCATATATGTACATGTAACAACACCCTTTACAGTCATCTAGTATTATAAACTTACTCATATATGTACATGTAACAACACCCTTTACAGTCATCTAGTATTATAAACTTACTATATGTATGTAACAACACCCTTTACAGTCATCTAGTATTATAAACTTACCATATATGTACATGTAACAACAGTACAGTCATCTAGTATTATAAACTTACTCATATATGTACATGTAACAACACCCTTTACAGTCATCTAGTATTATAAACTTACTCATATATGTACATGTAACAACACCCCTTACAGTCATCTAGTATTATAAACTTACTCATATATGTACATGTAACAAACACCCTATGTACAGTCATCTAGTATTATAAACTTACTCATATATGTACATGTAACAACACCCTTACAGTCATCTAGTATTATAAACTTACTCATATATGTACATGCAACAACACATACAGTAGTCATCTAGTATCATAAACTTACTCATATATGTAATGTAACAACACCCTTTACAGTCATCTAGTATTATAAACTTACTCATATATGTACATGTAAACAACATACATTAGTCATCTAGTATCATAAACTTACTCATATATGTACATGTAACAACACCCTTTACAGTCATCTAGTATTATAAACTTACTCATATATGTACATGTAACAACACCCTTTACAGTCATCTAGTATTATAAACTTACTCATATATGTACATGTAACAACACCCTTTACAGTCATCTAGTATTATAAACTTACTCATATATGTAATGTAACAACACCCCTTACAGTCATCTAGTATTATAAACTTACTCATATATGTACATGCAACAACATACAGTAGTCATCTAGTATCATAAACTTACTCATATATGTAATGTAACAACACCCTTTACAGTCATCTAGTATTATAAACTTACTCATATATGTACATGTAACAACATACATTAGTCATCTAGTATCATAAACTTACTCATATATGTACATGTAACAACACCCTTTACAGTCATCTAGTATTATAAACTTACTCATATATGTAATGTAACAACACCTTTACAGTCATCTAGTATTATAAACTTACTCATATATGTACATGTAACAACACCCTTTACAGTCATCTAGTATTATAAACTTACTCATATATGTAAATGTAACAACACCCTTTACAGTCATCTAGTATTATAAACTTACTCATATATGTACATGCAACAACATACTTTACAGTCATCTAGTATCATAAACTTACTCATATATGTACATGCAACAACACCATATACAGTCATCTAGTATCATAAACTTACTCATATATGTACATGTAACAACACCCTTTACAGTCATCTAGTATTATAAACTTACTCATATATGTACATGTAACAACACACTCTTACAGTCATCTAGTATTATAAACTTACTCATATATGTACATGTAACAACACCCTTTACAGTCATCTAGTATTATAAACTTACTCATATATGTAATGTAACAACACCCTTTACAGTCATCTAGTATCATAAACTTACTCATATATGTACATGTAACAACACCCTTTACAGTCATCTAGTATTATAAACTTACTCATATATGTAATGTAACAACACCCTTACAGTCATCTAGTATTATAAACTTACTCATATATGTACATGTAACAACACCCTTATACAGTCATCTAGTATTATAAACTTACTCATATATGTTATGTAACAACACCCTTTACAGTCATCTAGTATTATAAACTTACTCATATATGTACATGCAACAAACATCATCTATAGTAGTCATCTAGTATCATAAACTTATCTAGTATCATATATGTATATGTAACAACACCCTTTACAGTCATCTAGTATTATAAACTTACTCATATATGTACATGTAACAACATACATTACAGTCATCTAGTATTATAAACTTACTCATATATGTACATGCAAGAATAGTATGTATATGTAACAACACCCTTTACAGTCATCTAGTATTATAAACTTACTCATATATGTACATGTAACAACACCCTTTACAGTCATCTAGTATTATAAACTTACTCATATATGTACATGTAACAACACCCTTACAGTCATCTAGTATTATAAACTTACTCATATATGTAATGTAACAACAACCTTTACAGTCATCTAGTATTATAAACTTATAAACTCATATATGTACATGTAACAACACCCCTTACAGTCATCTAGTATTATAAACTTACTCATATATGTACATGTAACAACACCTTTACAGTCATCTAGTATTATAAACTTACTCATATATGTACATGTAACAACACCCTTTACAGTCATCTAGTATTATAAACTTACTCATATATGTACATGTAACAACATACTTTAGTCATCTAGTATTATAAACTTACTCATATATGTACATGTAACAACACCCTTTACAGTCATCTAGTATTATAAACTTACTCATATATGTACATGTAACAACACCCTTTACAGTCATCTAGTATTATAAACTTACTCATATATGTACATGTAACAAACATACATTACAGTCATCTAGTATCATAAACTTACTCATATATGTACATGTAATGTAACACCCTTTACAGTCATCTAGTATTATAAACTTACTCATATATGTACATGTAACAACACCCTTTACAGTCATCTAGTATTATAAACTTACTAACAACACCCATATATGTACATGTAACAACACCCTTTACAGTCATCTAGTATTATAAACTTACTATATATGTACATGTAACAACACCCTTTACAGTCATCTAGTATTATAAACTTACTCATATATGTACATGTAACAACAACATACAGTAGTCATCTAGTATTATAAACTTACTCATATATGTAATGTAACAACACCCTTTACAGTCATCTAGTATTATAAACTTACTCATATATGTACATGCAACAACATACATTAGTCATCTAGTATCATAAACTTACCTATATATGTACATGTAACAACACCCTTTACAGTCATCTAGTATTATAAACTTACTCATATATGTACATGTAACAACACCCTTTAGTCATCTAGTATTATAAACTTACTCATATATGTACATGTAACAACACCCTTACAGTCATCTAGTATTATAAACTTACTCATATATGTACATGTAACAACACCCTTTACAGTCATCTAGTATTATAAACTTACTCATATATGTACATGTAACAACACCCTTTTACAGTCATCTAGTATTATAAACTTACTATATATGTACATAACAACACCTTTAGTCATCTAGTATTATAAACTTACTCATATATGTACATGTAACAACACCCTTTACAGTCATCTAGTATTATAAACTTACTCATATATGTACATGTAACAACACCCTTTTACAGTCATCTAGTATTATAAACTTACTCATATATGTACATGTAACAACACCCTTACAGTCATCTAGTATTATAAACTTACTCATATATGTAATGTAACAACAGTCATATCTAGTATTATAAACCTTACAGTCATCTAGTATCATAAACTTACTCATATATGTACATGCAACAACACCCTTTACAGTCATCTAGTATTATAAACTTACTCATATATGTACATGTAACAACACCCTTTACAGTCATCTAGTATTATAAACTTACTCATATATGTACATGTAACAACACCCTATACAGTCATCTAGTATTATAAACTTACTCATATATGTAATGTAACAACACCCTTTACAGTCATCTAGTATTATAAACTTACTCTATATATGTACATGCAAGAACATACAGTAGTCACCTAGTATCATAAACTTACTCATATATGTAATGTAACAACACCCTTTACAGTCATCTAGTATTATAAACGTACTCATATATGTACATGCAACAACATACATTAGTCACCTAGTATCATAAGCTTACTCATATATGTACATGTAAACACACTTTACAGTCATCTAGTATTATAAACTTACTCATATATGTACATGTAACAACACCCTTTACAGTCATCTAGTATTATAAACTTACTCATATATGTACATGTAACAACACCCTTTACAGTCATCTAGTATTATAAACTTACTCATATATGTAATGTAACAACACCCTTTACAGTCATCTAGTATTATAAACTTACTCATATATGTACATGCAAGAACATACAGTAGTCCTCTAGTATCATAAACTTACTCATATATGTAATGTAACAACACCCTTTACAGTCATCTAGTATTATAAACGTACTCATATATGTACATGCAACAACATACATTAGTCACCTAGTATCATAAGCTTACTCATATATGTACATGTAACAACACTCTTTACAGTCATCTAGTATTACAAACTTACTCATATATGTAATGTAACAACACCCTTTACAGTCATCTGGTATTATAAACTTACTCATATATGTACATGTAACAACACCCTTTACAATCATCTAGTATTATAAACTTACTCATATATGTAAATGTAACAACACCCTTTACAGTCATATATTATTATAAACTTACTCATATATGTACATGCAACAACATACTTTAGTCATCTAGTATCATAAACTTACTCATATATGTACATGCAACAACACCATATACAGTCATCTAGTATCATAAACTTACTCATATATGTACATGTAACAACACCCTTTACAGTCATCTAGTATTATAAACTTACTCATACATGTACATGTAACAACACTCTTTACCGTCATCTAGTATTATAAACTTACTCATATATGTACATGTAACAACACCCTTTACAGTCATCTAGTATTACAAACTTACTCATATATGTAATGTAACAACACCCTTTACAGTCATCTAGTATCATAAACTTACTCATACATGTACATGTAACAACACCCTTTACAGTCATCTAGTATTACAAACTTACTCATATATGTAATGTAACAACACCCTTTACAGTCATCTAGTATTATAAACTTACTCATATATGTACATGTAACAACACCCTATACAGTCATATAGTATTATAAACTTACTCATATATGTTATGTAGCAACACCCTTTACAGTCATCTAGTATTATAAACTTACTCATATATGTACATGCAAGAACATACAGTAGTCACCTAGTATCATAAACTTACTCATATATGTAATGTAACAACACCCTTTACAGTCATCTAGTATTATAAACTTACTCATATATGTACATGCAACAACATACATTAGTCATCTAGTATCATAAACTTACTCATATATGTACATGTAACAACAACCTTACAGTCATCTAGTATTATAAACTTACTCATATATGTAATGTAACAACACCCTTTACAGTCATCTAGTATTATAAACTTACTCATATATGTACATGTAACAACACCCTTTACAGTCATCTAGTATTATAAACTTACTCATATATGTACATGTAACAACACCCTTTACAGTCATCTAGTATTATAAACTTACTCATATATGTACATGTAACAACACCCTTTACAGTCATCTAGTATTATAAACTTACTCATATATGTACATGTAACAACACCCTTTACAGTCATCTAGTATTATAAACTTACTCATATATGTACATGTATTATAAACTTACTCATATATGTAATGTAAACATACATTAGTCATCTAGTATTATAAACTTACTCATATATGTACATGTAACACACCCTTTACAGTCATCTAGTATTATAAACTTACTCATATATGTACATGTAACAACACCCTTTACAGTCATCTAGTATTATAAACTTACTCATATATGTACATGTAACAACACCCTTACAGTCATCTAGTATTATAAACTTACTCATATATGTACATGTAAGAACATACAGTAGTCACCTAGTATCATAAACTTACTCATATATGTAATGTAACAACACCCTTTACAGTCATCTAGTATTATAAACTTACTCATATATGTACATGTAACAACATACATTAGTCATCTAGTATCATAAACTTACTCATATATGTACATGTAACAACACCCTTTACAGTCATCTAGTATTATAAACTTACTCATATATGTACATGTAACAACACCCTTTACAGTCATCTAGTATTATAAACTTACTCATATATGTACATGTAACAACATACTTTACAGTCATCTAGTATTATAAACTTACTCATATATGTACATGTAACAACACCCTTTACAGTCATCTAGTATTATAAACTTACTCATATATGTACATGTAACAACACCCTTTACAGTCATCTAGTATTATAAACTTACTCATATATGTACATGTAACAACACTCTTTACAGTCATCTAGTATTATAAACTTACTCATATATGTACATGTAACAACACCCTTTACAGTCATCTAGTATTATAAACTTACTCATATATGTACATGTAACAACACCCTTTACAGTCATCTAGTATCATAAACTTACTCATATATGTACATGTAACAACACCCTTACAGTCATCTAGTATTATAAACTTACTCATATATGTAATGTAACAACACCCTTTACAGTCATCTAGTATTATAAACTTACTATATATGTACATGTAACAACACCCTTTACAGTCATCTAGTATTATAAACTTACTCATATATGTACATGTAACAACACCCTTTACAGTCATCTAGTATTATAAACTTACTCATATATGTACATGTAATGTAACATACAGTAGTCATCTAGTATCATAAACTTACTCATATATGTAATGTAACAACACCCTTTACAGTCATCTAGTATTATAAACTTACTCATATATGTACATGTAACACACACCCTTTACAGTCATCTAGTATTATAAACTTACTCATATATGTACATGTAACAACACCCTTTACAGTCATCTAGTATTATAAACTTACTCATATATGTACATGTAACAACACCCTTTACAGTCATCTAGTATTACATAAACTTACTCATATATGTACATGTAACAACACCCTTTACAGTCATCTAGTATTATAAACTTACTCATATATGTACATGTAACAACACCCTTTACAGTCATCTAGTATTATAAACTTACTCATATATGTACATGTAACAACACCCTTTACAGTCATCTAGTATTATAAACTTACTCATATATGTACATGTAACAACACCCTTTACAGTCATCTAGTATTATAAACTTACTCATATATGTACATGTAACAACATACTTTAGTCATCTAGTATCATAAACTTACTCATATATGTACATGCAACAACACCATATACAGTCATCTAGTATTATAAACTTACTCATATATGTACATGTAACAACACCCTTTACAGTCATCTAGTATTATAAACTTACTCATACATGTACATGTAACAACACTCTTTACCGTCATCTAGTATTATAAACTTACTCATATATGTACATGTAACAACACCCTTTACAGTCATCTAGTATTACAAACTTACTCATATATGTAATGTAACAACACCCTTTACAGTCATCTAGTATCATAAACTTACTCATACATGTACATGTAACAACACCGTTTACAGTCATCTAGTATTACAAACTTACTCATATATGTAATGTAACAACACCCTTTACAGTCATCTAGTATTATAAACTTACTCATATATGTACATGTAACAACACCCTATACAGTCATCTAGTATTATAAACTTACTCATATATGTATGTAACAACACCCTTTACAGTCATCTAGTATTATAAACTTACTCATATATGTACATGCAAGAACATACAGTAGTCACCTAGTATCATAAACTTACTCATATATGTAATGTAACAACACCCTTTACAGTCATCTAGTATTATAAACTTACTCATATATGTACATGCAACAACATACATTAGTCACCTAGTATCATAAACTTACTCATATATGTACATGTAACAACACCCTTTACAGTCATCTAGTATTATAAACTTACTCATATATGTACATGTAACAACACCCTTTACAGTCATCTAGTATTATAAACTTACTCATATATGTACATGTAACAACACCCTTTACAGTCATCTAGTATTATAAACTTACTCATATATGTAATGTAACAACACCCTTACAGTCATCTAGTATTATAAACTTACTCATATATATGTACATGCAACAACATACATATAGTCATCTAGTATCATAAACTTACTCATATATGTAATGTAACAACACCCTTTACAGTCATCTAGTATTATAAACTTACTCATATATGTACATGCAACAACATACATTAGTCATCTAGTATCATAAACTTACTCATATATGTACATGTAACAACACTCTTTACAGTCATCTAGTATTATAAACTTACTCATATATGTACATGTAACAACACCCTTTACAGTCATCTAGTATTATAAACTTACTCATATATGTACATGTAACAACACCTTTACAGTCATCTAGTATTATAAACTTACTCATATATGTACATGCAACATACATAGTCACCTAGTATCATAAACTTACTCTATATATATGTAACAACACCCTTTACAGTCATCTAGTATTATAAACTTACCTCATATATGTACATGCAACAACATACATTAGTCACCTAGTATCTAGTATTATAAACTTACTCATATATGTACATGTAACAACACTCATATATGTACATTAGTCATCAGTCATCTAGTATTATAAACTTACTCATATATGTAATGTAACAACACCCTTTACAGTCATCTAGTATTATAAACTTACTCATATATGTACATGTAACAACATACTTTAGTCATCTAGTATCATAAACTTACTCATATATGTACATGCAACAACACCCTTTACAGTCATCTAGTATTATAAACTTACTCATACATGTACATGTAACAACACCCTTTACAGTCATCTAGTATTATAAACTTACTCATATATGTACATGTAACAACACTCTTTACCGTCATCTAGTATTATAAACTTACTCATATATGTACATGTAACAACACCCTTTACAGTCATCTAGTATTACAAACTTACTCATATATGTAATGTAACAACACCCTTTACAGTCATCTAGTATTATAAACTTACTCATATATGTACATGTAACAACACCCTTTACAGTCATCTAGTATTATAAACTTACTCATATATGTAATGTAACAACACCCTTTACAGTCATCTAGTATTATAAACTTACTCATATATGTACATGTAACAACACCCTTTACAGTCATCTAGTATTATAAACTTACTCATATATGTACATGTAACAACACCCTTTACAGTCATCTAGTATTATAAACTTACTCATATATGTACATGTAACAACATACAGTAGTCATCTAGTATCATAAACTTACTCATATATGTAATGTAACAACACCCTTACAGTCATCTAGTATTATAAACTTACTCATATATGTACATGCAACAACCTACATTAGTCATCTAGTATCATAAACTTACTCATATATGTATATGTAACAACACCCTTTACAGTCATCTAGTATTATAAACTTACTCATATATGTACATGTAACAACATACTTTACAGTCATCTAGTATCATAAACTTACTCATATATGTACATGTAACAACACCTTTACAGTCATCTAGTATTATAAACTTACTCATATATGTAATGTAACAACACCCTTTACAGTCATCTAGTATTATAAACTTACCTATATATGTACATGTAACAACACTTACAATCATCTAGTATTATAAACTTACTCATATATGTACATGTAACAACACCCTTTACAGTCATATATTATTATAAACTTACTCATATATGTACATGCAACAACATACTTTAGTCATCTAGTATCATAAACTTACTCATATATGTACATGTAACAACACCATATACAGTCATCTAGTATCATAAACTTACTCATATATGTACATGCAACAACACCCTTTACAGTCATCTAGTATTATAAACTTACTCATATATGTACATGTAACAACATTCTTTACCGTCATCTAGTATTATAAACTTACTCATATATGTACATGTAACAACACCCTTTACATTCATCTAGTATTACAAACTTACTCATATATGTAATGTAACAACACCCTTTACAGTCATCTAGTATCATAAACTTACTCATATATATGTACATGTAACAACACCCTTTACAGTCATCTAGTATTATAAACTTACTCATATATGTAATGTAACAACACCCTTTACAGTCATCTAGTATTATAAACTTACTCATATATGTACATGTAACAACACCCTATACAGTCATCTAGTATTATAAACTTACTCATATATGTTATGTAACAACACCCTTACAGTCATCTAGTATCATAAACTTACTCATATATGTACATGCAAGAACATACAGTAGTCACCTAGTATCATAAACTTACTCATATATGTACTTACCTATATATGTATATGTAACAACACCCTTACAGTCATCTAGTATTATAAACTTACTCATATATGTAATGTAACAACATATATGTACATGCAAACAACATACATTAGTCATCTAGTATCATAAACTTACTCATATATGTATATGTAATCATAAACACCCCTTTACAGTCATCTAGTATTATAAACTTACTCATATATGTACATGTAACAACACCCTTACAGTCATCTAGTATCATAATACTAGTATATATAAACTTACTCATATATGTACATGTAACAACACACCCTATACAGTCATCTAGTATCATAAACTACCTATATGTATATGTAATGTAACAACACCCTTTACAGTCATCTAGTATTATAAACTTACTCATATATGTACATGCAACAACATACAGTAGTCACCTAGTATCATAAACTTACTCATATATGTAATGTAACAACACCATCTTTACAGTCATCTAGTATTATAAACTTACTCATATATGTACATGCACATGTAAATACAACATACATTAGTCACCTAGTATCATAAACTTACTCATATATGTACATGTAACAACACCCTTTACAGTCATCTAGTATTATAAACTTACTCATATATGTAATGTAACAACACCCTTTACAGTCATCTGGTATTATAAACTTACTCATATATGTACATGTAACAACACCCTTTACAATCATCTAGTATTATAAACTTACTCATATATGTACATGTAACAACACCCTTACAGTCATATATTATTATAAACTTACTCATATACGTACATGCAACAACACCCCTTACAGTCATCTAGTATCATAAACTTACTCATATATGTACATGTAACAACACTCTATACAGTCATCTGGTATTAAAGACGTAATGTGGTTTTAAATGTTAGGATTTCTGTATTATTCAGTGATTTAACTGGGGTAGAAACCCTGTAAGAAATGAAAGTATTGTTTAAAATTTTTCTTCTTCTAAACACCGGTTTTATAAACCAAAGAAAACGTGACAGTCAGAAAAAACTTCACTATATAACGTGTAACATCCAAAGATCCTAGTGAGCCTCTGGGAGTGTACATTACTACATTATTTCTCCTGCAACCACTACGTATGTGTGTGTGTGGTTATTTGGTAAAGAAAGTTCAGTATGTTTCTGTAGAGTCTCCTATCAAAATACATTCTTACAGGCAGGTATTATTGTATAATTGTACTACGCAAGCGTTAATCCATGATATACACATGTCGAAATTATTAAATTGGTCTAAATACAGCTTACGTTCTGGTTTGTAACATACATGCGCGGAATCTAAGGTATATGTATTTATTGACCTGTCAGTTACACAAGAGGTAGGCTTATTGTTACGTATGACCTGTCAGTTACACAAGAGGTAGGTTTATTGTTACGTATGACCTGTCAAGTACACAAGAGGTAGGCTTTATTGTTACGTATGAACAAAGCAAATAAATTTGTTCCGTGATGTAAATCGTTTGTCACGATGTATTAGGGATTTTAACTGAACTGTGTTTCACGATGAGAAGAAAACGATTTTAACAAAGCATAGAGTTTCTGATTCAGGAAGTTGTAAAATCAGCACAACTTATAACTAGTTAAGAAAACCAATATTGTATTGAAATATTTCGTCAACTTTGTTATTGTAATGTTATTACTAGAGAAAGAATCAATACAACATTTGAAGAAGAAATGTTTCACGATGAGAGATATAAAGATAACAACCTGTGAACATTAACAGCCATCAAAGATCGACTTATTACTATGTTCTGAAATATTACTATTAACATATTATCAAGTACAATATTTTACAAGTGTATTATACAAAAGGTATCATACGAGTTTATTTAGTTTTCAGCCACCAAGGTTGGAATTCTAATCATATTTCACGATTGTTATTATTTATTTTGTGGAATATTTTTGAGAAACTGAAACTCTTGGCACAATGTTTGTTGCTGTCAGATTAGATAAAAAATGAAAGTATGTTTTATACATTTAATTTAAACTTTAATCAAGACTTCAGATTATAAGTATGTATGGATAATTAATATATTGAGGTACCTCCAAAACTGTGTGTGGAACAAATACTAGCTGGAGTTATTGTGTTGAGATTTCTTTACTTACCTATCAAAAAGATCTAATATTTCATTCGTTAAGAGATTATCAGTGTTATAAGAACATAAAGAGGTATACCTACAGTAGAAAGCAGTGCTCTTAGGGCCAAACAGTAAAATACACCAACTTCAAGCAGCAACAAGCGTTACGTAGGTTGAAATTGGTAACAATATTAAACACTGATTGATCTTGAAAACTGTACCAGTACAAAGACCTGTATACAGTAAATAGTAGCGATAAACACACAAACTGGCAACCAAAATTGACGCAAACATGTCACTTAAAGAGAGTACCAGTTCAAAAAGTCCATCTTTAAGTTTTGTATACAAGATAAAGAACTCAGTGAAAGTCTACCTGAATCAATTTGTAATAGTGACGTTAAAAAACAATTTTACTGACTGAAAATATTTATTATTTTTTGTGTGTGAATCAAATGATACAGGATGGTATCAGCTGTTTCCTAACACTTAGCTGAGACGTGAATTATTTTGAAATTATTATTTTTCTTAGTTTCCAGTTCGGAAGCAGAAAGTCAATAAAATAGATTCTTCAACTCTTCTTGATTTGAGGCATACAACGTAAGTTCACTAATGGGCAACTAACCGTGTTTCTTGCAGGAAAGGTACAACATAAATTAGGGTAATAAAAGTTGTCTTCTCTCTCCAAAGCGTATAATGGTCACATCGCTGTCACGTCTTATCACTTGATAGTGGAAAAGAATCTCGTGCTCGAGATGAATTTGTGAACAAACTTGGCTTTGTCAATTTTATTGTTTCATATATTTGTAACCTGATTAACTTTAGACCTTGTTCAGCAAAATCTGAAAGCGTAGAGTTTCGTAGAATGTTGTGCAAAGCTACAAGGGCTATCTACGCTAGCCGTTCCTAATTTAGCAGTGTAAGACTAGAAGGAAGACAGCTAGTCATCAACCACCCACTGCCAACTTTTGGGCTGCTCTTTCACAAACGAATAGTGAAATTGACCGTAACATTACAGCGCCCCACGGTTGAATGGGTGAACATGTTTGGTGTGACCAGGATCTGAACCCGCGTCTCTCAGATTTAGAGTTTAGCACCCTAACCTCTTGGCAATGCCGGGCCGTAACTTTTAAGTGAATTTGTATCTAGTTATTTAGTTCGCCTTAAGAGTTTATTTCTGCCGGATGCAAATTTTATTTTACCTATTTTAGCTTTAATTTGTGAATTTTGTTACTTAACAGCAACCTTGAGAATTTCGTTTTTAACCTAAGGGACTATTATTTTAACCTACTGATACGAGCTTTAAATACAAGTAATATTTATTATTTCATTATGCACGGAAAGTTGTCCGTTGTGTTGTTATGGGTTATTTTACTAAATATGCTGGCGTTTATGGAGATATATATACACACACACACATACCTATCTTTACTGACGACATTTTGTCGCCTTCACTGTTTCACAATAGTGGTCACTTCCCAGACATCGCTTTTACGTGACGTCATCACATTTATGGTGAATAACTAAATTACAACCGGCGTTTATTTACTTACTTGGCAGTTATTCACAGCATCTTCCTTAAAATTTCGGCCTGGCATGGCCAAGCGCGTAAGGCGTGCGACTCCGTAATCCGAGGGTCGCGGTTGCGCCCGCGTCGCGCTAAAAAATGCTCGCCCTTCCAGCCGTGGGGGGTATTAAATGTCACGGTCAATCCAACTATCTCATTGGCAAAAGAGTAGCCCAAGAGTTGGCGGTGGGTGGTGATGACTAGTTGCCTCTCCCCCTTACACTGCTAAATTAGGGACGGCTAGCATAGATAGCCCTCGAGTATCTTTGTGCGAAAAGGAAATTCCAAAACAATCTTAAAATTTCTTAACATTTAAAGTCACGTTTTGGTATATAATATTGTATAGGAATGGGGTGTGAAACGTTTACAATTACTTATTTTAAGTCCAAAACGTGATGATGACTGGAGTGGTAAAATGTATTTATCATTGGATTTGTGATCAGAATTTGTGGTAAAGTTTTCAGGAGGTTTAGCTTGTTTATGCGATTAACACAAAGATGAACGGTGAAAGTTTTGAGTAAATAACATTGTTAACTCTGAGGTATGTTTAATATGCCTCTGATAATGGTTGAAACTCGTGTTCAAAAAAACAGGTAATTAACAAGATAATGAAAAGCATTTGGTCCAGCAACGAGTGAAAATGGATAAGTACCGTGACAGTAAAAGTTCTACTTTGTACAGTATTCTCAAATATTGAATAATAAAACCTTCTCGATAAGATCAGAGACCCTACCGTTGTTATTTTGGCGAGCAGTTTAAAGAACTAGGGTTAAGTTCGTAGAAAAAGCTGTAACAATGATATTTTGGAATAATTAATACAACGAAGTTAGTAGGAAGGTCATTTATTTTAGTTTCGAAATAATAATTTTAAAGTTTCTATTTAATTTTGATTCTTGAAGAGATACAAGAGAGAGAGAGATACTTACTGCTGTTTTCGTGATGGCGTTTTAGTTTGTAAATATAAACCTTTATTATTTTTTGATATCTTCAAAAGCATAATCCCAGTATTAATTGTTTTTCATCGAGACTGGATTGCTATAACCCACTAGTTAACCCCAACCATCCTTTTTTTTCATCGAGACTGGATTGCTATAACCCACTAATTAACCCCCAACGATCCTTTTTCATCAAGACTGGATTGATATAACCCACTAGTTAACCCTAACGACCCTTTTTTCATCGAGACTGGATTGCTATAACCCACTAGTTAACCCCAACAATCCTTTTTTTTCATCGAGACTGGATTGCTATAATCCACTAGTTAACCCCAACGATTCTTTTTTCATCGAGACTGGATTGCTATAATCCACTAGTTAATTCCAACGATCCTTTTTTTCATCGAGACTTGATTGCTATAATCCACTAGTTAACCCCAACGATCCTTTTTTTCATCGAGACTGGATTGCTATAACCCACTCTAACGTTAGTGCCCTACTAATTTGTTGTTTATATCCATATTAAAAAGTTATTCAAAAATTAATATCATAGAACAGGCAACTTTAGAGGCAGGCAAAAGCTACGTTACTTACGCTTGGCATCAGATGATCTTTACTGTCCACTCTTGTAACTTTGTTCCTGTTGAGGATTTTCTTCACGAGCTTTTCTAGTGGTTCGTTGAATTTCATGAACGTAACATAGCAGGTATAGCAGAATAGGAGAATCAACGATTCATACCAGTATATAACATTGTCTCGAAAACACATGATGAGAATAATCAGAATTATGGAGTAAAAACTAACATCACGAAAAAGCGGCCACCAGGTGAGTTGTAGAACAGACTTGCTAAAGATGGCGCACATTGAGATGACGAAAAGAATATTAAACACTGCAGAACCAACAATTGTTCCAATTCCAACATCATCGAAAGAGATGAAAACACCAATGATACTGGTGAAGAGCTCTGAGCACTGCCCCTGCGGCCATAAAGGTTGCCCCGCAACATCTTCCGAGATCTCGAGCTTTTCAGTAATTACATCCAGGGAGGGTATGAAGAACTCGTCACAAACAATAGCCAGGGCAGCAAACATGTAAACTAGTCCAAGCACGTGTAAAATTACAGCTCCGTGTTTTCTTTGAGTTTCTGTAAATAAGTCTGGTGGAAACTGAGGTGGAGGCTTGGTGATGTTTGGGTCGCCTTTTTCTGCGCTCAACAAGTTCCGGAAATGACGAGTAGGTCTGTAACTCGTTTCTAGATCTAAAATAATTAACTCTGGTTTGGCGTCGCTGGGACTACATTCATTCCACGATGGGCGAGTGTTTGACAACAAACCTACTAAGAAAAGTCCTACCGCGAACACTGCGATTGGGTTCCTCCATCGCTTTCGAAAACCTTTCTGATAGTCATGTTAAAAAACCTTCTGATAGTCAGTCATGTTAAAACCCTTCTTATAGCCATGTCGTTTATTGAACACAGAAAAGGAAGCACTTGTACATTAGCCTTGAGAAGACTTGAGATCCTTAACAGGATAAAAGTTAGATAGTGAATGCCCTGACGAGATGATAACAGATTACCGTCTTCGGCATTAACAACATGACGAGACTGGGTCGTTTGTTCTGGCCAAATTGAAATCACAACAACCTCATTTAGAGTTGTTGTTTTGTTCTTTTCTTTAGAGATGTCGGCTCTTCCTTTCAACCTAATGTGCAGAACCAAAAATTATTTTAACATTTTCACTCAACGTTTGGATACTGGATTGAAAGTGACGACACCTGGTTAAAGTTTTCAAAACATCAAGCTGCTATGCCAACTATTCAGAAAAAAAAAATCACTTGAAAATATATTTACATCACTGAATAAATATTTTAGCCTCAAAAGTCTAATATTTATGAACTGAGTAAAAAAATGAAAAACTTACAAAAATTTAAATGTCATAAAAACTTACTATTTTGAATATTGTGTAAAAATGTTTTGAGATTTAGTTAACCCTAAATTACAGAATCCTTTATTATAATACAATAAAATTCCGCAGTTTGTCGTGATGCACCAAACTGTATGTTTTAAAAACGTTTCAATTGTATGTTTCTATATACAGTTTGTACTGTATGTTTTTTATATACACCTTTTTACATACTGTTTCAGTACATAACTCACAAAACTAAACACCGATTTGATGTATGTTTATCATCTCTGTTCATTAGTCACTTAATTTAAGAACTTTTTAATCCCTTTATCTTTATGATAGAGGTCGGGCATGGCCAGGTGGGTTAAAGCGTTCGAATTGTAATATGAGGGTCCCAGGTTCGAATCTCCGTCGTACCAAACATGCTCGCCCTTTCAGCCGTGGGGGCGTTATAATGTAACGATCAATCCCATTATTCGTTTGTTTAAAGAGTGGCCCAAGAGTTAGCGGTGGGTGGTGATGACTAGCTGCCTTCCCTCTAGTCTTGCACTGCTAAATTGGGAACGGCTAGCGCAGATAGCCCTTGAGTAGCTTTGCGTGAAATCCAAAAACAAACAAACTTTACGTTAGTTATTTTGTGAACTATGTTTTAAAGTTTGAGCTGAAATAGTATTTGGAGAACTCACATGTAAAACAAACAAGATAAAAGTTTGAATTGAAATATTTAAAGTTCAATACTCTTCATATAAAACAACTATCGAACCCTTACTGACTTAAACGCTAAAATCTGGGGTTCGATTTCTCGTAGTGGGCACAGCGCAGATATCCCTTCGTGTAGTTTTGCACTAAAACACGAACAACAAGAACGAGTTACCTCAGTATCTAACAAGAACGCCATCTTGTAACGCATTTATATGAGGGGTTCCTCCAAAAATGAAATGAAAGCTACCATATTGAAGGTCCGACATACATAACTAGTGTCGTAAGATCTAAATTTGTTTTTGAGCTCGCGTGGTTTTAATTAAGGTATAATTAAAAACATATAAGTCGTACATACGTTAAGGGCAGTCTTCAAGCTGCAGACTTAATGTTTACGGTACTAAAAACGAACTTCATTATTCCTTTGATCAAACAAATATTTCATACACTTCATAAACAGTTTAATTGAAAGCTCTGAGATAATTTTTTAAATTATATTCTACAGCGTATCTACATATCAAAAGTATATACGAGTTTATTTTAAATACAGTTGTGTGCATCATGTAGACAGTATCCCTACAGCGTAGTTTCCATTATAGAAAGCTTTCCATCAAACTATATAGTGTATGTTTATTTGTTTGTAAATTAAACACAAATTACACAATAGGCTATCTGTGATCTGTTCATCGCGGGTATCGAAACCCGGTTCTTAGCATTATGAGTCCGCTGGAGGGGACATCTAGTGTATGTAAACAACGATTTCTTAGCAAACATCTCGACAGTCCGAACACACAGAAATCCAGACTAACTACGTCCGGCGGTTTACCAATATGATTTTGTATGGAATGTTCTGAATACCGTTTTATTTTCTAGCTACTTGAGGTAGGTAGCGGTTGAATGAATTTCTTGTGAAATCAAATCATATGCACGTGACTTGTGTCGTTTCTACAGATGAAGAACCTTCTTGATTTATTTGTATACCGTTCCTTAGGAAACGTGGACGTGTGACTAACGTTTGTGCGTGGATAATCACCATAATTTACGTACCGTTTCTGGGGTACAACACGTTGCAGAACCTTCTTGATTTATTTGTATACCGTTCCTTAGGAAACGAGGACGTGCGACTAACGTTTGTGCGTGGATAATCATCATAATTTACGTACCGTTTCTGGGGTACGACACGTTGCAGGTCTCTTTCTGAGTGGTCCTGGCTTCCCAAGTTGATTCATAGTTCTATTTTTTCAATATCATTAACTCATTTTTTGTATGAAAGTCTGCACATACCTGGAAGCCTTTATGCTCAGAATTTTAATGATGTTGATAAACGAGAAAAGTGCAGGAGGTAAGAGAGTTTCATCGGAGCTGGGCGTGGTCCCAGTTAATTAGCGTGACAAACTGGGAGTCTATAACTCGCATCTCTTTGACACAAATTTGCGCTTCACTTTTTGGGGCTGTGAGTACGTTATAAGAGTGAGAGTCAAATCTAACTGATGCGATTAAAGTAACCCAACAGTTGGCGATGGGTGCTGATGAGTAGCTACCTCCACTCTAGTCGATCGGTTTGCACTAGCGAAATTACGCTTTATAGCTCTTCTTTTACATTGCACGAATATCCGAAACAAAGAAATAGTTTCTTGAATGACGATTGATAGTCATTGTGAAGTTATGAAAACCTTCAGCCAACACAGATGAAAACGTCTGTGTTTTGTGAGTTGTAGTTAACTGGATTATGGCTGACGAGGTTATTACATAAGTTTAGATGGATTCTGTTATAAGGAAAAAAAATAGTGATTCAAAG
>NW_027467782.1:66932463-66973887 GCF_004210375.1 Tachypleus tridentatus | reverse complement strand
TTACTTATCAGCATGCTGATGATACCACTTTGACCTTACGAGACGCCGAATCTTTGCCGCATGTGTTGATGTCTGCCAATCCCTTAGCAAAGCTACTGGTGGAAGATCAACCAAGACCAAGAGTCAGGGTTTGTGGGTTGGGTGTTTGGCCTCTTCTGCAGACTTCTGTCCTTGGTGAGTTGAGAGAATTCCCAGGATCCTATTCGGATTTTGGGAATAGTTTTCCACACCCCACTTCTGATGTCATGCTGCAAGTACGTGGCAGGGTGTATTGCGCAGGGTATCTCGTGTCTTGGTGTCGTGGCGATTTCCTGCCCTTGTCGCTAAAGGGTAAATCTCTTGTGGTGAACCCTTGGTGGCATCGGTGTTATGGTACCCGTTGCATATACTCCCGTTGCCAAGACAGTTTGAGGCTAGATTTCGCAAATGTATACTTGATTTTATTTGGCGGGGAGGTATACATAAAGTGGCATACGGTATTCTGATTCGGAGTTATGATTGTGGAGGTATCAACTTGGTTGATGTTAACACTCGTAAACTGCATTACGTTTTGAAGTTGTTGCAGCGTTGTTTGATGCTTCTTGTCCTTCCACCTTGCGACAACTTCTTTCGATTTTTTTTCTTGTTATGGTAATCTCTCTTTAAGCTTTCGGATTCTTCAATGCCGTATTTTGCCACGTTTTGTGAAATCGTTACCTTCCTATATTCAGAAATGTTTCATGCCTGGAAGGTTCTTCTTGGGATAAAGGGATTGTCCCAGCTCCTCTTTCCCCAAATTTTTGATGAACCTTTGTTTTTCAATCCGGCTATTGTTGATGTTCGCCACCGAACATTTCATTTTCCTGAATTTATTAACGCAGGTTTGGTTCAGGTCCGTCATTTTAATGTACGGAGGTGCTCCTGCTTTTCTTCCGGTGAGGGCAGTGATTGAAATGTGTACGGACGCTGACCCGTTGGCCAATGTCCCACAATTTTTTCACATTTTTCATATGCTCAAGGGAGGCGTTGCCTGTGGAAGTGGTTGCCGATTTTGTCTTCTGCCAGCCGGCTCCTCCTCCGTCGTCCACATGTGTTGTGGATTTATATTTTCTGGACCACCTGATAATCGAGTTCATTTTCAAGGTTTATCTGTGCGGCAACTGGTGGGTCATATAACAGTTTTCACTAGCTTCTAACTTCCCTGCTCCCTTCTACTACTGGGGGATATTGTTCCTCCTGGAGACTGGAAACGCATCTGTAAAAACGCTTATTCTTCTTTTGTTGGTTTTTTTTGTTTGTGATGTGGATTATTTACACTGCTTGTGGGCGATAACCACAAATGTCAAGCTGATACATATGGACAGACATCCCACAGGGTTTGTGCACTTTCTGTTCACAGGCGGCGCGAAACCATAGACCATCTGTTTTTCCAATGTCCTTTGTTGCAGCCCTTGTGGTCATATGTATATAAATTATTGGCATTTTATTTTGATGTCCCATATCAAACTGGGTATGGAGGAGATGCCTCTTAGTGGGATCTCATCCTTCGTTACCCAGAGATGCTGGAACATATTCCGTTTAATTACAAGTTTGGCACGTCAGGTTATATGTTCTGCTCGTTCAGTTTCTTTGGCACGAAATCGCATCATTCAATTTAATTCCATGTTTAAAGTGCGTGTACGTGGAGACATATATATCTTCATTATCATAGATCTTTGTTACATAACCTCATTAAATGTTTTTTATTCTGTGTATTCTTATGTTGGTAGCTTGGTAACCCAAGGTGCCCAAGGTTATTTCTTGTGTACGTTGTTAAGATAAGTTGTTATTTCATTATATTTTTGTTACCAATGAAAGATCCATTGATTTCTTGTTTGTTAATGTTCATTATAATGTTTGTTGGATTACCTGCTGTTCCAATTACCTCTTTTATTTCTTTTTCCTTAATTTTATTAACTTTGTGGTAATTTTCAAAGTATGGTAATCTATAGAGACTATTGTTACATGCTAATTCATTAACTTGTGTTTTATTTGTTGTATTTCTGTGTATACCCCCTCGTTGAGGTGGGATAAATAAAGAGAAAAAAAAAAAAAGCCGGTTCTCGTCCGATCACCGAAGCTAAGCAACGGCGGGCCCGGTTAGTACTTGGGAGGGTGACCACCTGGGAATACCGGGATGATGACTTTTTTTTTTTTTCCACGTTGAAATTTGTAGGTCTCGCAAAGAGCTGATCGATACGTCTCCACTTTTTCACAATTTCTGATTTAAGAGATAAAAAAATCCTTCCCGAAAGAGAGAAAGAAAGTGGTTGACTCAATTGAAGTGCCTTAATACTGGGTATTTATTATGGTAAACTGTTGGGAAAACATTTTTGTTATAGGAACTAATCAACTTTTCCATCAACAAGTCAGTTGATAAAACACGCTTCGAAAACGAAATTCAAACATTCATTTCCTGCGATCGTTCAAGAAAAGTAGCAGCTCTCTAAGCAGGTGGCGTTAGCCGCGTTCCATTTCAATTCAAACCAAACCCCTCCAATCAGACGTACGTTGAGAGAAAAGAAATAAACTATCTTAGCGGGTCGATCTTCGAATGCACAAAGGGTGCGAAATCTACAAAACAGAAACTTCGTTAATGAGTAGATCCAGCCCACATCAATCTAAGGCAGTCTTATACAGATGGAATTTAAAACGTTTCCCTATTTCACAAAATTGTCTCGCTCGTGCACGTTTTGCCTAAGAAAAAGCAATTGTCGAGGTCTGTCTGCTACACAGAAAAGGCGATGCGACAAATATTTCGAGTTTCCTTACATAACGTTCGTTCGCTACGTTTTGTAAAATTACTTTGTCTAGAAATATCGTTGAAGAAAAGTAGCAGCTCTCTAAGCAAGTGGCGTGAGCCGCGTTCCATTTCACTTTAAACCAAACCCCTCCAATCAGACGTATATTGAAGAGAAAAGAAATAAACTATCTTCGCGGGTCGATCTTCGAATGCACAAAGGGTGCGAAATCTACAATACATAAACTTCGTTAATGAGTAGATCCAGCCCACATCAATCTAAGGCAGTCTTATACAGATGGAATTTAAAACGTTTCCCTATTTCACAAAATTGTCTCGCTCGTGCACGTTTTGCCAAAGAAAAAGCAATTGTCGAGGTCTCTGTCTGCTACACAGAAAAGGCGATGCGACAAATATTTCGAGTTTCCTTACATAACGTTCGTTCGCTACGTTTTGTAAAATTACTTTGTCTAGAAATATCGTTGAAGAAAAGTAGCAGCTCTAAGCAAGTGGCGTGAGCCGCGTTCCATTTCACTTTAAACCAAACCTCCAATCAGACGTATATTGAAGAGAAAAGAAATAAACTATCTTCGCGGGTCGATCTTCGAATGCACAAAGGGTGCGAAATCTACAATACATAAACTTCGTTAATGAGTAGATCCAGCCCACATCAATCTAAGGCAGTCTTATACAGATGGAATTTAAAACGTTTCCCTATTTCACAAAATTGTCTCTGCTCGTGCACGTTTTGCCTAAGAAAAGCAATTGTCGAGGTCTCTGTCTGCTACACAGAAAAGGCGATGCGACAAATATTTCGAGTTTCCTTACATAACGTTCGTTCGCTACGTTTTGTAAAATTACTTTGTCTAGAAATATCGTTGAAGAAAAGTAGCAGCTCTCTAAGCAAGTGGCGTGAGCCGCGTTCCATTTCACTTTTAAACCAAACCCTCCAATCAGACGTATATTGAAGAGAAAAGAAATAAACTATCTTCGCGGGTCGATCTTCGAATGCACAAAGGGTGCGAAATCTACAATACATAAACTTCGTTAATGAGTAGATCCAGCCCACATCAATCTAAGGCAGTCTTATACAGATGGAATTTAAAACGTTTCCTATTTCACAAAATTGTCTCTGCTCGTGCACGTTTTGCCTAAGAAAAGCAATTGTCGAGGGATCTGTCTGCTACACAGAAAAGGCGATGCGACAAATATTTCGAGTTTCCTTACATAACGTTCGTTCGCTACGTTTTGTAAAATTACTTTGTCTAGAAATATAACCCAGCAGAGAGAGACTTTACTCGAGACACCGACGATTGCACACCTTATTTATAAATCAAATATCTATTTTATATGTACGTACATTTGAAAATTAACTTTCCAATAACGACAAGAGTCTTTGCTATTGAGTATAAAACAAAATAGGTGAGTAGAAACAACAAGAAAAAAAAAGTTACAAAACAGTAAAAGCAAAATTGAAAACTTAGCAGTGAAAGAAAAACGCGAAGGAAACGTTTCAGATAAGTAGGAACTCGATACGTGGCACGCTTCCGACTCGCGAACGGTAGTAGCCGAGTGTGACAGGTGCTGTTCCTTTATTCATTCTGTTTCAGAGAATTATTCCCAGTTTTTGCAACGTACTTTCATTAATATCCATACACTTCTTTAGCGAGAGACAAAAGAGCGACTTCTGAGGCACTCCCACTAGACGGTAACCAGCGTTTAATACTATTTTGTCGTAGGGGGAGACGAAGGCGAGTACACACGACTTCTCCTGATGGAAACCAAAATACACGTTAATAAACACAGGTAAATTAATGTGTATAGCCAAATGACGAATAAAAGAAGGTGAATATTAAATAATTCTAATCCCGATGCAAGCTCGTGTTAAAATCTAAATTCTGCACACACATCTGTAAGTGATGGGATGTGAGCCTGTGTAACGAGAGTAAAATACCAGATTTTGCGAAAGTAGGTCCGAAAGAAATATAAAGAAGACATAAACACCAACATGTGACTAAAAGACGTTTGAGAAAAGTTCTCAGAGGCTAAATTGATCAATTTAAGTGTTCCATGTCAATGACACACACGCCTGTGAGCGATTAGTTTCCATACCCCGTAATGACACTCGTGTTGTTCCGGGGATGTGTAACGCAAACCAGAGTTATCAGGCTCCACTTTCCAGCGACCTCCAGTAAAAGTGAATTCCTAAAGCATCTCTTATATTTCACAGCTAGGAAATTTTGGGCTGCGACAACGATTTTCTTTAGAGTAACACTTAAAACACCAAATAAGAAAAGAATTAAACTGTCATCGTTCATACCACGTTGAAAGCGCCGGTTCTCGTCCGATCACCGAAGCTAAGCAACGGCGGGCCCGGTTAGTACTTGGGAGGGTGACCACCTGGGAATACCGGGTGATGATGACTTTTTTTTTCACGTTGAAATTTGTAGGTCTCGCAAAGAGCTGATCGATACGTCTCACTTTTTTTTCACAATTTCTGATTTAAGAGATAAAAAATCCTTCCCGAAAGAGAGAAAAGAAAGTGGTTGACTCAATTGAAGTGCCTTAATACTGGGTATTTATTATGGTAAACTGTTGGGAAAACATTTTTGTTATAGGAACTAATCAACTTTTCCATCAACAAGTCAGTTGATAAAACACGCTTCGAAAACGAAATTCAAACATTCATTTCCTGCGATCGTTCAAGAAAAGTAGCAGCTCTCTAAGCAGGTGGCGTTAGCCGCGTTCCATTTCAATTCAAACCAAACCCCTCCAATCAGACGTACGTTGAGAGAAAAGAAATAAACTATCTTAGCGGGTCGATCTTCGAATGCACAAAGGGTGCGAAATCTACAAAACAGAAACTTCGTTAATGAGTAGATCCAGCCCACATCAATCTAAGGCAGTCTTATACAGATGGAATTTAAAACGTTTCCCTATTTCACAAAATTGTCTCGCTCGTGCACGTTTTGCCTAAGAAAAGCAATTGTCGAGGTCTGTCTGCTACACAGAAAAGGCGATGCGACAAATATTTCGAGTTTCCTTACATAACGTTCGTTCGCTACGTTTTGTAAAATTACTTTGTCTAGAAATATCGTTGAAGAAAAGTAGCAGCTCTCTAAGCAAGTGGCGTGAGCCGCGTTCCATTTCACTTTAAACCAAACCCTCCAATCAGACGTATATTGAAGAGAAAAGAAATAAACTATCTTCGCGGGTCGATCTTCGAATGCACAAAGGGTGCGAAATCTACAATACATAAACTTCGTTAATGAGTAGATCCAGCCCACATCAATCTAAGGCAGTCTTATACAGATGGAATTTAAAACGTTTCCCTATTTCACAAAATTGTCTCGCTCGTGCACGTTTTGCCAAAGAAAAGCAATTGTCGAGGTCTCTGTCTGCTACACAGAAAAGGCGATGCGACAAATATTTCGAGTTTCCTTACATAACGTTCGTTCGCTACGTTTTGTAAAATTACTTTGTCTAGAAATATCGTTGAAGAAAAGTAGCAGCTCTCTAAGCAAGTGGCGTGAGCCGCGTTCCATTTCACTTTAAACCAAACCCTCCAATCAGACGTATATTGAAGAGAAAAGAAATAAACTATCTTCGCGGGTCGATCTTCGAATGCACAAAGGGTGCGAAATCTACAATACATAAACTTCGTTAATGAGTAGATCCAGCCCACATCAATCTAAGGCAGTCTTATACAGATGGAATTTAAAACGTTTCCCTATTTCACAAAATTGTCTCGCTCGTGCACGTTTTGCCTAAGAAAAGCAATTGTCGAGGTCTGTCTGCTACACAGAAAAGGCGATGCGACAAATATTTCGAGTTTCCTTACATAACGTCTGTTCGCTGACGTTTTGTAAAATTACTTTGTCTAGAAATATCGTTGAAGAAAAGTAGCAGCTCTCTAAGCAAGTGGCGTGAGCCGCGTTCCATTTCATTTTAAACCAAACCCTCCAATCAGACGTATATTGAAGAGAAAAGAAATAAACTATCTTCGCGGGTCGATCTTCGAATGCACAAAAAGGGTGCGAAATCTACAATACATAAACTTCGTTAATGAGTAGATCCAGCCCACATCAATCTAAGGCAGTCTTATACAGATGGAATTTAAAACGTTTCCCTATTTCACAAATTGTCTCGCTCTGTGCACGTTTTGCCAAAGAAAAGCAATTGTCGAGGTCTCTGTCTGCTACACAGAAAAGGCGATGCGACAAATATTTCGAGTTTCCTTACATAACGTTCGTTCGCTACGTTTTGTAAAATTACTTTGTCTAGAAATATCGTTGAAGAAAAGTAGCAGCTCTCTAAGCAAGTGGCGTGAGCCGCGTTCCATTTCACTTTAAACCAAACCCTCCAATCAGACGTATATTGAAGAGAAAAGAAATAAACTATCTTCGCGGGTCGATCTTCGAATGCACAAAGGGTGCGAAATCTACAATACATAAACTTCGTTAATGAGTAGATCCAGCCCACATCAATCTAAGGCAGTCTTATACAGATGGAATTTAAAACGTTTCCCTATTTCACAAAATTGTCTCTGCCTGTGCACGTTTTGCCTAAGAAAAGCAATTGTCGAGGTCTCTGTCTGCTACACAGAAAAGGCGATGCGACAAATATTTCGAGTTTCCTTACATAACGTTCGTTCGCTACGTTTTGTAAAATTACTTTGTCTAGAAATATCGTTGAAGAAAAGTAGCAGCTCTCTAAGCAAGTGGCGTGAGCCGCGTTCCATTTCACTTTAAACCAAACCCCTCCAATCAGACGTATATTGAAGAGAAAAGAAATAAACTATCTTCGCGGGTCGATCTTCGAATGCACAAAGGGTGCGAAATCTACAATACATAAACTTCTGTTAATGAGTAGATCCAGCCCACATCAATCTAAGGCAGTCTTATACAGATGGAATTTAAAACGTTTCCCTATTTCACAAAATTGTCTCGCTCGTGCACGTTTTGCCTAAGAAAAGCAATTGCAATTGTCGTTCGTTCGCTACGTTTTGTAAAATTACTTGTCTAGAAATATCGTTGAAGAAAAGTAGCAGCTCTCTAAGCAAGTGGCGTGAGCCGCGTTCCATTTCACTTTAAACCAAACCCTCCAATCAGACGTATATTGAAGGAAAAGAAATAAACTATCTTCGCGGGTCGATCTTCGAATGCACAAAGGGTGCGAAATCTACAATACATAAACTTCGTTAATGAGTAGATCCAGCCCACATCAATCTAAGGCAGTCTTATACAGATGGAATTTAAAACGTTTCCCTATTTCACAAAATTGTCTCGCTCGTGCACGTTTTGCCTAAGAAAAAGCAATTGTCGAGGGATCTGTCTGCTACACAGAAAAGGCGATGCGACAAATATTTCGAGTTTCCTTACATAACGTTCGTTCGCTACGTTTTGTAAAATTACTTTGTCTAGAAATATAACCCAGCAGAGAGAGACTTTACTCGGAGACACCGACGATTGCACACCTTATTTATAAATCAAATATCTATTTTATATGTACGTACATTTGAAAATTAACTTTCCAATAACGACAAGAGTCTTTGCTATTGAGTATAAAACAAAATAGGTGAGTAGAAACAACAAGAAAAAAAAAGTTACAAAACAGTAAAAGCAAAATTGAAAACTTAGCAGTGAAAGAAAAACGCGAAGGAAACGTTTCAGATAAGTAGGAACTCGATACGTGGCACGCTTCCGACTCGCGAACGGTAGTAGCCGAGTGTGACAGGTGCTGTTCCTTTATTCATTCTGTTTCAGAGAATTATTCCCAGTTTTGCAACGTACTTTCATTAATATCCATACACTTCTTTAGCGAGAGACAAAAGAGCGACTTCTGAGGCACTCCCACTAGACGGTAACCAGCGTTTAATACTATTTTGTCGTAGGGGGAGACGAAGGCGAGTACACACGACTTCTCCCGATGGAAACCAAAATACACGTTAATAAACACAGGTAAATTAATGTGTATAGCCAAATGACGAATAAAAGAAGGTGAATATTAAATAATTCTAATCCCGATGCAAGCTCGTGTTAAAATCTAAATTCTGCACACACATCTGTAAGTGATGGGATGTGAGCCTGTGTAACGAGAGTAAAATACCAGATTTTGCGAAAGTAGGTCCGAAAGAAATATAAAGAAGACATAAACACCAACATGTGACTAAAAGACGTTTGAGAAAAGTTCTCAGAGGCTAAATTGATCAATTTAAGTGTTCCATGTCAATGACACACACGCCTGTGAGCGACAGTTTCCATACCCCCGTAATGACACTCGTGTTGTTCCGGGGATGTGTAACGCAAACCAGAGTTATCAGGCTCCACTTTCCAGCGACCTCCAGTAAAAGTGAATTCCTAAAGCATCTCTTATATTTCACAGCTAGGAAATTTTGGGCTGCGACAACGATTTTCTTTAGAGTAACACTTAAAACACCAAATAAGAAAAGAATTAAACTGTCATCGTTCATACCACGTTGAAAGCGCCGGTTCTCGTCAACGAGTACAGACGTGTTTTTCGAGCTCCTCATTGCCTTAGTGTAAATTTAACAGCTAAGCCTAGTGAGCGTGTGTAGTTTTTTTTTTTTGCTAGATTTTGTATTTTTCAAGTTGTTTGACGATGTCTTCATCAACCAAGAAGGTCATGGAAGTTATGCGTCGTACAGTTTTTGTGGAAACGACAACTTCAAGCCATGGGGACGTTATCCATTCTGTTATTTCTACGTTTGGTGCAGCTTCGGTCACTGCTGTAGTTCCTCGCCCGGGTGGATATGAGGTAACTTTTGTTCTTCCCGACGATGTGGACCTGGCTATAGATGCTGGTCTAACTGTAAATGGTGTGCACTGTTCGGCTAATGGTGTCACTAAACGTACTATTACTGTGTCATTTATGGACGTACCCGAATATATCGACGATGATATTATTCTAAATAAACTTAAAGATTATGATTGTGAGGTGAAAAGCCCTATTGTGTGGAAGAGGGACCAGGGCATATACTTAGGTATACGCCATGTTCGTGTGTGTTTTAGTGAGAAGTGTATCTCTTTGCCGTACGTAGTAAAAGTTTTTGATCCTTTGGGCAAGGCGGTAATGGTAAAAGTGAAGCATGATCGCCAGTCAAAGTATGTAATTTATGTTTGGGGCGGATCATCTATATCGAGATTGCCCCAGTTTATATGCCGACATTGTCATATGCAGGGACACGTCCGTCAACGTTGTCCCAAGCTTGTTGTTCCTCGAACTTCCTCTAGTGACGACGCTGAAGTGGCCACGCCTACTACTTCTCGTGACGCCGCTGAAGTAGACACGGCTGCTCCCTCTCGTGCAGTGCCTCATGATGTTGACACCATTTCTGTTTGTCCACGCGTTGATTCGGAGGTTCCCCTTTCAAAGAAGGCTGCAGCTACCCATCGGGTGGTGGACGATGTTTCTGCCCGACGATCGACGGTTTCTGGTGGGGCCAGGGAACGGGCAAGTAGTCACCCCCTGCTGCAAGTCGCAATTTTGATCGTCACTTCCCGCCACTTCCGGTTAGTGGTGTGAGTACCGCCGGCGATGTGGAGGTGCCTCTTCCTCGTCGTTGGAGGTATGCTAGTGTGGTGGCAATGTCTCCTGGTGACACTTCTAAGAAGGGCAGTGGACGAAAACGGGTGTCGGACGTGCCAATACTACGGATATCTCGGGCGAAGGCGAAGGCGGTGTCGCAGCCTTAAATGTGTTTTTTTTTGACAGTTTGTTTGTTTCAGTTCGTGTAAGACTGTCATTTATTGTTATTTGAACTTTGTGCATATTTGCTTAGATCTTTACATTTATTCTTGTTATTTTTGTGTTTGTGACAGTTTCCTTTCAATTCTTGTACCTTTTTCTTTCTCTTTAGCATGGTACATTTACTAAGGGTGGGAGTTTTGAATTGTAATGGGTTGCGTAATATTAGTAAGCTGTCTTATTATCTGGATTACTTTGTTACTAATTTTGATGTTGTTTGTTTACAGGAAACGTTTTTACTGATGATTTTCCTGATGTCGTTCTGAAATTTTGGCCAGGTGTAGCTTTTTTTAATAATTCTACTTCTGGCCGACAAGGGGTTGCCATCTTGGTACAGCAGTTTTGTGTGATAATGTTACATTCGTTTCTTCTGATGGGGTGGGTAGGGTTCTGACAGTCAAATTCAGTTTCGAGTCTTTGTCTTATCTGTTATCATCTGTGTACGCTCCTCGCGATATCTCCGAGCGACGGGAATTTTTCCAAAACTTGGAGTATTGTTTGATGGTTGCACAGGATTGCTTGTTGTGGGAGATTTTAATTGTGTGGTGGATGTGGCACGCGATCGATTTCCGGTCCGTTTCTACCGAGACGCCAGCCGTTCGGCTTTGTCCAGTTTCTTAATAGGTTTGATTTGCTTGATGCGCATTCACTCATATCGCCGACTACACCTGGTTTCACATGGAAGCGTTTTGTTAATGGTGAGATGATGTCGTCACGTATTGACAGGGTTTTGCTTTCTTCTACCTTGCAGGGGACTGTCCAACGTTTCCGTACGTTGTGGTTTCCTGCTACAGATCACGCTTTATTGGGCTTCGACCTTACTCTGCGACCAATTGTCAGAGGTCCTAATTTCTGGCACTTCAATAACCAGTTATTGAGGGATGCCGAATATGTGAAAGCCATTAAGCTGTTGATCGCCAGAAGTCGTAGTTGGTCAGTTTATGGGACTGATAAAATTAAATGGTATGAACAATTGAAATGCGCGTTCCGTATACTTACCGAGCGTTATTCGATTCTTCGTGCGCGGGCATCCCGTTCTCGCAAATGTCAGCTTGAGTCGTCCATCAATCGTGAGCTTCGAAAACTGACCCGTTTCCCTGGTAGATCTAAGGTCAAATTGTATGAACTTGAAGATGCATTGGAGACTTTGGATCACGATACCATAGAGGGGCGAGGATTCGATCTCATATTCGTTGGTTTGAGGAGGGTGAGAGATCTACATCTTACTTTCTTCGTATGGAAAAGGTCCGTCAAAGCAGAATTGAGTTTAGATCCATGCTCACTGATAGGGTGTGGAGGTGTCCGGTGTGGAAGATATCGCTGCTGTTTTACATCAGTATTATTCCGCACTGTACTCTAAGGATATCGTTCTGCAGGCAGACATAGATTTAGTTCTCTCATTTGTTGATCGAACTCTTTCCAGTGAACAAGCTAATATTTGTGATGCTCCATTCACGGTTCCGGAAGTTATCGCTGCTTTAGACAGTTTACCGCTGGGCAAATCTCCTGGTTTGGATGGTTTTACCTCCGAATTTTTCAAATATTTTCTACCTCTTTTTGTTGACGACTTTTTTATCTGTCTTGTCTCAACTGTTTCACTCTCCACAGTTGCTCCGTACAATGTGTTCTGGGGTAATTGTTCCTATCCCGAAAGGGGGATCGACGGTTGGCGGCTAACAGCCGGCCTTTGACATTGCTTTGTACTGACTATAAGCTTTTGGCCAAAGTGCTGGCTCGTCGCCTTTCGTCTGTGATCTCCAGTTTAGTTTCAGATGACCAATCCGGGTGTATACCTGGACGGGACGTTGCTGATACTCCATTAACACTCGTTTTGCTATTGCAATCTTTAGCACGTACCGGCCAGGGTGGAATCTTTTTGAAGCTCGATCAGATGCAAGCTTTTGATCGGGTGGCCTATGACTATCTATTTCAACTTCTTCTGCGTATGGGTTTTGGTTCTACTTTTGTTCATTGGGTTCGTCTTTGCTATACTTCTATTTCTAGTTGTGTAAAGTTTAATGGATTTCTCACTAATGATTTTGCTATTACTCGGGGTATTCGTCAAGGATGCCCCATGTCTGCTCTACTTTACGTTCTCAGTGTCGAACCGTTACGAAATATGTTAGTCCATAATGTACATATTACTGGTATTGGTGGTGATGTGCTACTCACCACGCCTTCACTTACTTATCAGCATGCTGATGATACCACCTTAACCTTACGAGACGCCGAATCTTTGCCGCATGTGTTGGATGTCTGCCAAACTTTTGGCAAAGCTACTGGTGGGAAGATCAACTGGACCAAGAGTCAGGGTTTGTGGGTTGGGTGTTTGGCCTCTTCTGCAGACTTCGTCCTTGGTGAGTTGAGAATTTCCCAGGATCCTATTCGGATTTTGGGAATAGTTTTCCACTCTAATTTCGATGTCATGCTGCAAGATACGTGGCAGGGTGTATTGCGCAGGGTATCTCGTGTCTTGGTGTCGTGGCGATTTCGTTCTTTGTCGCTAAAGGGTAAATCTCTTGTGGTGAACTCCTTGGTGGCATCGGTGTTATGGTACCCGTTGAATATACTCCCGTTGCCAAGACAGTTTGAGGCTAGATTTCGCAAATGTATACTGGATTTTATTTGGCGGGGAGGTATACATAAAGTGGCATACGGTATTCTGATTCGGAGTTATGATTGTGGAGGTATCAACTTGGTTGATGTTAACACTCGTAAACTCGCATTCCGTTTGAAGTTGTTGCAGCGTTGTTTGGATGCTTCTTGTCCTTCCACCTTGCGACAACTTCTTTCTGGATTTTTTTCTTGTTATGGTAATCTCTCTTTAAGCTTTCGGATTCTTCAATGCCGTATTTTGCCACGTTTTGTGAAATCGTTACCTTTCTATATTCAGGAAATGTTTCATGCCTGGAAGGTTCTTCTTGGGGATAAAGGGATTGTCCCAGCTCCTCTTTCCCCAAATTTTTTGATGAACCTTTGTTTTTCAATCCGGCTATTGTTGATGTTCGCCACCGAACATTTCATTTTCCTGAATTTATTAACGCAGGTTTGGTTCAGGTCCGTCATTTAATGTACGAGGTGCTCCCTGCTTTTCTTCCGGTGGGGGCAGTGATTGAAATGTGTACGGACGCTGACCCGTTGGCCAATGCCCGCACAATTTTTTCACATTTTCATATGCTCAAGGAGGCGTTGCCTGTGGAGTGGTTGCCGATTTTGTCTACCCAGCCGGCTCCTCTTCCGTCGTCCACATGTGTTGTGGATTTATATTTTCTGGACCACTCTGATAATCGAGTTCATTTTCAAGGTTTATCTCTGCGGCAACTGGTGGGATATATACAGTTTTCACTCGCTAATAACTTCCCTGCTCCATTCTACTGGGGGATATTGTTCCTCCTGGAGACTGGAAACGCATTCGTAAAACGCTTATTCTTCTTTTGTTGGTTTTTTTTGTTTGTGATGTGGATTATTTACTCTGGTTGCGGGCGATTACCACAAATGTCAAGCTGATACATATGGACAGACATCCCACAGGGTTGTGCACTTTCTGTTCCCAGGCGCCAGAAACCATAGACCATCTGTTTTTCCAATGTCCTTTTGTACAGCCCTTGTGGTCATATGTATATAAATTATTGGCATTTTATTTTGGATGTCCCATATCAAACTGGGTATGGAGGAGATGCCTCTTAGTGGGATCTCATCCTTCGTTACCCAGGAGATGCTGGAACATATTCCGTTTAATTACAAGTTTGGCACGTCAGGTTATATGTTCTGCTCGTTCAGTTTCTTTGGCACGAAATCGCGTCATTCATTTAATTTCCATGTTTAAAGTGCGTGTACGGAGACATATATATCTTCATTATCATAGATCTTTGTTACATAACTCATTAAATGTTTTTATTCTGTGTATTCTTATGTTGGTAGCTTGGTAACCCAAGGTGCCCAAGGTTATTTCTTGTGTACGTTGTTAAGATAAGTTGTTATTTCATTATATTTTTGTTACCAATGAAAGATCCATTGATTTCTTGTTTGTTAATGTTCATTATAATGTTTGTTGGATTACCTGCTGTTCCAATTACCTCTTTTATTTCTTTTTTCCTTAATTTTATTAACTTTGTGGTAATTTTCAGCATGGTAATCTATAGAGTTATTGTTACATGCTAATTCATTAACTTGTGTTTTATTTGTTGTATTTCTGTGTATACCCCCTCGTTGAGGTGGGATAAATAAAGAGAAAAAAAAAAAAAAAGCCGGTTCTCGTCCGATCACCGAAGCTAAGCAACGGCGGGCCCGGTTAGTACTTGGGAGGGTGACCACCTGGGAATACCGGGTGATGATGACTTTTTTTTTTTTCACGTTGAAATTTGTAGGTCTCGCAAAGAGCTGATCGATACGTCTCACTTTTTTCACAATTTCTGATTTAAGAGATAAAAAATCCTTCCCGAAAGAGAGAAAGAAAGTGGTTGACTCAATTGAAGTGCCTTAATACTGGGTATTTATTATGGTAAACTGTTGGGAAAACATTTTGTTATAGGAACTAATCAACTTTTCCATCAACAAGTCAGTTGATAAAACACGCTTCGAAAACGAAATTCAAACATTCATTTCCTCGTTCAAGAAAAGTAGCAGCTCTCTAAGCAGGTGGCGTGAGCCGCGTTCCATTTCAATTCAAACTGCGATCGTTCAAGAAAAGTAGCAGCTCTCTAAGCAGGTGGCGTTAGCCGCGTTCCATTTCAATTCAAACCAAACCCTCCAATCAGACGTACGTTGGAGAGAAAAGAAATAAACTATCTTAGCGGGTCGATCTTCGAATGCACAAAGGGTGCGAAATCTACAAAACAGAAACTTCGTTAATGAGTAGATCCAGCCCACATCAATCTAAGGCAGTCTTATACAGATGGAATTTAAAACGTTTCCCTATTTCACAAAATTGTCTCGCTCGTGCACGTTTTGCCTAAGAAAAGCAATTGTCGAGGTCTCTGTCTGCTACACAGAAAAGGCGATGCGACAAATATTTCGAGTTTCCTTACATAACGTTCGTTCGCTACGTTTTGTAAAATTACTTTGTCTAGAAATATCGTTGAAGAAAAGTAGCAGCTCTCTAAGCAAGTGGCGTGAGCCGCGTTCCATTTCACTTTAAACCAAACCCCTCCAATCAGACGTATATTGAAGAGAAAAGAAATAAACTATCTTCGCGGGTCGATCTTCGAATGCACAAAGGGTGCGAAATCTACAATACATAAACTTCGTTAATGAGTAGATCCAGCCCACATCAATCTAAGGCAGTCTTATACAGATGGAATTTAAAACGTTTCCCTATTTCACAAAATTGTCTCTGCTCGTGCACGTTTTGCCTAAGAAAAGCAATTGTCGAGGTCTCTGTCTGCTACACAGAAAAGGCGATGCGACAAATATTTCGAGTTTCCTTACATAACGTTCGTTCGCTACGTTTTGTAAAATTACTTTGTCTAGAAATATCGTTGAAGAAAAGTAGCAGCTCTCTAAGCAAGTGGCGTGAGCCGCGTTCCATTTCACTTTAAACCAAACCCCTCCAATCAGACGTATATTGAAGAGAAAAGAAATAAACTATCTTCGCGGGTCGATCTTCGAATGCACAAAGGGTGCGAAATCTACAATACATAAACTTCGTTAATGAGTAGATCCAGCCCACATCAATCTAAGGCAGTCTTATACAGATGGAATTTAAAACGTTTCCCTATTTCACAAAATTGTCTCGCTCGTGCACGTTTTGCCAAAGAAAAGCAATTGTCGAGGTCTCTGTCTGCTACACAGAAAAGGCGATGCGACAAATATTTCGAGTTTCCTTACATAACGTTCGTTCGCTACGTTTTGTAAAATTACTTTGTCTAGAAATATCGTTGAAGAAAAGTAGCAGCTCTCTAAGCAAGTGGCGTGAGCCGCGTTCCATTTCACTTTAAACCAAACCCCTCCAATCAGACGTATATTGAAGAGAAAAGAAATAAACTATCTTCGCGGGTCGATCTTCGGAATGCACAAAGGGTGCGAAATCTACAATACATAAACTTCGTTAATGAGTAGATCCAGCCCACATCAATCTAAGGCAGTCTTATACAGATGGAATTTAAAACGTTTCCCTATTTCACAAAATTGTCTCGCTCGTGCACGTTTTGCCTAAGAAAAGCAATTGTCGAGGTCTCTGTCTGCTACACAGAAAAGGCGATGCGACAAATATTTCGAGTTTCCTTACATAACGTTCGTTCGCTACGTTTTGTAAAATTACTTTGTCTAGAAATATCGTTGAAGAAAAGTAGCAGCTCTCTAAGCAAGTGGCGTGAGCCGCGTTCCATTTCACTTTAAACCAAACCCTCCAATCAGACGTATATTGAAGAGAAAAGAAATAAACTATCTTCGCGGGTCGATCTTCGAATGCACAAAGGGTGCGAAATCTACAATACATAAACTTCGTTAATGAGTAGATCCAGCCCACATCAATCTAAGGCAGTCTTATACAGATGGAATTTAAAACGTTTCCCTATTTCACAAAATTGTCTCGCTCGTGCACGTTTTGCCTAAGAAAAGCAATTGTCGAGGGATCTGTCTGCTACACAGAAAAGGCGATGCGACAAATATTTCGAGTTTCCTTACATAACGTTCGTTCGCTACGTTTTGTAAAATTACTTTGTCTAGAAATATAACCCAGCAGAGAGAGACTTTACTCGGAGACACCGACGATTGCACACCTTATTTATAAATCAAATATCTATTTTATATGTACGTACATTTGAAAATTAACTTTCCAATAACGACAAGAGTCTTTGCTATTGGGTATAAAACAAAATAGGTGAGTAGAAACAACAAGAAAAAAAAGTTACAAAACAGTAAAAGCAAAATTGAAAACTTAGCAGTGAAAGAAAAACGCGAAGGAAACGTTTCAGATAAGTAGGAACTCGATACGTGGCACGCTTCCGACTCGCGAACGGTAGTAGCCGAGTGTGACAGGTGCTGTTCCTTTATTCATTCTGTTTCAGAGAATTATTCCCAGTTTTGCAACGTACTTTCATTAATATCCATACACTTCTTTAGCGAGAGACAAAAGAGCGACTTCTGAGGCACTCCCACTAGACGGTAACCAGCGTTTAATACTATTTTGTCGTAGGGGGAGACGAAGGCGAGTACACACGACTTCTCCCGATGGAAACCAAAATACACGTTAATAAACACAGGTAAATTAATGTGTATAGCCAAATGACGAATAAAAGAAGGTGAATATTAAATAATTCTAATCCCGATGCAAGCTCGTGTTAAAATCTAAATTCTGCACACACATCTGTAAGTGATGGGATGTGAGCCTGTGTAACGAGAGTAAAATACCAGATTTTGCGAAAGTAGGTCCGAAAGAAATATAAAGAAGACATAAACACCAACATGTGACTAAAAGACGTTTGAGAAAAGTTCTCAGAGGCTAAATTGATCAATTTAAGTGTTCCATGTCAATGACACACACGCCTGTGAGCGACAGTTTCCATACCCCCGTAATGACACTCGTGTTGTTCCGGGGATGTGTAACGCAAACCAGAGTTATCAGGCTCCACTTTCCAGCGACCTCCAGTAAAAGTGAATTCCTAAAGCATCTCTTATATTTCACAGCTAGGAAATTTTGGGCTGCGACAACGATTTTCTTTAGAGTAACACTTAAAACACCAAATAAGAAAAGAATTAAACTGTCATCGTTCATACCACGTTGAAAGCGCCGGTTCTCGTCCGATCACCGAAGCTAAGCAACGGCGGGCCCGGTTAGTACTTGGGAGGGTGACCACCTGGGAATACCGGGTGATGATGACTTTTTTTTTCACGTTGAAATTTGTAGGTCTCGCAAAGAGCTGATCGATACGTCTCACTTTTTCACAATTTCTGATTTAAGAGATAAAAAATCCTTCCCGAAAGAGAGAAAGAAAGTGGTTGACTCAATTGAAGTGCCTTAATACTGGGTATTTATTATGGTAAACTGTTGGGAAAACATTTTTGTTATAGGAACTAATCAACTTTTCCATCAACAAGTCAGTTGATAAAACACGCTTCGAAAACGAAATTCAAACATTCATTTCCTGCGATCGTTCAAGAAAAGTAGCAGCTCTCTAAGCAGGTGGCGTTAGCCGCGTTCCATTTCAATTCAAACCAAACCCCCAATCAGACGTACGTTGGAGAGAAAAGAAATAAACTATCTTAGCGGGTCGATCTTCGGAATGCACAAAGGGTGCGAAATCTACAAAACAGAAACTTCGTTAATGAGTAGATCCAGCCCACATCAATCTAAGGCAGTCTTATACAGATGGAATTTAAAACGTTTCCCTATTTCACAAAATTGTCTCGCTCGTGCACGTTTTGCCTAAGAAAAGCAATTGTCGAGGTCTCTGTCTGCTACACAGAAAAGGCGATGCGACAAATATTTCGAGTTTCCTTACATAACGTTCGTTCGCTACGTTTTGTAAAATTACTTTGTCTAGAAATATCGTTGAAGAAAAGTAGCAGCTCTCTAAGCAAGTGGCGTGAGCCGCGTTCCATTTCACTTTAAACCAAACCCCTCAATCAGACGTATATTGAAGAGAAAAGAAATAAACTATCTTCGCGGGTCGATCTTCGGAATGCACAAAGGGTGCGAAATCTACAATACATAAACTTCGTTAATGAGTAGATCCAGCCCACATCAATCTAAGGCAGTCTTATACAGATGGAATTTAAAACGTTTCCCTATTTCACAAAATTGTCTCGCTCGTGCACGTTTTGCCAAAGAAAAGCAATTGTCGAGGTCTCTGTCTGCTACACAGAAAAGGCGATGCGACAAATATTTCGAGTTTCCTTACATAACGTTCGTTCGCTACGTTTTGTAAAATTACTTTGTCTAGAAATATCGTTGAAGAAAAGTAGCAGCTCTCTAAGCAAGTGGCGTGAGCCGCGTTCCATTTCACTTTAAACCAAACCCTCCAATCAGACGTATATTGAAGAGAAAAGAAATAAACTATCTTCGCGGGTCGATCTTCGAATGCACAAAGGGTGCGAAATCTACAATACATAAACTTCGTTAATGAGTAGATCCAGCCCACATCAATCTAAGGCAGTCTTATACAGATGGAATTTAAAACGTTTCCCTATTTCACAAAATTGTCTCGCTCGTGCACGTTTTGCCTAAGAAAAAGCAATTGTCGAGGTCTCTGTCTGCTACACAGAAAAGGCGATGCGACAAATATTTCGAGTTTCCTTACATAACGTTCGTTCGCTACGTTTTGTAAAATTACTTTGTCTAGAAATATCGTTGAAGAAAAGTAGCAGCTCTCTAAGCAAGTGGCGTGAGCCGCGTTCCATTTCACTTTAAACCAAACCCCTCCAATCAGACGTATATTGAAGAGAAAAGAAATAAACTATCTTCGCGGGTCGATCTTCGGAATGCACAAAGGGTGCGAAATCTACAATACATAAACTTCGTTAATGAGTAGATCCAGCCCACATCAATCTAAGGCAGTCTTATACAGATGGAATTTAAAACGTTTCCCTATTTCACAAAATTGTCTCGCTCGTGCACGTTTTGCCTAAGAAAAGCAATTGTCGAGGTCTATGTCTGCTACACAGAAAAGGCGATGCGACAAATATTTCGAGTTTCCTTACATAACGTTCGTTCGCTACGTTTTGTAAAATTACTTTGTCTAGAAATATCGTTGAAGAAAAGTAGCAGCTCTCTAAGCAAGTGGCGTGAGCCGCGTTCCATTTCACTTTAAACCAAACCCCTCAATCAGACGTATATTGAAGAGAAAAGAAATAAACTATCTTCGCGGGTCGATCTTCGGAATGCACAAAGGGTGCGAAATCTACAATACATAAACTTCGTTAATGAGTAGATCCAGCCCACATCAATCTAAGGCAGTCTTATACAGATGGAATTTAAAACGTTTCCCTATTTCACAAAATTGTCTCGCTCGTGCACGTTTTGCCTAAGAAAAAAGCAATTGTCGAGGTCTCTGTCTGCTACACAGAAAAGGCGATGCGACAAATATTTCGAGTTTCCTTACATAACGTTCGTTCGCTACGTTTTGTAAAATTACTTTGTCTAGAAATATCGTTGAAGAAAAGTAGCAGCTCTCTAAGCAAGTGGCGTGAGCCGCGTTCCATTTCACTTTAAACCAAACCCTCCAATCAGACGTATATTGAAGAGAAAAGAAATAAACTATCTTCGCGGGTCGATCTTCGGAATGCACAAAGGGTGCGAAATCTACAATACATAAACTTCGTTAATGAGTAGATCCAGCCCACATCAATCTAAGGCAGTCTTATACAGATGGAATTTAAAACGTTTCCCTATTTCACAAAATTGTCTCGCTCGTGCACGTTTTGCCAAAGAAAAGCAATTGTCGAGGTCTATGTCTGCTACACAGAAAAGGCGATGCGACAAATATTTCGAGTTTCCTTACATAACGTTCGTTCGCTACGTTTTGTAAAATTACTTTGTCTAGAAATATCGTTGAAGAAAAGTAGCAGCTCTCTAAGCAAGTGGCGTGAGCCGCGTTCCATTTCACTTTAAACCAAACCCCTCCAATCAGACGTATATTGAAGAGAAAAGAAATAAACTATCTTCGCGGGTCGATCTTCGGAATGCACAAAGGGTGCGAAATCTACAATACATAAACTTCGTTAATGAGTAGATCCAGCCCACATCAATCTAAGGCAGTCTTATACAGATGGAATTTAAAACGTTTCCCTATTTCACAAAATTGTCTCGCTCGTGCACGTTTTGCCTAAGAAAAGCAATTGTCGAGGTCTCTGTCTGCTACACAGAAAAGGCGATGCGACAAATATTTCGAGTTTCCTTACATAACGTTCGTTCGCTACGTTTTGTAAAATTACTTTGTCTAGAAATATCGTTGAAGAAAAGTAGCAGCTCTCTAAGCAAGTGGCGTGAGCCGCGTTCCATTTCACTTTAAACCAAACCCCTCAATCAGACGTATATTGAAGAGAAAAGAAATAAACTATCTTCGCGGGTCGATCTTCGAATGCACAAAGGGTGCGAAATCTACAATACATAAACTTCGTTAATGAGTAGATCCAGCCCACATCAATCTAAGGCAGTCTTATACAGATGGAATTTAAAACGTTTCCCTATTTCACAAAATTGTCTCGCTCGTGCACGTTTTGCCTAAGAAAAGCAATTGTCGAGGGATCTGTCTGCTACACAGAAAAGGCGATGCGACAAATATTTCGAGTTTCCTTACATAACGTTCGTTCGCTACGTTTTGTAAAATTACTTTGTCTAGAAATATAACCCAGCAGAGAGAGACTTTACTCGGAGACACCGACGATTGCACACCTTATTTATAAATCAAATATCTATTTTATATGTACGTACATTTGAAAATTAACTTTCCAATAACGACAAGAGTCTTTGCTATTGGAGTATAAAACAAAATAGGTGAGTAGAAACAACAAGAAAAAAAAAGTTACAAAACAGTAAAAGCAAAATTGAAAACTTAGCAGTGAAAGAAAAACGCGAAGGAAACGTTTCAGATAAGTAGGAACTCGATACGTGGCACGCTTCCGACTCGCGAACGGTAGTAGCCGAGTGTGACAGGTGCTGTTCCTTTATTCATTCTGTTTCTAGTCAGAGAATTATTCCCAGTTTTTGCAACGTACTTTCATTAATATCCATACACTTCTTTAGCGAGAGACAAAAGAGCGACTTCTGAGGCACTCCCACTAGACGGTAACCAGCGTTTAATACTATTTTGTCGTAGGGGGGAGACGAAGGCGAGTACACACGACTTCTCCCGATGGAAACCAAAATACACGTTAATAAACACAGGTAAATTAATGTGTATAGCCAAATGACGAATAAAAGAAGGTGAATATTAAATAATTCTAATCCCGATGCAAGCTCGTGTTAAAATCTAAATTCTGCACACACATCTGTAAGTGATGGGATGTGAGCCTGTGTAACGAGAGTAAAATACCAGATTTTGCGAAAGTAGGTCCGAAAGAAATATAAAGAAGACATAAACACCAACATGTGACTAAAAGACGTTTGAGAAAAGTTCTCAGAGGCTAAATTGATCAATTTAAGTGTTCCATGTCAATGACACACACGCCTGTGAGCGACAGTTTCCATACCCCCCGTAATGACACTCGTGTTGTTCCGGGGATGTGTAACGCAAACCAGAGTTATCAGGCTCCACTTTCCAGCGACCTCCAGTAAAAGTGAATTCCTAAAGCATCTCTTATATTTCACAGCTAGGAAATTTTGGGCTGCGACAACGATTTTCTTTAGAGTAACACTTAAAACACCAAATAAGAAAAGAATTAAACTGTCATCGTTCATACCACGTTGAAAGCGCCGGTTCTCGTCCGATCACCGAAGCTAAGCAACGGCGGGCCCGGTTAGTACTTGGGAGGGTGACCACCTGGGAATACCGGGTGATGATGACTTTTTTTTTTTTTCACGTTGAAATTTGTAGGTCTCGCAAAGAGCTGATCGATACGTCTCACTTTTTTCACAATTTCTGATTTAAGAGATAAAAAATCCTTCCCGAAAGAGAGAAAGAAAGTGGTTGACTCAATTGAAGTGCCTTAATACTGGGTATTTATTATGGTAAACTGTTGGGAAAACATTTTGTTATAGGAACTAATCAACTTTTCCATCAACAAGTCAGTTGATAAAACACGCTTCGAAAACGAAATTCAAACATTCATTTCCTGCGATCGTTCAAGAAAAGTAGCAGCTCTCTAAGCAGGTGGCGTTAGCCGCGTTCCATTTCAATTCAAACCAAACCCCTCCAATCAGACGTACGTTGGAGAGAAAAGAAATAAACTATCTTAGCGGGTCGATCTTCGGAATGCACAAAGGGTGCGAAATCTACAAAACAGAAACTTCGTTAATGAGTAGATCCAGCCCACATCAATCTAAGGCAGTCTTATACAGATGGAATTTAAAACGTTTCCCTATTTCACAAAATTGTCTCGCTCGTGCACGTTTTGCCTAAGAAAAAGCAATTGTCGAGGTCTCTGTCTGCTACACAGAAAAGGCGATGCGACAAATATTTCGAGTTTCCTTACATAACGTTCGTTCGCTACGTTTTGTAAAATTACTTTGTCTAGAAATATCGTTGAAGAAAAGTAGCAGCTCTCTAAGCAAGTGGCGTGAGCCGCGTTCCATTTCACTTTAAACCAAACCCTCCAATCAGACGTATATTGAAGAGAAAAGAAATAAACTATCTTCGCGGGTCGATCTTCGAATGCACAAAGGGTGCGAAATCTACAATACATAAACTTCGTTAATGAGTAGATCCAGCCCACATCAATCTAAGGCAGTCTTATACAGATGGAATTTAAAACGTTTCCCTATTTCACAAAATTGTCTCGCTCGTGCACGTTTTGCCAAAGAAAAGCAATTGTCGAGGTCTCTGTCTGCTACACAGAAAAGGCGATGCGACAAATATTTCGAGTTTCCTTACATAACGTTCGTTCGCTACGTTTTGTAAAATTACTTTGTCTAGAAATATCGTTGAAGAAAAGTAGCAGCTCTCTAAGCAAGTGGCGTGAGCCGCGTTCCATTTCACTTTAAACCAAACCCCTCAATCAGACGTATATTGAAGAGAAAAGAAATAAACTATCTTCGCGGGTCGATCTTCGAATGCACAAAGGGTGCGAAATCTACAATACATAAACTTCGTTAATGAGTAGATCCAGCCCACATCAATCTAAGGCAGTCTTATACAGATGGAATTTAAAACGTTTCCCTATTTCACAAAATTGTCTCGCTCGTGCACGTTTTGCCTAAGAAAAGCAATTGTCGAGGTCTCTGTCTGCTACACAGAAAAGGCGATGCGACAAATATTTCGAGTTTCCTTACATAACGTTCGTTCGCTACGTTTTGTAAAATTACTTTGTCTAGAAATATCGTTGAAGAAAAGTAGCAGCTCTCTAAGCAAGTGGCGTGAGCCGCGTTCCATTTCACTTTAAACCAAACCCCTCCAATCAGACGTATATTGAAGAGAAAAGAAATAAACTATCTTCGCGGGTCGATCTTCGAATGCACAAAGGGTGCGAAATCTACAATACATAAACTTCGTTAATGAGTAGATCCAGCCCACATCAATCTAAGGCAGTCTTATACAGATGGAATTTAAAACGTTTCCCTATTTCACAAAATTGTCTCGCTCGTGCACGTTTTGCCTAAGAAAAGCAATTGTCGAGGGATCTGTCTGCTACACAGAAAAGGCGATGCGACAAATATTTCGAGTTTCCTTACATAACGTTCGTTCGCTACGTTTTGTAAAATTACTTTGTCTAGAAATATAACCCAGCAGAGAGAGACTTTACTCGGAGACACCGACGATTGCACACCTTATTTATAAATCAAATATCTATTTTATATGTACGTACATTTGAAAATTAACTTTCCAATAACGACAAGAGTCTTTGCTATTGAGTATAAAACAAAATAGGTGAGTAGAAACAACAAGAAAAAAAAAGTTACAAAACAGTAAAAGCAAAATTGAAAACTTAGCAGTGAAAGAAAAACGCGAAGGAAACGTTTCAGATAAGTAGGAACTCGATACGTGGCACGCTTCCGACTCGCGAACGGTAGTAGCCGAGTGTGACAGGTGCTGTTCCTTTATTCATTCTGTTTCAGAGAATTATTCCCAGTTTTGCAACGTACTTTCATTAATATCCATACACTTCTTTAGCGAGAGACAAAAGAGCGACTTCTGAGGCACTCCCACTAGACGGTAACCAGCGTTTAATACTATTTTGTCGTAGGGGAGACGAAGGCGAGTACACACGACTTCTCCCGATGGAAACCAAAATACACGTTAATAAACACAGGTAAATTAATGTGTATAGCCAAATGACGAATAAAAGAAGGTGAATATTAAATAATTCTAATCCCGATGCAAGCTCGTGTTAAAATCTAAATTCTGCACACACATCTGTAAGTGATGGGATGTGAGCCTGTGTAACGAGAGTAAAATACCAGATTTTGCGAAAGTAGGTCCGAAAGAAATATAAAGAAGACATAAACACCAACATGTGACTAAAAGACGTTTGAGAAAAGTTCTCAGAGGCTAAATTGATCAATTTAAGTGTTCCATGTCAATGACACACACGCCTGTGAGCGACAGTTTCCATACCCCCGTAATGACACTCGTGTTGTTCCGGGATGTGTAACGCAAACCAGAGTTATCAGGCTCCACTTTCCAGCGACCTCCAGTAAAAGTGAATTCCTAAAGCATCTCTTATATTTCACAGCTAGGAAATTTTGGGCTGCGACAACGATTTTCTTTTAGAGTAACACTTAAAACACCAAATAAGAAAAGAATTAAACTGTCATCGTTCATACCACGTTGAAAGCGCCGGTTCTCGTCCGATCACCGAAGCTAAGCAACGGCGGGCCCGGTTAGTACTTGGGAGGGTGACCACCTGGGAATACCGGGTGATGATGACTTTTTTTTTTTTTTCACGTTGAAATTTGTAGGTCTCGCAAAGAGCTGATCGATACGTCTCACTTTTTTCACAATTTCTGATTTAAGAGATAAAAAATCCTTCCCGAAAGAGAGAAAGAAAGTGGTTGACTCAATTGAAGTGCCTTAATACTGGGTATTTATTATGGTAAACTGTTGGGAAAACATTTTTGTTATAGGAACTAATCAACTTTTCCATCAACAAGTCAGTTGATAAAACACGCTTCGAAAACGAAATTCAAACATTCATTTCCTGCGATCGTTCAAGAAAAGTAGCAGCTCTCTAAGCAGGTGGCGTTAGCCGCGTTCCATTTCAATTCAAACCAAACCCCTCCAATCAGACGTACGTTGGAGAAAAGAAATAAACTATCTTAGCGGGTCGATCTTCGGAATGCACAAAGGGTGCGAAATCTACAAAACAGAAACTTCGTTAATGAGTAGATCCAGCCCACATCAATCTAAGGCAGTCTTATACAGATGGAATTTAAAACGTTTCCCTATTTCACAAAATTGTCTCGCTCGTGCACGTTTTGCCTAAGAAAAAGCAATTGTCGAGGTCTCTGTCTGCTACACAGAAAAGGCGATGCGACAAATATTTCGAGTTTCCTTACATAACGTTCGTTCGCTACGTTTTGTAAAATTACTTTGTCTAGAAATATCGTTGAAGAAAAGTAGCAGCTCTCTAAGCAAGTGGCGTGAGCCGCGTTCCATTTCACTTTAAACCAAACCCTCCAATCAGACGTATATTGAAGAGAAAAGAAATAAACTATCTTCGCGGGTCGATCTTCGAATGCACAAAGGGTGCGAAATCTACAATACATAAACTTCGTTAATGAGTAGATCCAGCCCACATCAATCTAAGGCAGTCTTATACAGATGGAATTTAAAACGTTTCCCTATTTCACAAAATTGTCTCGCTCGTGCACGTTTTGCCTAAAGAAAAGCAATTGTCGAGGTCTCTGTCTGCTACACAGAAAAGGCGATGCGACAAATATTTCGAGTTTCCTTACATAACGTTCGTTCGCTACGTTTTGTAAAATTACTTTGTCTAGAAATATCGTTGAAGAAAAGTAGCAGCTCTCTAAGCAAGTGGCGTGAGCCGCGTTCCATTTCACTTTAAACCAAACCCCTCAATCAGACGTATATTGAAGAGAAAAGAAATAAACTATCTTCGCGGGTCGATCTTCGGAATGCACAAAGGGTGCGAAATCTACAATACATAAACTTCGTTAATGAGTAGATCCAGCCCACATCAATCTAAGGCAGTCTTATACAGATGGAATTTAAAACGTTTCCCTATTTCACAAAATTGTCTCGCTCGTGCACGTTTTGCCTAAGAAAAAAAGCAATTGTCGAGGTCTCTGTCTGCTACACAGAAAAGGCGATGCGACAAATATTTCGAGTTTCCTTACATAACGTTCGTTCGCTACGTTTTGTAAAATTACTTTGTCTAGAAATATCGTTGAAGAAAAGTAGCAGCTCTCTAAGCAAGTGGCGTGAGCCGCGTTCCATTTCACTTTAAACCAAACCCTCCAATCAGACGTATATTGAAGAGAAAAGAAATAAACTATCTTCGCGGGTCGATCTTCGAATGCACAAAGGGTGCGAAATCTACAATACATAAACTTCGTTAATGAGTAGATCCAGCCCACATCAATCTAAGGCAGTCTTATACAGATGGAATTTAAAACGTTTCCCTATTTCACAAAATTGTCTCGCTCGTGCACGTTTTGCCTAAGAAAAGCAATTGTCGAGGGATCTGTCTGCTACACAGAAAAGGCGATGCGACAAATATTTCGAGTTTCCTTACATAACGTTCGTTCGCTACGTTTTGTAAAATTACTTTGTCTAGAAATATAACCCAGCAGAGAGAGACTTTACTCGGAGACACCGACGATTGCACACCTTATTTATAAATCAAATATCTATTTTATATGTACGTACATTTGAAAATTAACTTTCCAATAACGACAAGAGTCTTTGCTATTGGAGTATAAAACAAAATAGGTGAGTAGAAACAACAAGAAAAAAAAAGTTACAAAACAGTAAAAGCAAAATTGAAAACTTAGCAGTGAAAGAAAAACGCGAAGGAAACGTTTCAGATAAGTAGGAACTCGATACGTGGCACGCTTCCGACTCGCGAACGGTAGTAGCCGAGTGTGACAGGTGCTGTTCCTTTATTCATTCTGTTTCTATAACGTCAGAGAATTATTCCCAGTTTTGCAACGTACTTTCATTAATATCCATACACTTCTTTAGCGAGAGACAAAAGAGCGACTTCTGAGGCACTCCCACTAGACGGTAACCAGCGTTTAATACTATTTTGTCGTAGGGGGAGACGAAGGCGAGTACACACGACTTCTCCCGATGGAAACCAAAATACACGTTAATAAACACAGGTAAATTAATGTGTATAGCCAAATGACGAATAAAAGAAGGTGAATATTAAATAATTCTAATCCCGATGCAAGCTCGTGTTAAAATCTAAATTCTGCACACACATCTGTAAGTGATGGGATGTGAGCCTGTGTAACGAGAGTAAAATACCAGATTTTGCGAAAGTAGGTCCGAAAGAAATATAAAGAAGACATAAACACCAACATGTGACTAAAAGACGTTTGAGAAAAGTTCTCAGAGGCTAAATTGATCAATTTAAGTGTTCCATGTCAATGACACACACGCCTGTGAGCGACAGTTTCCATACCCCCCGTAATGACACTCGTGTTGTTCCGGGGATGTGTAACGCAAACCAGAGTTATCAGGCTCCACTTTCCAGCGACCTCCAGTAAAAGTGAATTCCTAAAGCATCTCTTATATTTCACAGCTAGGAAATTTTGGGCTGCGACAACGATTTTCTTTAGAGTAACACTTAAAACACCAAATAAGAAAAGAATTAAACTGTCATCGTTCATACCACGTTGAAAGCGCCGGTTCTCGTCCGATCACCGAAGCTAAGCAACGGCGGGCCCGGTTAGTACTTGGGAGGGTGACCACCTGGGAATACCGGGTGATGATGACTTTTTTTTTTTTTTTCACGTTGAAATTTGTAGGACTCGCAAAGAGCTGATCGATACGTCTCACTTTTTTCACAATTTCTGATTTAAGAGATAAAAAATCCTTCCCGAAAGAGAGAAAGAAAGTGGTTGACTCAATTGAAGTGCCTTAATACTGGGTATTTATTATGGTAAACTGTTGGGAAAACATTTTTGTTATAGGAACTAATCAACTTTTCCATCAACAAGTCAGTTGATAAAACACGCTTCGAAAACGAAATTCAAACATTCATTTCCTGCGATCGTTCAAGAAAAGTAGCAGCTCTCTAAGCAGGTGGCGTTAGCCGCGTTCCATTTCAATTCAAACCAAACCCCTCCAATCAGACGTACGTTGGAGAGAAAAGAAATAAACTATCTTAGCGGGTCGATCTTCGAATGCACAAAGGGTGCGAAATCTACAAAACAGAAACTTCGTTAATGAGTAGATCCAGCCCACATCAATCTAAGGCAGTCTTATACAGATGGAATTTAAAACGTTTCCCTATTTCACAAAATTGTCTCGCTCGTGCACGTTTTGCCTAAGAAAAGCAATTGTCGAGGTCTCTGTCTGCTACACAGAAAAGGCGATGCGACAAATATTTCGAGTTTCCTTACATAACGTTCGTTCGCTACGTTTTGTAAAATTACTTTGTCTAGAAATATCGTTGAAGAAAAGTAGCAGCTCTCTAAGCAAGTGGCGTGAGCCGCGTTCCATTTCACTTTAAACCAAACCCTCCAATCAGACGTATATTGAAGAGAAAAGAAATAAACTATCTTCGCGGGTCGATCTTCGAATGCACAAAGGGTGCGAAATCTACAATACATAAACTTCGTTAATGAGTAGATCCAGCCCACATCAATCTAAGGCAGTCTTATACAGATGGAATTTAAAACGTTTCCCTATTTCACAAAATTGTCTCGCTCGTGCACGTTTTGCCAAAGAAAAGCAATTGTCGAGGTCTCTGTCTGCTACACAGAAAAGGCGATGCGACAAATATTTCGAGTTTCCTTACATAACGTTCGTTCGCTACGTTTTGTAAAATTACTTTGTCTAGAAATATCGTTGAAGAAAAGTAGCAGCTCTCTAAGCAAGTGGCGTGAGCCGCGTTCCATTTCACTTTAAACCAAACCCTCCAATCAGACGTATATTGAAGAGAAAAGAAATAAACTATCTTCGCGGGTCGATCTTCGGAATGCACAAAGGGTGCGAAATCTACAATACATAAACTTCGTTAATGAGTAGATCCAGCCCACATCAATCTAAGGCAGTCTTATACAGATGGAATTTAAAACGTTTCCCTATTTCACAAAATTGTCTCGCTCGTGCACGTTTTGCCTAAGAAAAGCAATTGTCGAGGTCTCTGTCTGCTACACAGAAAAGGCGATGCGACAAATATTTCGAGTTTCCTTACATAACGTTCGTTCGCTACGTTTTGTAAAATTACTTTGTCTAGAAATATCGTTGAAGAAAAGTAGCAGCTCTCTAAGCAAGTGGCGTGAGCCGCGTTCCATTTCACTTTAAACCAAACCCCTCCAATCAGACGTATATTGAAGAGAAAAGAAATAAACTATCTTCGCGGGTCGATCTTCGAATGCACAAAGGGTGCGAAATCTACAATACATAAACTTCGTTAATGAGTAGATCCAGCCCACATCAATCTAAGGCAGTCTTATACAGATGGAATTTAAAACGTTTCCCTATTTCACAAAATTGTCTCGCTCGTGCACGTTTTGCCTAAGAAAAGCAATTGTCGAGGGATCTGTCTGCTACACAGAAAAGGCGATGCGACAAATATTTCGAGTTTCCTTACATAACGTTCGTTCGCTACGTTTTGTAAAATTACTTTGTCTAGAAATATAACCCAGCAGAGAGAGACTTTACTCGGAGACACCGACGATTGCACACCTTATTTATAAATCAAATATCTATTTTATATGTACGTACATTTGAAAATTAACTTTCCAATAACGACAAGAGTCTTTGCTATTGGGTATAAAACAAAATAGGTGAGTAGAAACAACAAGAAAAAAAAAGTTACAAAACAGTAAAAGCAAAATTGAAAACTTAGCAGTGAAAGAAAAACGCGAAGGAAACGTTTCAGATAAGTAGGAACTCGATACGTGGCACGCTTCCGACTCGCGAACGGTAGTAGCCGAGTGTGACAGGTGCTGTTCCTTTATTCATTCTGTTTCAGAGAATTATTCCCAGTTTTTGCAACGTACTTTCATTAATATCCATACACTTCTTTAGCGAGAGACAAAAGAGCGACTTCTGAGGCACTCCCACTAGACGGTAACCAGCGTTTAATACTATTTTGTCGTAGGGGGAGACGAAGGCGAGTACACACGACTTCTCCCGATGGAAACCAAAATACACGTTAATAAACACAGGTAAATTAATGTGTATAGCCAAATGACGAATAAAAGAAGGTGAATATTAAATAATTCTAATCCCGATGCAAGCTCGTGTTAAAATCTAAATTCTGCACACACATCTGTAAGTGATGGGATGTGAGCCTGTGTAACGAGAGTAAAATACCAGATTTTGCGAAAGTAGGTCCGAAAGAAATATAAAGAAGACATAAACACCAACATGTGACTAAAAGACGTTTGAGAAAAGTTCTCAGAGGCTAAATTGATCAATTTAAGTGTTCCATGTCAATGACACACACGCCTGTGAGCGACAGTTTCCATACCCCCGTAATGACACTCGTGTTGTTCCGGGATGTGTAACGCAAACCAGAGTTATCAGGCTCCACTTTCCAGCGACCTCCAGTAAAAGTGAATTCCTAAAGCATCTCTTATATTTCACAGCTAGGAAATTTTGGGCTGCGACAACGATTTTCTTTTAGAGTAACACTTAAAACACCAAATAAGAAAAGAATTAAACTGTCATCGTTCATACCACGTTGAAAGCGCCGGTTCTCGTCCGATCACCGAAGCTAAGCAACGGCGGGCCCGGTTAGTACTTGGGAGGGTGACCACCTGGGAATACCGGGTGATGATGACTTTTTTTTTTTTTCACGTTGAAATTTGTAGGTCTCGCAAAGAGCTGATCGATACGTCTCACTTTTTTCACAATTTCTGATTTAAGAGATAAAAAATCCTTCCCGAAAGAGAGAAAGAAAGTGGTTGACTCAATTGAAGTGCCTTAATACTGGGTATTTATTATGGTAAACTGTTGGGAAAACATTTTTGTTATAGGAACTAATCAACTTTTCCATCAACAAGTCAGTTGATAAAACACGCTTCGAAAACGAAATTCAAACATTCATTTCCTGCGATCGTTCAAGAAAAGTAGCAGCTCTCTAAGCAGGTGGCGTTAGCCGCGTTCCATTTCAATTCAAACCAAACCCCTCCAATCAGACGTACGTTGGAGAGAAAAGAAATAAACTATCTTAGCGGGTCGATCTTCGAATGCACAAAGGGTGCGAAATCTACAAAACAGAAACTTCGTTAATGAGTAGATCCAGCCCACATCAATCTAAGGCAGTCTTATACAGATGGAATTTAAAACGTTTCCCTATTTCACAAAATTGTCTCGCTCGTGCACGTTTTGCCTAAGAAAAAGCAATTGTCGAGGTCTGTCTGCTACACAGAAAAGGCGATGCGACAAATATTTCGAGTTTCCTTACATAACGTTCGTTCGCTACGTTTTGTAAAATTACTTTGTCTAGAAATATCGTTGAAGAAAAGTAGCAGCTCTCTAAGCAAGTGGCGTGAGCCGCGTTCCATTTCACTTTAAACCAAACCCCTCCAATCAGACGTATATTGAAGAGAAAAGAAATAAACTATCTTCGCGGGTCGATCTTCGAATGCACAAAGGGTGCGAAATCTACAATACATAAACTTCGTTAATGAGTAGATCCAGCCCACATCAATCTAAGGCAGTCTTATACAGATGGAATTTAAAACGTTTCCCTATTTCACAAAATTGTCTCGCTCGTGCACGTTTTGCCAAAGAAAAGCAATTGTCGAGGTCTCTGTCTGCTACACAGAAAAGGCGATGCGACAAATATTTCGAGTTTCCTTACATAACGTTCGTTCGCTACGTTTTGTAAAATTACTTTGTCTAGAAATATCGTTGAAGAAAAGTAGCAGCTCTCTAAGCAAGTGGCGTGAGCCGCGTTCCATTTCACTTTAAACCAAACCCCCAATCAGACGTATATTGAAGAGAAAAGAAATAAACTATCTTCGCGGGTCGATCTTCGAATGCACAAAGGGTGCGAAATCTACAATACATAAACTTCGTTAATGAGTAGATCCAGCCCACATCAATCTAAGGCAGTCTTATACAGATGGAATTTAAAACGTTTCCCTATTTCACAAAATTGTCTCGCTCGTGCACGTTTTGCCTAAGAAAAAGCAATTGTCGAGGTCTCTGTCTGCTACACAGAAAAGGCGATGCGACAAATATTTCGAGTTTCCTTACATAACGTTCGTTCGCTACGTTTTGTAAAATTACTTTGTCTAGAAATATCGTTGAAGAAAAGTAGCAGCTCTCTAAGCAAGTGGCGTGAGCCGCGTTCCATTTCACTTTAAACCAAACCCTCCAATCAGACGTATATTGAAGAGAAAAGAAATAAACTATCTTCGCGGGTCGATCTTCGAATGCACAAAGGGTGCGAAATCTACAATACATAAACTTCGTTAATGAGTAGATCCAGCCCACATCAATCTAAGGCAGTCTTATACAGATGGAATTTAAAACGTTTCCCTATTTCACAAAATTGTCTCGCTCGTGCACGTTTTGCCTAAGAAAAAGCAATTGTCGAGGTCTCTGTCTGCTACACAGAAAAGGCGATGCGACAAATATTTCGAGTTTCCTTACATAACGTTCGTTCGCTACGTTTTGTAAAATTACTTTGTCTAGAAATATCGTTGAAGAAAAGTAGCAGCTCTCTAAGCAAGTGGCGTGAGCCGCGTTCCATTTCACTTTAAACCAAACCCCTCCAATCAGACGTATATTGAAGAGAAAAGAAATAAACTATCTTCGCGGGTCGATCTTCGGAATGCACAAAGGGTGCGAAATCTACAATACATAAACTTCGTTAATGAGTAGATCCAGCCCACATCAATCTAAGGCAGTCTTATACAGATGGAATTTAAAACGTTTCCCTATTTCACAAAATTGTCTCTGCTCGTGCACGTTTTGCCTAAGAAAAGCAATTGTCGAGGGATCTGTCTGCTACACAGAAAAGGCGATGCGACAAATATTTCGAGTTTCCTTACATAACGTTCGTTCGCTACGTTTTGTAAAATTACTTTGTCTAGAAATATAACCCAGCAGAGAGAGACTTTACTCGGAGACACCGACGATTGCACACCTTATTTATAAATCAAATATCTATTTTATATGTACGTACATTTGAAAATTAACTTTCCAATAACGACAAGAGTCTTTGCTATTGGGTATAAAACAAAATAGGTGAGTAGAAACAACAAGAAAAAAAAAGTTACAAAACAGTAAAAGCAAAATTGAAAACTTAGCAGTGAAAGAAAAACGCGAAGGAAACGTTTCAGATAAGTAGGAACTCGATACGTGGCACGCTTCCGACTCGCGAACGGTAGTAGCCGAGTGTGACAGGTGCTGTTCCTTTATTCATTCTGTTTCAGAGAATTATTCCCAGTTTTTGCAACGTACTTTCATTAATATCCATACACTTCTTTAGCGAGAGACAAAAGAGCGACTTCTGAGGCACTCCCACTAGACGGTAACCAGCGTTTAATACTATTTTGTCGTAGGGGGGAGACGAAGGCGAGTACACACGACTTCTCCCGATGGAAACCAAAATACACGTTAATAAACACAGGTAAATTAATGTGTATAGCCAAATGACGAATAAAAGAAGGTGAATATTAAATAATTCTAATCCCGATGCAAGCTCGTGTTAAAATCTAAATTCTGCACACACATCTGTAAGTGATGGGATGTGAGCCTGTGTAACGAGAGTAAAATACCAGATTTTGCGAAAGTAGGTCCGAAAGAAATATAAAGAAGACATAAACACCAACATGTGACTAAAAGACGTTTGAGAAAAGTTCTCAGAGGCTAAATTGATCAATTTAAGTGTTCCATGTCAATGACACACACGCCTGTGAGCGACAGTTTCCATACCCCCGTAATGACACTCGTGTTGTTCCGGGGATGTGTAACGCAAACCAGAGTTATCAGGCTCCACTTTCCAGCGACCTCCAGTAAAAGTGAATTCCTAAAGCATCTCTTATATTTCACAGCTAGGAAATTTTGGGCTGCGACAACGATTTTCTTTTTAGAGTAACACTTAAAACACCAAATAAGAAAAGAATTAAACTGTCATCGTTCATACCACGTTGAAAGCGCCGGTTCTCGTCCGATCACCGAAGCTAAGCAACGGCGGGCCCGGTTAGTACTTGGGAGGGTGACCACCTGGGAATACCGGGTGATGATGACTTTTTTTTTTTTTTTTTCACGTTGAAATTTGTAGGACTCGCAAAGAGCTGATCGATACGTCTCACTTTTTTCACAATTTCTGATTTAAGAGATAAAAAATCCTTCCCGAAAGAGAGAAAGAAAGTGGTTGACTCAATTGAAGTGCCTTAATACTGGGTATTTATTATGGTAAACTGTTGGGAAAACATTTTGTTATAGGAACTAATCAACTTTTCCATCAACAAGTCAGTTGATAAAACACGCTTCGAAAACGAAATTCAAACATTCATTTCCTGCGATCGTTCAAGAAAAGTAGCAGCTCTCTAAGCAGGTGGCGTTAGCCGCGTTCCATTTCAATTCAAACCAAACCCCTCCAATCAGACGTACGTTGGAGAGAAAAGAAATAAACTATCTTAGCGGGTCGATCTTCGAATGCACAAAGGGTGCGAAATCTACAAAACAGAAACTTCGTTAATGAGTAGATCCAGCCCACATCAATCTAAGGCAGTCTTATACAGATGGAATTTAAAACGTTTCCCTATTTCACAAAATTGTCTCGCTCGTGCACGTTTTGCCTAAGAAAAAGCAATTGTCGAGGTCTGTCTGCTACACAGAAAAGGCGATGCGACAAATATTTCGAGTTTCCTTACATAACGTTCGTTCGCTACGTTTTGTAAAATTACTTTGTCTAGAAATATCGTTGAAGAAAAGTAGCAGCTCTCTAAGCAAGTGGCGTGAGCCGCGTTCCATTTCACTTTAAACCAAACCCCTCCAATCAGACGTATATTGAAGAGAAAAGAAATAAACTATCTTCGCGGGTCGATCTTCGAATGCACAAAGGGTGCGAAATCTACAATACATAAACTTCGTTAATGAGTAGATCCAGCCCACATCAATCTAAGGCAGTCTTATACAGATGGAATTTAAAACGTTTCCCTATTTCACAAAATTGTCTCGCTCGTGCACGTTTTGCCAAAGAAAAAAAGCAATTGTCGAGGTCTATGTCTGCTACACAGAAAAGGCGATGCGACAAATATTTCGAGTTTCCTTACATAACGTTCGTTCGCTACGTTTTGTAAAATTACTTTGTCTAGAAATATCGTTGAAGAAAAGTAGCAGCTCTCTAAGCAAGTGGCGTGAGCCGCGTTCCATTTCACTTTAAACCAAACCCTCCAATCAGACGTATATTGAAGAGAAAAGAAATAAACTATCTTCGCGGGTCGATCTTCGAATGCACAAAGGGTGCGAAATCTACAATACATAAACTTCGTTAATGAGTAGATCCAGCCCACATCAATCTAAGGCAGTCTTATACAGATGGAATTTAAAACGTTTCCCTATTTCACAAAATTGTCTCGCTCGTGCACGTTTTGCCTAAGAAAAGCAATTGTCGAGGTCTATGTCTGCTACACAGAAAAGGCGATGCGACAAATATTTCGAGTTTCCTTACATAACGTTCGTTCGCTACGTTTTGTAAAATTACTTTGTCTAGAAATATCGTTGAAGAAAAGTAGCAGCTCTCTAAGCAAGTGGCGTGAGCCGCGTTCCATTTCACTTTAAACCAAACCCCTCCAATCAGACGTATATTGAAGAGAAAAGAAATAAACTATCTTCGCGGGTCGATCTTCGAATGCACAAAGGGTGCGAAATCTACAATACATAAACTTCGTTAATGAGTAGATCCAGCCCACATCAATCTAAGGCAGTCTTATACAGATGGAATTTAAAACGTTTCCCTATTTCACAAAATTGTCTCGCTCGTGCACGTTTTGCCTAAGAAAAGCAATTGTCGAGGTCTCTGTCTGCTACACAGAAAAGGCGATGCGACAAATATTTCGAGTTTCCTTACATAACGTTCGTTCGCTACGTTTTGTAAAATTACTTTGTCTAGAAATATCGTTGAAGAAAAGTAGCAGCTCTCTAAGCAAGTGGCGTGAGCCGCGTTCCATTTCACTTTAAACCAAACCCCTCCAATCAGACGTATATTGAAGAGAAAAGAAATAAACTATCTTCGCGGGTCGATCTTCGAATGCACAAAGGGTGCGAAATCTACAATACATAAACTTCGTTAATGAGTAGATCCAGCCCACATCAATCTAAGGCAGTCTTATACAGATGGAATTTAAAACGTTTCCCTATTTCACAAAATTGTCTCTGCTCGTGCACGTTTTGCCTAAGAAAAGCAATTGTCGAGGGATCTGTCTGCTACACAGAAAAGGCGATGCGACAAATATTTCGAGTTTCCTTACATAACGTTCGTTCGCTACGTTTTGTAAAATTACTTTGTCTAGAAATATAACCCAGCAGAGAGAGACTTTACTCGGAGACACCGACGATTGCACACCTTATTTATAAATCAAATATCTATTTTATATGTACGTACATTTGAAAATTAACTTTCCAATAACGACAAGAGTCTTTGCTATTGAGTATAAAACAAAATAGGTGAGTAGAAACAACAAGAAAAAAAAGTTACAAAACAGTAAAAGCAAAATTGAAAACTTAGCAGTGAAAGAAAAACGCGAAGGAAACGTTTCAGATAAGTAGGAACTCGATACGTGGCACGCTTCCGACTCGCGAACGGTAGTAGCCGAGTGTGACAGGTGCTGTTCCTTTATTCATTCTGTTTCAGAGAATTATTCCCAGTTTTGCAACGTACTTTCATTAATATCCATACACTTCTTTAGCGAGAGACAAAAGAGCGACTTCTGAGGCACTCCCACTAGACGGTAACCAGCGTTTAATACTATTTTGTCGTAGGGGGGAGACGAAGGCGAGTACACACGACTTCTCCCGATGGAAACCAAAATACACGTTAATAAACACAGGTAAATTAATGTGTATAGCCAAATGACGAATAAAAGAAGGTGAATATTAAATAATTCTAATCCCGATGCAAGCTCGTGTTAAAATCTAAATTCTGCACACACATCTGTAAGTGATGGGATGTGAGCCTGTGTAACGAGAGTAAAATACCAGATTTTGCGAAAGTAGGTCCGAAAGAAATATAAAGAAGACATAAACACCAACATGTGACTAAAAGACGTTTGAGAAAAGTTCTCAGAGGCTAAATTGATCAATTTAAGTGTTCCATGTCAATGACACACACGCCTGTGAGCGACAGTTTCCATACCCCCCGTAATGACACTCGTGTTGTTCCGGGGATGTGTAACGCAAACCAGAGTTATCAGGCTCCACTTTCCAGCGACCTCCAGTAAAAGTGAATTCCTAAAGCATCTCTTATATTTCACAGCTAGGAAATTTTGGGCTGCGACAACGATTTTCTTTTAGAGTAACACTTAAAACACCAAATAAGAAAAGAATTAAACTGTCATCGTTCATACCACGTTGAAAGCGCCGGTTCTCGTCCGATCACCGAAGCTAAGCAACGGCGGGCCCGGTTAGTACTTGGGAGGGTGACCACCTGGGAATACCGGGTGATGATGACTTTTTTTTTTTTTTCACGTTGAAATTTGTAGGTCTCGCAAAGAGCTGATCGATACGTCTCTTTTTTTTCACAATTTCTGATTTAAGAGATAAAAAATCCTTCCCGAAAGAGAGAAAGAAAGTGGTTGACTCAATTGAAGTGCCTTAATACTGGGTATTTATTATGGTAAACTGTTGGGAAAACATTTTTGTTATAGGAACTAATCAACTTTTCCATCAACAAGTCAGTTGATAAAACACGCTTCGAAAACGAAATTCAAACATTCATTTCCTGCGATCGTTCAAGAAAAGTAGCAGCTCTCTAAGCAGGTGGCGTTAGCCGCGTTCCATTTCAATTCAAACCAAACCCCTCCAATCAGACGTACATTGGAGAGAAAAGAAATAAACTATCTTAGCGGGTCGATCTTCGGAATGCACAAAGGGTGCGAAATCTACAAAACAGAAACTTCGTTAATGAGTAGATCCAGCCCACATCAATCTAAGGCAGTCTTATACAGATGGAATTTAAAACGTTTCCCTATTTCACAAAATTGTCTCGCTCGTGCACGTTTTGCCTAAGAAAAAGCAATTGTCGAGGTCTGTCTGCTACACAGAAAAGGCGATGCGACAAATATTTCGAGTTTCCTTACATAACGTTCGTTCGCTACGTTTTGTAAAATTACTTTGTCTAGAAATATCGTTGAAGAAAAGTAGCAGCTCTCTAAGCAAGTGGCGTGAGCCGCGTTCCATTTCACTTTAAACCAAACCCCTCCAATCAGACGTATATTGAAGAGAAAAGAAATAAACTATCTTCGCGGGTCGATCTTCGAATGCACAAAGGGTGCGAAATCTACAATACATAAACTTCGTTAATGAGTAGATCCAGCCCACATCAATCTAAGGCAGTCTTATACAGATGGAATTTAAAACGTTTCCCTATTTCACAAAATTGTCTCGCTCGTGCACGTTTTGCCTAAGAAAAAAGCAATTGTCGAGGTCTCTGTCTGCTACACAGAAAAGGCGATGCGACAAATATTTCGAGTTTCCTTACATAACGTTCGTTCGCTACGTTTTGTAAAATTACTTTGTCTAGAAATATCGTTGAAGAAAAGTAGCAGCTCTCTAAGCAAGTGGCGTGAGCCGCGTTCCATTTCACTTTAAACCAAACCCTCCAATCAGACGTATATTGAAGAGAAAAGAAATAAACTATCTTCGCGGGTCGATCTTCGAATGCACAAAGGGTGCGAAATCTACAATACATAAACTTCGTTAATGAGTAGATCCAGCCCACATCAATCTAAGGCAGTCTTATACAGATGGAATTTAAAACGTTTCCCTATTTCACAAAATTGTCTCTGCTCGTGCACGTTTTGCCTAAGAAAAGCAATTGTCGAGGGATCTGTCTGCTACACAGAAAAGGCGATGCGACAAATATTTCGAGTTTCCTTACATAACGTTCGTTCGCTACGTTTTGTAAAATTACTTTGTCTAGAAATATAACCCAGCAGAGAGAGACTTTACTCGGAGACACCGACGATTGCACACCTTATTTATAAATCAAATATCTATTTTATATGTACGTACATTTGAAAATTAACTTTCCAATAACGACAAGAGTCTTTGCTATTGGAGTATAAAACAAAATAGGTGAGTAGAAACAACAAGAAAAAAAAAGTTACAAAACAGTAAAAGCAAAATTGAAAACTTAGCAGTGAAAGAAAAACGCGAAGGAAACGTTTCAGATAAGTAGGAACTCGATACGTGGCACGCTTCCGACTCGCGAACGGTAGTAGCCGAGTGTGACAGGTGCTGTTCCTTTATTCATTCTGTTTCATAACGTCAGAGAATTATTCCCAGTTTTTGCAACGTACTTTCATTAATATCCATACACTTCTTTAGCGAGAGACAAAAGAGCGACTTCTGAGGCACTCCCACTAGACGGTAACCAGCGTTTAATACTATTTTGTCGTAGGGGGAGACGAAGGCGAGTACACACGACTTCTCCCGATGGAAACCAAAATACACGTTAATAAACACAGGTAAATTAATGTGTATAGCCAAATGACGAATAAAAGAAGGTGAATATTAAATAATTCTAATCCCGATGCAAGCTCGTGTTAAAATCTAAATTCTGCACACACATCTGTAAGTGATGGGATGTGAGCCTGTGTAACGAGAGTAAAATACCAGATTTTGCGAAAGTAGGTCCGAAAGAAATATAAAGAAGACATAAACACCAACATGTGACTAAAAGACGTTTGAGAAAAGTTCTCAGAGGCTAAATTGATCAATTTAAGTGTTCCATGTCAATGACACACACGCCTGTGAGCGACAGTTTCCATACCCCCGTAATGACACTCGTGTTGTTCCGGGGATGTGTAACGCAAACCAGAGTTATCAGGCTCCACTTTCCAGCGACCTCCAGTAAAAGTGAATTCCTAAAGCATCTCTTATATTTCACAGCTAGGAAATTTTGGGCTGCGACAACGATTTTCTTTAGAGTAACACTTAAAACACCAAATAAGAAAAGAATTAAACTGTCATCGTTCA
>NW_027467782.1:66876547-66931963 GCF_004210375.1 Tachypleus tridentatus | reverse complement strand
TTACATTAGATACTGTGTGCATTTTTGAATGTTTCATTATAGCTAGCTAGATAGACTGTAGATAAACATTACATTAGATACTGTGCATATTTGAATGTTTCATTAAAGCTAGCTAGATAGACTGTAGATAAACATTACATTAGATACTGTGTGTATTTGAATGTTTCATTATAGCTAGCTAGATAGACTGTAGATAAACATTACATTAGATACTGTGTGTATTTGAATGTTTCATTATAGCTAGCTAGATAGACTGTAGATAAACATTACATTAGATACTGTGTGTATTTGAATGTTTCATTATAGCTAGCTAGATAGACTGTAGATAAACATTACATTAGATACTGTGTATTTTTGAATGTTTCATTATAGCTAGCTAGATAGACTGTAGATAAACATTACATTAGATACTGTGCATATTTGAATGTTTCATTATAGCTAGCTAGATAGACTGTAGATAAATATTACATTAGATACTGTGTGTATTTCAATGTTTCATTATAGCTAGCTAGATAGACTGTAGATAAACATTACATTAGATACTGTGTGTATTTGAATGTTTCATTATAGCTAGCTAGATAGACTGTAGATAAACATTACATTAGATACTGTGTATATTTGAATGTTTCATTATAGCTAGCTAGATAGACTGTAGATAAACATTACATTAGATACTGTGTGTATTTGAATGTTTCATTATAGCTAGCTAGATAGACTGTAGATAAACATTACATTAGATACTGTGTGTATTTTGAATGTTTCATTATAGGTAGCTAGATAGCTAGATAGACTGTAGATAAACATTACATTAGATACTGTGTGTATTTGAATGTTTCATTATAGCTAGCTAGATAGACTGTAGATAAACATTACATTAGATACTGTGTGTATTTGAATGTTTCATTATAGCTAGCTAGATAGACTGTAGATAAACATTACATTAGATACTGTGTGTATATGAATGTTTCATTATAGCTAGCTAGATAGACTGTAGATAAACATTACATTAGATACTGTGTATATTAATGAATGTTTCATTATAGCTAGCTAGATAGACTGTAGATAAACATTACATTAGATACTGTGTGTATTTGAATGTTTCATTATAGCTAGCTAGATAGACTGTAGATAAACATTACATTAGATACTGTGTGTATTTGAATGTTTCATTATAGCTAGCTAGATAGACTGTAGATAAACATTACATTAGATACTGTGCATATTTGAATGTTTCATTATAGCTAGCTAGATAGACTGTAGATAAACATTACATTAGATACTGTGTATTTTGAATGTTTCATTATAGCTAGCTAGATAGACTGTAGATAAACATTACATTAGATACTGTGTATTTTTGAATGTTTCATTATAGCTAGCTAGATAGACTGTAGATAAACATTACATTAGATACTGTGTGTATTTGAATGTTTCATTATAGCTAGCTAGATAGACTGTAGATAAACATTACATTAGATACTGTGTATTTTGAATGTTTCATTATAGCTAGCTAGATAGACTGTAGATAAACATTACATTAGATACTGTGTGTATTTGAATGTTTCATTATAGCTAGCTAGATAGACTGTAGATAAACATTACATTAGATACTGTGTGTATTTGAATGTTTCATTATAGCTAGCTAGATAGACTGTAGATAAACATTACATTAGATACTGTGTGTTTTGAATGTTTCATTATAGCTAGCTAGATAGACTGTAGATAAACATTACATTAGATACTGTGTGTATTTGAATGTTTCATTATAGCTAGCTAGATAGACTGTAGATAAACATTACATTAGATACTGTGTATTTGAATGTTTCATTATAGCTAGCTAGATAGACTGTAGATAAACATTACATTAGATACTGTGTATATTTGAATGTTTCATTATAGCTAGCTAGATAGACTGTAGATAAACATTACATTAGATACTGTGTGTATTTGAATGTTTCATTATAGCTAGCTAGATAGACTGTAGATAAACATTACATTAGATACTGTGTGTATTTGAATGTTTCATTATAGCTAGCTAGATAGACTGTAGATAAACATTACATTAGATACTGTGTGTATTTGAATGTTTCATTATAGCTAGCTAGATAGACTGTAGATAAACATTACATTAGATACTGTGTGTATTTGAATGTTTCATTATAGCTAGCTAGATAGACTGTAGATAAACATTACATTAGATACTGTGTGTATTTTGAATGTTTCATTATAGCTAGCTAGATAGACTGTAGATAAACATTACATTAGATACTGTGTGTATTTGAATGTTTCATTATAGCTAGCTAGATAGACTGTAGATAAACATTACATTAGATACTGTGCATATTTGAATGTTTCATTATAGCTAGCTAGATAGACTGTAGATAAACATTACATTAGATACTGTGTGTATTTGAATGTTTCATTATAGCTAGCTAGATAGACTGTAGATAAACATTACATTAGATACTGTGTGTATTTGAATGTTTCATTATAGCTAGCTAGATAGACTGTAGATAAACATTACATTAGATACTGTGTATTTTGAATGTTTCATTATAGCTAGCTAGATAGACTGTAGATAAACATTACATTAGATACTGTGTGTATTTGAATGTTTCATTATAGCTAGCTAGATAGACTGTAGATAAACATTACATTAGATACTGTGTGTATTTGAATGTTTCATTATAGCTAGCTAGATAGACTGTAGATAAACATTACATTAGATACTGTGTGTATTTGAATGTTTCATTATAGCTAGCTAGATAGACTGTAGATAAACATTACATTAGATACTGTGTATATTTGAATGTTTCATTATAGCTAGCTAGATAGACTGTAGATAAACATTACATTAGATACTGTGTGTATTTGAATGTTTCATTATAGCTAGCTAGATAGACTGTAGATAAACATTACATTAGATACTGTGTGTATTTGAATGTTTCATTATAGCTAGCTAGATAGACTGTAGATAAACATTACATTAGATACTGTGTATTTGAATGTTTCATTATAGCTAGCTAGATAGACTGTAGATAAACATTACATTAGATACTGTGTGTATTTGAATGTTTCATTATAGCTAGCTAGATAGACTGTAGATAAACATTACATTAGATACTGTGTGTATTTGAATGTTTCATTATAGCTAGCTAGATAGACTGTAGATAAACATTACATTAGATACTGTGTGTATTTGAATATTTCATTATAGCTAGCTAGATAGTATGTAGATAAACATTACATTAGATACTGTGTGTATTAGAACGTTTCATTATAGCTAGCTAGATAGACTGTAGATAAACATTACATTAGATACTGTGTATTTGAATGTTTCATTATAGCTAGCTAGATAGACTGTAGATAAACATTACATTAGATACTGTGTGTATTTGAATGTTTCATTATAGCTAGCTAGATAGACTGTAGATAAACATTACATTAGATACTGTGTGTATTTGAATGTTTCATTATAGCTAGCTAGATAGACTGTAGATAAACATTACATTAGATACTGTGTGTATTTGAATGTTTCATTATAGCTAGCTAGATAGACTGTAGATAAACATTACATTAGATACTGTGTATATTTGAATGTTTCATTATAGCTAGCTAGATAGACTGTAGATAAACATTACATTAGATACTGTGTGTATTTGAATGTTTCATTATAGCTAGCTAGATAGACTGTAGATAAACATTACATTAGATACCGTGTGTATTTGAATATTTCATTATAGCTAGCTAGATAGACTGTAGATAAACATTACCTTAGATACTGTGTGTATTTGAATGTTTCATTATAGCTAGCTAGATAGACTGTAGATAAACATTACATTAGATACTGTGTGTATTTGAATGTTTCATTATAGCTAGCTAGATAGACTGTAGATAAACATTACATTAGATACTGTGTGTATTTGAATGTTTCATTATAGCTAGCTAGATAGACTGTAGATAAACATTACATTAGATACTGTGTATATTTGAATGTTTCATTATAGCTAGCTAGATAGACTGTAGATAAACATTACATTAGATACTGTGTGTATTTGAATGTTTCATTATAGCTAGCTAGATAGACTGTAGATAAACATTACATTAGATACTGTGTATTTGAATGTTTCATTATAGCTAGCTAGATAGACTGTAGATAAACATTACATTAGATACCGTGTGTATTTGAATGTTTCATTATAGCTAGCTAGATAGACTGTAGATAAACATTACATTAGATACTGTGTGTATTTGAATGTTTCATTATAGCTAGCTAGATAGACTGTAGATAAACATTACATTAGATACTGTGTGTATTTGAATGTTTCATTATAGCTAGCTAGATAGACTGTAGATAAACATTACATTAGATACTGTGTGTATTTGAATGTTTCATTATAGCTAGCTAGATAGACTGTAGATAAACATTACATTAGATACTGTGTGTATTTGAATGTTTCATTATAGCTAGCTAGATAGACTGTAGATAAACATTACATTAGATACTGTGTGTATTTGAATGTTTCATTATAGCTAGCTAGATAGACTGTAGATAAACATTACATTAGATACTGTGTGTATTTGAATGTTTCATTATAGCTAGCTAGATAGACTGTAGATAAACATTACATTAGATACTGTGTGTATTTGAATGTTTCATTATAGCTAGCTAGATAGACTGTAGATAAACATTACATTAGATACTGTGTGTATTTGAATGTTTCATTATAGCTAGCTAGATAGACTGTAGATAAACATTACATTAGATACTGTGTGTATTTGAATGTTTCATTATAGCTAGCTAGATAGACTGTAGATAAACATTACATTAGATACTGTGTGTATTTGAATGTTTCATTATAGCTAGCTAGATAGACTGTAGATAAACATTACATTAGATACCGTGTATATTTGAATGTTTCATTATAGCTAGCTAGATAGACTGTAGATAAACATTACATTAGATACTGTGTGTATTTGAATGTTTCATTATAGCTAGCTAGATAGACTGTAGATAAACATTACATTAGATACTGTGTGTATTTGAATGTTTCATTATAGCTAGCTAGATAGACTGTAGATAAACATTACATTAGATACTGTGTGTATTTGAATGTTTAGATAGATAGACTGTAGATAAACATTACATTAGATACTGTGCATATTTGAATGTTTCATTATAGCTAGCTAGATAGACTGTAGATAAACATTACATTAGATACTGTGTGTATTTGAATGTTTCATTATAGCTAGCTAGATAGACTGTAGATAAACATTACATTAGATACTGTGTGTATTTGAATGTTTCATTATAGCTAGCTAGATAGACTGTAGATAAACATTACATTAGATACTGTGTGTATTTGAATGTTTCATTATAGCTAGCTAGATAGACTGTAGATAAACATTACATTAGATACTGTGTGTATTTGAATGTTTCATTATAGCTAGCTAGATAGACTGTAGATAAACATTACATTAGATACTGTGTGTATTTGAATGTTTCATTATAGCTAGCTAGATAGACTGTAGATAAACATTACATTAGATACTGTGTATTTGAATGTTTCATTATAGCTAGCTAGATAGACTGTAGATAAACATTACATTAGATACTGTGTGTATTTGAATGTTTCATTATAGCTAGCTAGATAGACTGTAGATAAACATTACATTAGATACTGTGTATTTTGAATGTTTCATTATAGCTAGCTAGATAGACTGTAGATAAACATTACATTAGATACTGTGTGTATTTGAATGTTTCATTATAGCTAGCTAGATAGACTGTAGATAAACATTACATTAGATACTGTGTGTATTTGAATGTTTCATTATAGCTAGCTAGATAGACTGTAGATAAACATTACATTAGATACTGTGTGTATTTGAATGTTTCATTATAGCTAGCTAGATAGACTGTAGATAAACATTACATTAGATACTGTGTGTATTTGAATGTTTCATTATAGCTAGCTAGATAGACTGTAGATAAACATTACATTAGATACTGTGTGTATTTGAATGTTTCATTATAGCTAGCTAGATAGACTGTAGATAAACATTACATTAGATACTGTGTGTATTTGAATGTTTCATTATAGCTAGCTAGATAGACTGTAGATAAACATTACATTAGATACTGTGTGTATTTGAATGTTTCATTATAGCTAGCTAGATAGACTGTAGATAAACATTACATTAGATACTGTGTGTATTTGAATGTTTCATTATAGCTAGCTAGATAGACTGTAGATAAACATTACATTAGATACTGTGTGTATTTGAATGTTTCATTATAGCTAGCTAGATAGACTGTAGATAAACATTACATTAGATACTGTGTGTATTTGAATGTTTCATTATAGCTAGCTAGATAGACTGTAGATAAACATTACATTAGATACTGTGTGTATTTGAATGTTTCATTATAGCTAGCTAGATAGACTGTAGATAAACATTACATTAGATACTGTGTGTATTTGAATGTTTCATTATAGCTAGCTAGATAGACTGTAGATAAACATTACATTAGATACTGTGTGTATTTGAATGTTTCATTATAGCTAGCTAGATAGACTGTAGATAAACATTACATTAGATACTGTGTGTATTTGAATGTTTCATTATAGCTAGCTAGATAGACTGTAGATAAACATTACATTAGATACTGTGTGTATTTGAATGTTTCATTATAGCTAGCTAGATAGACTGTAGATAAACATTACATTAGATACTGTGTGTATTTGAATGTTTCATTATAGCTAGCTAGATAGACTGTAGATAAACATTACATTAGATACTGTGTGTATTTGAATGTTTCATTATAGCTAGCTAGATAGACTGTAGATAAACATTACATTAGATACTGTGTGTATTTGAATGTTTCATTATAGCTAGCTAGATAGACTGTAGATAAACATTACATTAGATACTGTGTGTATTTGAATGTTTCATTATAGCTAGCTAGATAGACTGTAGATAAACATTACATTAGATACTGTGTGTATTTGAATGTTTCATTATAGCTAGCTAGATAGACTGTAGATAAACATTACATTAGATACTGTGTGTATTTGAATGTTTCATTATAGCTAGCTAGATAGACTGTAGATAAACATTACATTAGATACTGTGTGTATTTGAATGTTTCATTATAGCTAGCTAGATAGACTGTAGATAAACATTACATTAGATACTGTGTGTATTTGAATGTTTCATTATAGCTAGCTAGATAGACTGTAGATAAACATTACATTAGATACTGTGTGTATTTGAATGTTTCATTATAGCTAGCTAGATAGACTGTAGATAAACATTACATTAGATACTGTGTATTTTTGAATGTTTCATTATAGCTAGCTAGATAGACTGTAGATAAACATTACATTAGATACTGTGTGTATTTGAATGTTTCATTATAGCTAGCTAGATAGACTGTAGATAAACATTACATTAGATACTATGTGTATTTGAATATTTCATTATAGCTAGCTAGATAGACTGTAGATAAACATTACATTAGATACTGTGTGTTTTGAATGTTTCATTATAGCTAGCTAGATAGACTGTAGATAAACATTACATTAGATACTGTGTGTATTTGAATGTTTCATTATAGCTAGCTAGATAGACTGTAGATAAACATTACATTAGATACTGTGTGTATTTGAATGTTTCATTATAGCTAGCTAGATAGACTGTAGATAAACATTACATTAGATACTGTGTGTATTTGAATATTTCATTATAGCTAGCTAGATAGACTGTAGATAAACATTACATTAGATACTGTGTGTATTTGAATGTTTCATTAAAGCTAGCTAGATAGACTGTAGATAAACATTACATTAGATAATCTGTGTATTAAAACGTTTCATTATAGCGAGCTAGATAGACTGTAGGTAAATATTACATTAAATACTGTGTGTATTTGAATGTTTCATTTAAGCTAGTTAGAGAGACTGTAGATAAACATTACATTAGATACTGTGTATTTTTGAATGTTTCATTATAGCTAGCTAGATAGACTGTAGATAAACTTTACATTAGATACTGTGTATTTTTGAATGTTTCATTATAGCTAGCTAGATAGACGGTAGATAAACATTACATTAGATACTGTGTGTATTTGAATGTTTCATTATAGCTAGAAGACTGTAGATAAAATAAACATTAGATAGATACTGTATTTGAATGTTTCATTAAAGCTAGCTAGATAGACTGTAGATAAACATTACATTAGATACTGTGTGTGTATTTGAATGTTTCATTATAGCTAGCTAGACAGACTGTGTAGATAAACATTACATTAGATACTATGTGTATTTTTTAGATATTACATTATAGCTCAACTAGATAGACTGTAGATAAACATTACATCAGATACTATGTGTATTTGAATATTTCATTAAAGCTAGCTAGATAGACTGTAGATAAACATTACATTAGATACTGTGTGTATTAGAACGTTTCATTATACCTAGCTAGATAGACTGTAGATAAACATTACATTAGATACTGTGCATATTTGAATGTTTCATTAAAGCTAGCTAGATAGACTGTAGATAAACATTACATTAGATACTGTGTGTATTTGAATGTTTCATTATAGCTAGCTAGATAGACTGTAGATAAACATTACATTAGATACTGTGTGTATTTGAATATTTCATTATAGCTAGCTAGATAGACTGTAGATAAACATTACCTTAGATACTGTGTGTATTTGAATGTTTCATTATAGCTAGCTAGATAGACTGTAGATAAATATCACATTAGATACTGTGTGTATTAGAATGTATCATTATAGGTAGCTAGATAGACTGTAGGTAAACATTACCTTAGATACTGTGTGTATTTGATGTTTCATTATAGCTAGCTAGATAGACTGTAGATAAACATTACATTAGATATTGTGTGTATTTGAATGTTTCATTTAAGCTAGCTAGAGAAACTGTAGATAAACATTACATTAGATACTGTGTATTTTTGAATGTTACATTGTACCTAGATAGATAGACTGTTGATAAACATTACATTAGATACTGTGCATATTTGAATGTTTCATTATAGCTAGCTGAATAGACTGTAGATAAACATTACCTTAGATACTGTGTGTGTTTCAATGTTTCATTATAGCTAGCTAGATGAAATGTAGATAAACATTACATTAGATAATGTGTGTATTTGAATGTTTTATTATAGCTAGCTAGATAGACGGTAGATAAACATTATATTAGATACTGTGTGTATTTGAAAGTTTCATTATAAGCTAGCTAGATAGACTGTAGATAAACATTACATTAGATACTGTGCATTTTTTGAATGTTTCATTATAGCTAGCTAGATAGACTGTAGATAAAAAACATCACATTAGATACTGTGCATATTTGAATGTTTCATTATAGGTAGCTAGATAGACTGTACGTAAACATTACCTTAGATACTGTGTGTATTTCAATGTTTCATTATAGCTAGCTAGATAGACTGTAGATAAACATTACATTAGATACTGCGTGTATTTGAATGTTTCATTATAGCTAGCTAGATAGACTGTAGATAAACATTACATTAGATACTGTGTGTATTTGAATGTTTCATTATAATAGCTAGATAGACTGTAGATAAACATTACATTAGATACTCTGTATATTTGTATGTTTCATTATAGCTAGCTAGATAGAATGTAGATAAACATTACATTAGATAATCTGTGTATTACAACGTTTCATTATAACGAGCTAGATAGACTGTAGGTAAATATTACATTAGATACTGTGTGTATTTGAATGTTTCATTTAAGCTAGCTAGATAGACTGTAGATAAACATTACTTAACAGATACTGTGCATATTACAATGTTTCATTATAGGTAGCTAGATAGACTGTGGATAAACATTACATGAGATACTGTGCATTTTTTGAATGTTTCATTATAGCTTAGCTAGATAGACTGTAGATAAACATTACGTTAGATACTGTGTGTATTTGAATGTTTCATTATAGCTAGCTAGATAGACTGTAGATAAACATTACATTAGATACTGTGCATTTTTGAATGTTTCATTATAGGTAGCTAGATAGACTGTAGGTAAACATTACCTTAGATACTGTGTGTATTTCAATGTTTCATTATAGCTAGCTAGATAGACTGTAGATAAACATTACATTAGATACTGCGTGTATTTGAATGTTTCATTATAGCTAGCTAGATAGACTGTAGATAAACATTACCTTAGATACTGTGTGTATTTGAATGTTTCATTATAGCTAGCTAGATAGACTGTAGATAAACATTACATTAGATACTCTGTATATTTGTATGTTTCATTATAGCTAGCTAGATAGAATGTAGATAAACATTACATTAGATAATCTGTGTATTACAACGTTTCATTATAGCGAGCTAGATAGACTGTAGGTAAATATTACATTAGATACTGTGTATTTTGAATGTTACATTATAAGCTAACTAGATAGAGACTGTAGATAAACATTACATTAGATACTGTGCATTTTTGAATGTTTCATTATAGCTAGCTAAGATAGACTGTAGATAAACTTTACATTAGATACTGTGTATTTTTCAATGTTTCATTATAGCTAGCTAGATAGACTGTAGAATAAACATTACATTAGATACTGTGTGTATTTGAATGTTTCATTATAGCTAGCTAGATAGACTGTGAATAAACATTACATTAGATACTGTGCATATTTGAATGTTTCATTAAAGCTAGCTAGATAGACTATAGATAAACATTACATTAGATACTGTGTGTATTTGAATGTATCATTATAGGTAGCTAGATAGACTGTAGGTAAACATTACCTTAGATACTGTGTGTATTTGAATGTTTCATTATAGCTAGCTAGATAGACTGTAGATAAACATTACATTAGATATTGTGTGTATTTCAATGTTTCATTTAAGCTAGCTAGAGAGACTGTATATAAACATTACATTAGATACTGTGTATTTTTGAATGTTACATTATAGCTACCTAGATAGACTGTTGATAAACATTACATTAGATACTGTGCATGTATTTGAATGTTTCATTATAGCTAGCTAGATAGACTGTAGATAAACATTACCTTAGATACTGTGTGTATTTGAATGTTTCATTATAGCTAGCTAGATAGGTGTGATAAACATTACATTAGATAATCTGTGTATTACAATGTTTCATTATAGCTAGCTAGATAGACTGTAGATAAACATTACATTAGATACTGTGTGTATTTGAATGTTTTATTATAGCTAGCTAGATAGACGGTAGATAAACATTACATTAGATACTGTGATTTTTTTGAAAGTTTCATTATAGCTAGCTAGATAGACTGTAGATAAACATTACATTAGATACTGTGTGTATTTTTGAATGTTTCATTATAGCTAGCTAGATAGACTGTAGATAAATATCACATTAGATACTGTGTGTATTTGAATGTTTCATTATAGGTAGCTAGATAGACTGTAGATAAACATTACATTAGATACTGTGTGTATTTGAATGTTTCATTATAGCTAGCTAGATAGACTGTGAATAAACATTACATTAGATACTGCGTGTATTTGAATGTTTCATTATAGCTAGCTAGATAGACTGTAGATAAACATTACATTAGATACTCTGTGTGTATTTGAATGTTTCATTATAGCTAGCTAGAACTGTGTAGATAAACATTACATTAGATACTCTGTATTTGAATGTTTCATTATAGCTAGCTAGATAGACTCTAGATAAACATTACATTAGATAATGTGTATTACAATGTTTCATTATAGCGAGCTAGCTAGATAGACTGTAGGTAAACATTACATTAGATACTGTGTGTATTTGAATGTTTTATTTAGCTAGCTAGATAGACTGTAGATAAACATTACATTAGATACTGTGCATTTTTGAATGTTTCATTATAGGTAGCTAGATAGACTGTAGATAAACATTACATTAGATACTGTGCATTTTTGAATGTTTCATTATAGCTAGCTAGATAGACTGTAGATAAACATTACCTTAGATACTGTGTGTATTTCAATGTTTCATTATAGCTAGCTAGATAGACTGTAGATAAACATTACATTAGATACTGCGTGTATTTGAATGTTTCATTATAGCTAGCTAGATAGACTGTAGATAAACATTACATTAGATACTGTGTGTATTTGAATGTTTCATTAAAGCTAGCTAGATAGACTATAGATAAACATTACATTAGATACTGTGTATATTTGAATGTTTCATTATAGCTAATAGCTAGATAGACTGTAGATAAACATTACATTAGATACTCTGTGTATTTGAATGTTTCATTATAGCTAGCTAGATAGACTGTAGATAAACATTACATTAGATACTGTGTATATTTGAATGTTTTATTATAGCTAGCTAGATAGACTGTAGATAAACATTACATTAGATACTGTGCATATTTGAATGTTTCATTATAGCTAGCTAGATAGACTGTAGATAAACATTACATTAGATACTGTGTATTTTTGAATGTTTCATTATAGCTAGCTAGATAGACGGTAGATAAACATTACATTAGATACTGTGTGTATTTGAATGTTTCATTATAGCGAGCTAGATAGACTGTAGATAAACATTACATTAGATATTTGAATGTTTCATTAAAGCTAGCTAGATAGACTAGATAAACATTACATTAGATACTGTGTGTATTTGAATGTTTCATTATAGCTAGCTAGATAGACTGTAGATAAACATTACATTAGATACTCTGTGTATTTTTGAATGTTTCATTATAGCTAGCTAGATAGACTGTAGATAAACATTACATTAGATACTGTGTATTTTTGAATGTTTCATTATAGCTAGCTAGATAGACTGTAGATAAACATTACATTAGAAGATACTGTGTAATAATGTTTCATTATAGCGAGCTAGATAGACTGTAGATAAACATTACATTAGATACTGTGCATATTTGAATGTTTCATTAAAGCTAGCTAGATAGACTGTAGATAAACATTACATTAGATACTGTGTGTATTTGAATGTTTCATTATAGCTAGCTAGATAGACTGTAGATAAACATTACATTAGATACTGTGTGTATTTGAATGTTTCATTATAGCTAGCTAGATAGACTGTAGATAAACATTACATTAGATACTGTGTATATTTGAATGTTTCATTATAGCTAGCTAGATAGACTGTAGATAAACATTACATTAGATACTGTGTGTGTATTTGAATGTTTCATTATAGCTAGCTAGATAGACTGTAGATAAACATTACATTAGATACTGTGTATTTTGAATGTTTCATTATAGCTAGCTAGATAGACTGTAGATAAACATTACATTAGATACTTGTGTGTATTTGAATGTTTCATTATAGCTAGCTAGATAGACTGTAGATAAACATTACATTAGATACTGTGTGTATTTGAATGTTTCATTAAAGCTAGCTAGATAGACTGTAGATAAACATTACATTAGATACTGTGCATATTTGAATGTTTCATTATAGCTAGCTAGATAGACTGTAGATAAACATTACATTAGATACTGTGTGTATTTGAATGTTTCATTATAGCTAGCTAGATAGACTGTAGATAAACATTACATTAGATACTATGTGTATTTGAATATTTCATTATAGCTAGCTAGATAGACTGTAGATAAACATTACATTAGATACTGTGTGTATTAGAACGTTTCATTATACCTAGCTAGATAGACTGTAGATAAACATTACATTAGATACTGTATGTATTTGAATGTTTCATTAAAGCTAGCTAGATAGACTGTAGATAAACATACATTATTAGATACTGTGTGTATATGAATGTTTCATTATAGCTAGCTAGATAGACTGTAGATAAACATTACATTAGATACTCTGTGTATTTGAATGTTTCATTATAGCTAGCTAGATAGACTGTAGATAAACATTACATTAGATACTGTGTGTATTTGAATGTTTCATTATAGCTAGCTAGATAGACTGTAGATAAACATTACATTAGATACTCTGTATATTTGAATGTTTCATTATAGCTAGCTAGATAGACTGTAGATAAACATTACATTAGATAATCTGCATATTTGAATGTTTTATTATAGCTAGCTAGATAGACTGTAGATAAATATTACATTAGATACTGTATGTATTTGAATGTTTCATTATAGCTAGCTAGATAGACTGTAGATAAACATTACATTAGATACTGTGCATATTTGAATGTTTCATTATAGCTAGTTAGATAGACTGTAGATAAACATTACATTAGATACTGTTATGTATTTGAATTTTTCATTATAGCTAGCTAGATAGACTGTAGATAAACATTACATTAGATACTGTGCATATTTGAATGTTTCATTATAGCTAGCTAGATAGACTGTAGATAAACATTACATTAGATACTGTGTATATTTGAATGTTTCATTGTAGCTAGCTAGATAGACTGTTGATAAACATTACATTAGATACTGTGCATATTTGAATGTTTCATTATAGCTAGCTAGATAGACTGTAGATAAACATTACATTAGATACTGTGTGTATTTGAATGTTTCATTATAGGCTAGCTAGATAGACTGTAGATAAACATTACATTAGATACTGTGTGTATTTGAATGTTTTATTATAGCTAGCTAGATAGACTGTAGATAAACATTACATTAGATACTGTGTGTATCTTTGAATGTTTCATTATAGCTAGCTAGATAGACTGTAGATAAACATTACATTAGATACTGTGTGTATTTGAATGTTTCATTATAGCTAGCTAGATAGACTGTAGATAAACATTACATTAGATACTGTGTGTATTTGAATGTTTCATTATAGGTAGCTAGATAGACTGTAGGTAAACATTACCTTAGATACTGTGTGTATTTCAATGTTTCATTATAGCTAGCTAGATAGACTGTAGATAAACATTACATTAGATACTGCGTGTATTTGAATGTTTCATTATAAGCTAGCTAGATAGACTGTAGATAAACATTACATTAGATACTGTGTATTTTTGAATGTTTCATTATAGCTAGCTAGATAGACTGTAGATAAACATTACATTAGATACTGTGTGTATTTGAATGTTTCATTATAGCTAGCTAGATAGACTGTAGATAAACATTACATTAGATACTCTGTGTATTTGAATGTTTCATTATAGCTAGCTAGATAGACTGTAGATAAACATTACATTAGATACTGTGTGCATATTTGAATGTTTCATTATAGCTAGCTAGATAGACTGTAGATAAACATTACATTAGATACTGTGTGTATTTGAATGTTTCATTATAGCTAGCTAGATAGACTGTAGATAAACATTACATTAGATACTGTGTATATTTGAATGTTTCATTATAGCTAGCTAGATAGACTGTAGATAAACATTACATTAGATACTGTGTGTATTTGAATGTTTCATTATAGCTAGCTAGATAGACTGTAGATAAACATTACATTAGATACCGTGTGTATTTGAATATTTCATTATAGCTAGCTAGATAGACTGTAGATAAACATTACATTAGATACTGTGCATGTGTTTCATTATAGCTAGCTAGATAGACTGTATAAACATTACATTAGAATGTTTCATTATAGCTAGCTAGATAGACTGTAGATAAACATTACATTAGATACTGTGTGTATTTGAATGTTTCATTATAGCTAGCTAGATAGACTGTAGATAAACATTACATTAGATACTGTGTGTATTTGAATGTTTCATTATAGCTAGCTAGATAGACTGTAGATAAACATTACATTAGATACTGTGTTTATTTGAATGTTTCATTATAGCTAGCTAGATAGACTGTAGATAAACATTACATTAGATACTGTGTGTATTTGAATGTTTCATTATAGCTAGCTAGATAGACTGTAGATAAACATTACATTAGATACTGTGTGTATTTGAATGTTTCATTATAGCTAGCTAGATAGACTGTAGATAAACATTACATTAGATACTGTGTGTATTTGAATGTTTCATTATAGCTAGCTAGATAGACTGTAGATAAACATTACATTAGATACTGTGTGTATTTGAATGTTTCATTATAGCTAGCTAGATAGACTGTAGATAAACATTACATTAGATACTGTGCATATTTGAATGTTTCATTATAGCTAGCTAGATAGACTGTAGATAAACATATCACATTAGATACTGTGTGTATTTGAATGTTTCATTATAGCTAGCTAGATAGACTGTAGATAAACATTACATTAGATACTGTGTGTATTTGAATGTTTCATTATAGCTAGCTAGATAGACTGTAGATAAACATTACATTAGATACTCTGTATATTTGAATGTTTCATTATAGCTAGCTAGATAGACTGTAGATAAACTGTGTATTTTTTGACATTAGATACTGTGTGTATTTGAATGTTTCATTATAGCTAGCTAGATAGACTGTAGATAAACATTACATTAGATACTGTGTGTATTTGAATGTTTCATTATAGCTAGCTAGATAGACTGTAGATAAACATTACATTAGATACTGTGTGTATTTGAATGTTTCATTATAGCTAGCTAGATAGACTGTAGATAAACATTACATTAGATACTGTGTGATTTTGAATGTTTCATTATAGCTAGCTAGATAGACTGTAGATAAACATTACATTAGATACTGTGTGTATTTGAATGTTTCATTATAGCTAGCTAGATAGACTGTAGATAAATATTACATTAGATACTGTGCATATTTGAATGTTTCATTATAGGTAGCTAGATAGACTGTAGATAAACATTACATTAGATACTGTGTATTTGAATGTTTCATTATAGCTAGCTAGATAGACTGTAGATAAACATTACATTAGATAATGTGCATATTTGAATGTCTTATTATAGCTAGCTAGATAGACTGTAGATAAACATTACATTAGATACTGTGTGTATTTGAATGTTTCATTATAGCTAGCTAGATAGACTGTAGATAAACATTACATTAGATACTGTGTGTATTTGAATGTTTCATTATAGCCTAGCTAGATAGACTGTAGATAAACATTACATTAGATACTGTGTGTATTTGAATGTTTCATTATAGCTAGCTAGATAGACTGTAGATAAACATTACATTAGATACTGTGTGTATTTGAATGTTTCATTATAGCTAGCTAGAGACTGTAGATAAACATTACCTTAGATACTGTGCATATTTGAATGTTTCATTATAGCTAGCTAGATAGACTGTAGATAAACACACATTAGATACTGTGTATTTGAATGTTTCATTATAGCTAGCTAGATAGACTGTAGATAAACATTACATTAGATACTTTGTGTATTTGAATGTTTCATTATAGCGAGCTAGATAGACTGTAGATAAACATTACATTAGATACTGTGTGTATTTGAATGTTTCATTTAAGCTAGCTTAGATAGACTGTAGATAAACATTACATTAGATACTGTGTATGTTTGAATGTTTCATTATAGCTAGCTAGATAGACTGTAGATAAACATTACATTAGATACTGTGTATTTTTGAATGTTTCATTATAGCTAGCTAGATAGACGGTAGATAAACATTACATTAGATACTGTGTGTATTTGAATGTTTCATTATAGCTAGCTAGATAGACTGTAGATAAACATTACATTAGATACTGTGCATATTTGAATGTTTCATTATAGCTAGCTAGATAGACTGTAGATAAACATTACATTAGATACTGTGTGTATTTGAATGTTTCATTATAGCTAGCTAGATAGACTGTAGATAAACATTACATTAGATACTGTGTGTATTTGAATGTTTCATTATAGCTAGATAGACTGTAGATAAACATTACATTAGATACTATGTGTATTTGAATGTTTCATTATAGCTAGCTAGATAGACTGTAGATAAACATTACATTAGATACTGTGTGTATTTGAATGTTTCATTATAGCTAGCTAGATAGACTGTAGATAAACATTACATTAGATACTGTGTGTATTTGAATGTTTCATTATAGCTAGCTAGATAGACTGTAGATAAACATTACATTAGATACTGTGTATATTTGAATGTTTCATTATAGCTAGCTAGATAGACTGTAGATAAACATTACATTAGATACTGTGTGTATTTGAATGTTTCATTATAGCTAGCTAGATAGACTGTAGATAAACATTACATTAGATACTGTGTGTATTTGAATGTTTCATTATAGCTAGCTAGATAGACTGTAGATAAACATTACATTAGATACTGTGTGTATTTGAATGTTTCATTATAGCTAGCTAGATAGACTGTAGATAAACATTACATTAGATACTGTGTGTATTTGAATGTTTCATTATAGCTAGCTAGATAGACTGTAGATAAACATTACATTAGATACTGTGTGTATTTGAATGTTTCATTATAGCTAGCTAGATAGACTGTAGATAAACATTACATTAGATACTGTGTGTATTTGAATGTTTCATTATAGCTAGCTAGATAGACTGTAGATAAACATTACATTAGATACTGTGTATATTTGAATGTTTCATTATAGCTAGCTAGATAGACTGTAGATAAACATTACATTAGATACTGTGTATATTTGAATGTTTCATTATAGCTAGCTAGATAGACTGTAGATAAACATTACATTAGATACTGTGTGTATTTGAATGTTTCATTATAGCTAGCTAGATAGACTGTAGATAAACATTACATTAGATACTGTGTGTATTTGAATGTTTCATTATAGCTAGCTAGATAGACTGTAGATAAACATTACGTTAGATACTGTGTATATTTGAATGTTTCATTATAGCTAGCTAGATAGACTGTAGATAAACATTACATTAGATACTGTGTGTATTTGAATGTTTCATTATAGCTAGCTAGATAGACTGTAGATAAACATTACATTAGATACTGTGTGTATTTGAATGTTTCATTATAGCTAGCTAGATAGACTGTAGATAAACATTACATTAGATACTGTGTGTATTTGAATGTTTCATTATAGCTAGCTAGATAGACTGTAGATAAACATTACATTAGATACTGTGTATATTTGAATGTTTCATTATAGCTAGCTAGATAGACTGTAGATAAACATTACATTAGATACTGTGTGTATTTGAATGTTTCATTATAGCTAGCTAGATAGACTGTAGATAAACATTACATTAGATACTGTGTGTATTTGAATGTTTCATTATAGCTAGCTAGATAGACTGTAGATAAACATTACATTAGATACTCTGTATATTTGAATGTTTCATTATAGCTAGCTAGATAGACTGTAGATAAACATTACATTAGATACTGTGTGTATTTGAATGTTTCATTATAGCTAGCTAGATAGACTGTAGATAAACATTACATTAGATACTGTGTGTATTTGAATGTTTCATTATAGCTAGCTAGATAGACTGTAGATAAACATTACATTAGATACTGTGTATATTTGAATGTTTCATTATAACTAGCTAGATAGACTGTAGATAAACATTACATTAGATACTGTGTGTATTTGAATGTTTCATTATAGCTAGCTAGATAGACTGTAGATAAACATTACATTAGATACTCTGTGTATTTGAATGTTTCATTATAGCTAGCTAGATAGACTGTAGATAAACATTACATTAGATACTGTGTATATTTGAATGTTTCATTATAGCTAGCTAGATAGACTGTAGATAAACATTACATTAGATACTGTGTGTATTTGAATGTTTCATTATAGCTAGCTAGATAGACTGTAGATAAACATTACATTAGATACTGTGTATATTTGAATGTTTCATTATAGCTAGCTAGATAGACTGTAGATAAACATTACATTAGATACTGTGTGTTTTTGAATGTTTCATTATAGCTAGCTAGATAGACTGTAGATAAACATTACATTAGATACTGTGCATATTTGAATGTTTCATTATAGCTAGCTAGATAGACTGTAGATAAACATTACATTAGATACTGTGCATATTTGAATGTTTCATTATAGCTAGCTAGATAGACTGTAGATAAACATTACATTAGATACTGTGTGTATTTGAATGTTTCATTATAGCTAGCTAGATAGACTGTAGATAAACATTACATTAGATACTGTGTGTATTTGAATGTTTCATTATAGCTAGCTAGATAGACTGTAGATAAACATTACATTAGATACTCTGTGTATTTGAATGTTTCATTATAGCTAGCTAGATAGACTGTAGATAAACATTACATTAGATACTGTGTGTATTTGAATGTTTCATTTAGCTAGCTAGATAGACTGTAGATAAACATTACATTAGATACTGTGTGTATTTGAATGTTTCATTATAGCTAGCTAGATAGACTGTAGATAAACATTACATTAGATACTGTGTGTATTTGAATGTTTCATTATAGCTAGCTAGATAGACTGTAGATAAACATTACATTAGATACTGTGCATATTTGAATGTTTCATTATAGCTAGCTAGATAGACTGTAGATAAACATTACATTAGATAAAGTATGTATTTCAATGTTTCATTATAGCGAGCTAGATAGACTGTAGGTAAACATTACATTAGATACTGTGTGTATTTGAATGTTTCATTATAGCTAGCTAGATAGACTGTAGATAAACATTACATTAGATACTGTGTGTATTTGAATGTTTCATTATAGCTAGCTAGATAGACTGTAGATAAACATTACATTAGATACTGTGTATATTTGAATGTTTCATTATAGCTAGCTAGATAGACTGTAGATAAACATTACATTAGATACTGTGTGTATTTGAATGTTTCATTATAGCTAGCTAGATAGACTGTAGATAAACATTACATTAGATACTGTGTGTATTTGAATGTTTCATTATAGCTAGCTAGATAGACTGTAGATAAACATTACATTAGATACTGTGTATATTTGAATGTTTCATTATAGCTAGCTAGATAGACTGTAGATAAACATTACATTAGATACTGTGTGTATTTGAATGTTTCATTATAGCTAGCTAGATAGACTGTAGATAAACATTACATTAGATACTGTGTGTATTTGAATGTTTCATTATAGCTAGCTAGATAGACTGTAGATAAACATTACATTAGATACTGTGTATATTTGAATGTTTCATTATAGCTAGCTAGATAGACTGTAGATAAACATTACATTAGATACTGTGTGTATTTGAATGTTTCATTATAGCTAGCTAGATAGACTGTAGATAAACATTACATTAGATACTGTGTGTATTTGAATGTTTCATTATAGCTAGCTAGATAGACTGTAGATAAACATTACATTAGATACTGTGTGTATTTGAATGTTTCATTATAGCTAGCTAGATAGACTGTAGATAAACATTACATTAGATACTGTGTGTATTTGAATGTTTCATTATAGCTAGCTAGATAGACTGTAGATAAACATTACATTAGATACTGTGTGTATTTGAATGTTTCATTATAGCTAGCTAGATAGACTGTAGATAAACATTACATTAGATACTGTGTGTATTTGAATGTTTCATTATAGCTAGCTAGATAGACTGTAGATAAACATTACATTAGATACTGTGTGTATTTGAATGTTTCATTATAGCTAGCTAGATAGACTGTAGATAAACATTACATTAGATACTGTGTGTATTTGAATGTTTCATTATAGCTAGCTAGATAGACTGTAGATAAACATTACATTAGATACTGTGTGTATTTGAATGTTTCATTATAGCTAGCTAGATAGACTGTAGATAAACATTACATTAGATACTGTGTATATTTGAATGTTTCATTATAGCTAGCTAGATAGACTGTAGATAAACATTACATTAGATACTGTGCATATTTGAATGTTTCATTATAGCTAGCTAGATAGACTGTAGATAAACATTACATTAGATACTGTGTGTATTTGAATGTTTCATTATAGCTAGCTAGATAGACTGTAGATAAACATTACATTAGATACTGTGTGTATTTGAATGTTTCATTATAGCTAGCTAGATAGACTGTAGATAAACATTACATTAGATACTGTGTATTTTGAATGTTTCATTATAGCTAGCTAGATAGACTGTAGATAAACATTACATTAGATACTGTGTGTATTTGAATGTTTCATTATAGCTAGCTAGATAGACTGTAGATAAACATTACATTAGATACTGTGTGTATTTGAATGTTTCATTATAGCTAGCTAGATAGACTGTAGATAAACATTACATTAGATACTGTGTGTATTTGAATGTTTCATTATAGCTAGCTAGATAGACTGTAGATAAACATTACATTAGATACTGTGTGTATTTGAATGTTTCATTATAGCTAGCTAGATAGACTGTAGATAAACATTACATTAGATACTGTGTGTATTTGAATGTTTCATTATAGCTAGCTAGATAGACTGTAGATAAACATTACATTAGATACTGTGTGTATTTGAATGTTTCATTATAGCTAGCTAGATAGACTGTAGATAAACATTACATTAGATACTGTGTGTATTTGAATGTTTCATTATAGCTAGCTAGATAGACTGTAGATAAACATTACATTAGATACTGTGTGTATTTGAATGTTTCATTATAGCTAGCTAGATAGACTGTAGATAAACATTACATTAGATACTGTGTGTATTTGAATGTTTCATTATAGCTAGCTAGATAGACTGTAGATAAACATTACATTAGATACTGTGTGTATTTTGAATGTTTCATTATAGCTAGCTAGATAGACTGTAGATAAACATTACATTAGATACTGTGTGTATTTGAATGTTTCATTATAGCTAGCTAGATAGACTGTAGATAAACATTACATTAGATACTGTGTGTATTTGAATGTTTCATTATAGCTAGCTAGATAGACTGTAGATAAACATTACATTAGATACTGTGTGTATTTGAATGTTTCATTATAGCTAGCTAGATAGACTGTAGATAAACATTACATTAGATACTGTGTATATTTGAATGTTTCATTATAGCTAGCTAGATAGACTGTAGATAAACATTACATTAGATACTGTGTGTATTTGAATGTTTCATTATAGCTAGCTAGATAGACTGTAGATAAACATTACATTAGATACTGTGTATATTTGAATGTTTCATTATAGCTAGCTAGATAGACTGTAGATAAACATTACATTAGATACTGTGTGTATTTGAATGTTTCATTATAGCTAGCTAGATAGACTGTAGATAAACATTACATTAGATACTGTGTGTATTTGAATGTTTCATTATAGCTAGCTAGATAGACTGTAGATAAACATTACATTAGATACTGTGTATATTTGAATGTTTCATTATAGCTAGCTAGATAGACTGTAGATAAACATTACATTAGATACTGTGTGTATTTGAATGTTTCATTATAGCTAGCTAGATAGACTGTAGATAAACATTACATTAGATACTGTGTGTATTTGAATGTTTCATTATAGCTAGCTAGATAGACTGTAGATAAACATTACATTAGATACTGTGTGTATTTGAATGTTTCATTATAGCTAGCTAGATAGACTGTAGATAAACATTACATTAGATACTGTGTGTATTTGAATGTTTCATTATAGCTAGCTAGATAGACTGTAGATAAACATTACATTAGATACTGTGTGTATTTGAATGTTTCATTATAGCTAGCTAGATAGACTGTAGATAAACATTACATTAGATACTGTGTGTATTTGAATGTTTCATTATAGCTAGCTAGATAGACTGTAGATAAACATTACATTAGATACTGTGTGTATTTGAATGTTTCATTATAGCTAGCTAGATAGACTGTAGATAAACATTACATTAGATACTGTGTATATTTGAATGTTTCATTATAGCTAGCTAGATAGACTGTAGATAAACATTACATTAGATACTGTGTGTATTTGAATGTTTCATTATAGCTAGCTAGATAGACTGTAGATAAACATTACATTAGATACTGTGTGTATTTGAATGTTTCATTATAGCTAGCTAGATAGACTGTAGATAAACATTACATTAGATACTGTGTGTATTTGAATGTTTCATTATAGCTAGCTAGATAGACTGTAGATAAACATTACATTAGATACTGTGTGTATTTGAATGTTTCATTATAGCTAGCTAGATAGACTGTAGATAAACATTACATTAGATACTGTGCATATTTGAATGTTTCATTATAGCTAGCTAGATAGACTGTAGATAAACATTACATTAGATACTGTGTGTATTTGAATGTTTCATTATAGCTAGCTAGATAGACTGTAGATAAACATTACATTAGATACTGTGTGTATTTGAATGTTTCATTATAGCTAGCTAGATAGACTGTAGATAAACATTACATTAGATACTGTGTGTATTTGAATGTTTCATTATAGCTAGCTAGATAGACTGTAGATAAACATTACATTAGATACTGTGTGTATTTGAATGTTTCATTATAGCTAGCTAGATAGACTGTAGATAAACATTACATTAGATACTGTGTATATTTGAATGTTTCATTATAGCTAGCTAGATAGACTGTAGATAAACATTACATTAGATACTGTGTGTATTTGAATGTTTCATTATAGCTAGCTAGATAGACTGTAGATAAACATTACATTAGATACTGTGCATATTTGAATGTTTCATTATAGCTAGCTAGATAGACTGTAGATAAACATTACATTAGATACTGTGTGTATTTGAATGTTTCATTATAGCTAGCTAGATAGACTGTAGATAAACATTACATTAGATACTGTGTGTATTTGAATGTTTCATTATAGCTAGCTAGATAGACTGTAGATAAACATTACATTAGATACTGTGTGTATTTGAATGTTTCATTATAGCTAGCTAGATAGACTGTAGATAAACATTACATTAGATACTGTGTGTATTTGAATGTTTCATTATAGCTAGCTAGATAGACTGTAGATAAACATTACATTAGATACTGTGTGTATTTGAATGTTTCATTATAGCTAGCTAGATAGACTGTAGATAAACATTACATTAGATACTGTGTGTATTTGAATGTTTCATTATAGCTAGCTAGATAGACTGTAGATAAACATTACATTAGATACTGTGTGTATTTGAATGTTTCATTATAGCTAGCTAGATAGACTGTAGATAAACATTACATTAGATACTGTGTGTATTTGAATGTTTCATTATAGCTAGCTAGATAGACTGTAGATAAACATTACATTAGATACTGTGTATATTTGAATGTTTCATTATAGCTAGCTAGATAGACTGTAGATAAACATTACATTAGATACTGTGTGTATTTGAATGTTTCATTATAGCTAGCTAGATAGACTGTAGATAAACATTACATTAGATACTGTGTGTATTTGAATGTTTCATTATAGCTAGCTAGATAGACTGTAGATAAACATTACATTAGATACTGTGTGTATTTGAATGTTTCATTATAGCTAGCTAGATAGACTGTAGATAAACATTACATTAGATACTGTGTGTATTTGAATGTTTCATTATAGCTAGCTAGATAGACTGTAGATAAACATTACATTAGATACTGTGTGTATTTGAATGTTTCATTATAGCTAGCTAGATAGACTGTAGATAAACATTACATTAGATACTGTGTGTATTTGAATGTTTCATTATAGCTAGCTAGATAGACTGTAGATAAACATTACATTAGATACTGTGTGTATTTGAATGTTTCATTATAGCTAGCTAGATAGACTGTAGATAAACATTACATTAGATACTGTGTGTATTTGAATGTTTCATTATAGCTAGCTAGATAGACTGTAGATAAACATTACATTAGATACTGTGTGTATTTGAATGTTTCATTATAGCTAGCTAGATAGACTGTAGATAAACATTACATTAGATACTGTGTGTATTTGAATGTTTCATTATAGCTAGCTAGATAGACTGTAGATAAACATTACATTAGATACTGTGTGTATTTGAATGTTTCATTATAGCTAGCTAGATAGACTGTAGATAAACATTACATTAGATACTGTGTATATTTGAATGTTTCATTATAGCTAGCTAGATAGACTGTAGATAAACATTACATTAGATACTGTGTGTATTTGAATGTTTCATTATAGCTAGCTAGATAGACTGTAGATAAACATTACATTAGATACTGTGTGTATTTGAATGTTTCATTATAGCTAGCTAGATAGACTGTAGATAAACATTACATTAGATACTGTGTGTATTTGAATGTTTCATTATAGCTAGCTAGATAGACTGTAGATAAACATTACATTAGATACTGTGTGTATTTGAATGTTTCATTATAGCTAGCTAGATAGACTGTAGATAAACATTACATTAGATACTGTGTATATTTGAATGTTTCATTATAGCTAGCTAGATAGACTGTAGATAAACATTACATTAGATACTGTGTGTATTTGAATGTTTCATTATAGCTAGCTAGATAGACTGTAGATAAACATTACATTAGATACTGTGTGTATTTGAATGTTTCATTATAGCTAGCTAGATAGACTGTAGATAAACATTACATTAGATACTGTGTGTATTTGAATGTTTCATTATAGCTAGCTAGATAGACTGTAGATAAACATTACATTAGATACTGTGTGTATTTGAATGTTTCATTATAGCTAGCTAGATAGACTGTAGATAAACATTACATTAGATACTGTGTATTTGAATGTTTCATTATAGCTAGCTAGATAGACTGTAGATAAACATTACATTAGATACTGTGTGTATTTGAATGTTTCATTATAGCTAGCTAGATAGACTGTAGATAAACATTACATTAGATACTGTGTGTATTTGAATGTTTCATTATAGCTAGCTAGATAGACTGTAGATAAACATTACATTAGATACTGTGTGTATTTGAATGTTTCATTATAGCTAGCTAGATAGACTGTAGATAAACATTACATTAGATACTGTGTATTTGAATGTTTCATTATAGCTAGCTAGATAGACTGTAGATAAACATTACATTAGATACTGTGTGTATTTGAATGTTTCATTATAGCTAGCTAGATAGACTGTAGATAAACATTACATTAGATACTGTGTGTATTTGAATGTTTCATTATAGCTAGCTAGATAGACTGTAGATAAACATTACATTAGATACTGTGTATATTTGAATGTTTCATTATAGCTAGCTAGATAGACTGTAGATAAACATTACATTAGATACTGTGTGTATTTGAATGTTTCATTATAGCTAGCTAGATAGACTGTAGATAAACATTACATTAGATACTGTGTGTATTTGAATGTTTCATTATAGCTAGCTAGATAGACTGTAGATAAACATTACATTAGATACTGTGTATATTTGAATGTTTCATTATAGCTAGCTAGATAGACTGTAGATAAACATTACATTAGATACTGTGTGTATTTGAATGTTTCATTATAGCTAGCTAGATAGACTGTAGATAAACATTACATTAGATACTGTGTGTATTTGAATGTTTCATTATAGCTAGCTAGATAGACTGTAGATAAACATTACATTAGATACTGTGTGTATTTGAATGTTTCATTATAGCTAGCTAGATAGACTGTAGATAAACATTACATTAGATACTGTGTATATTTGAATGTTTCATTATAGCTAGCTAGATAGACTGTAGATAAACATTACATTAGATACTGTGTGTATTTGAATGTTTCATTATAGCTAGCTAGATAGACTGTAGATAAACATTACATTAGATACTGTGCATATTTGAATGTTTCATTATAGCTAGCTAGATAGACTGTAGATAAACATTACATTAGATACTGTGTGTATTTGAATGTTTCATTATAGCTAGCTAGATAGACTGTAGATAAACATTACATTAGATACTGTGTGTATTTGAATGTTTCATTATAGCTAGCTAGATAGACTGTAGATAAACATTACATTAGATACTGTGTGTATTTGAATGTTTCATTATAGCTAGCTAGATAGACTGTAGATAAACATTACATTAGATACTGTGTGTATTTGAATGTTTCATTATAGCTAGCTAGATAGACTGTAGATAAACATTACATTAGATACTGTGTGTATTTGAATGTTTCATTATAGCTAGCTAGATAGACTGTAGATAAACATTACATTAGATACTGTGCATATTTGAATGTTTCATTATAGCTAGCTAGATAGACTGTAGATAAACATTACATTAGATACTGTGTGTATTTGAATGTTTCATTATAGCTAGCTAGATAGACTGTAGATAAACATTACATTAGATACTGTGTGTATTTGAATGTTTCATTATAGCTAGCTAGATAGACTGTAGATAAACATTACATTAGATACTGTGTGTATTTGAATGTTTCATTATAGCTAGCTAGATAGACTGTAGATAAACATTACATTAGATACTGTGTGTATTTGAATGTTTCATTATAGCTAGCTAGATAGACTGTAGATAAACATTACATTAGATACTGTGTGTATTTGAATGTTTCATTATAGCTAGCTAGATAGACTGTAGATAAACATTACATTAGATACTGTGTATATTTGAATGTTTCATTATAGCTAGCTAGATAGACTGTAGATAAACATTACATTAGATACTGTGTGTATTTGAATGTTTCATTATAGCTAGCTAGATAGACTGTAGATAAACATTACATTAGATACTGTGTGTATTTGAATGTTTCATTATAGCTAGCTAGATAGACTGTAGATAAACATTACATTAGATACTGTGCATATTTGAATGTTTCATTATAGCTAGCTAGATAGACTGTAGATAAACATTACATTAGATACTGTGTGTATTTGAATGTTTCATTATAGCTAGCTAGATAGACTGTAGATAAACATTACATTAGATACTGTGTATATTTGAATGTTTCATTATAGCTAGCTAGATAGACTGTAGATAAACATTACATTAGATACTGTGTGTATTTGAATGTTTCATTATAGCTAGCTAGATAGACTGTAGATAAACATTACATTAGATACTGTGTGTATTTGAATGTTTCATTATAGCTAGCTAGATAGACTGTAGATAAACATTACATTAGATACTGTGTGTATTTGAATGTTTCATTATAGCTAGCTAGATAGACTGTAGATAAACATTACATTAGATACTGTGTGTATTTGAATGTTTCATTATAGCTAGCTAGATAGACTGTAGATAAACATTACATTAGATACTGTGTGTATTTGAATGTTTCATTATAGCTAGCTAGATAGACTGTAGATAAACATTACATTAGATACTGTGTGTATTTGAATGTTTCATTATAGCTAGCTAGATAGACTGTAGATAAACATTACATTAGATACTGTGTGTATTTGAATGTTTCATTATAGCTAGCTAGATAGACTGTAGATAAACATTACATTAGATACTGTGTGTATTTGAATGTTTCATTATAGCTAGCTAGATAGACTGTAGATAAACATTACATTAGATACTGTGTGTATTTGAATGTTTCATTATAGCTAGCTAGATAGACTGTAGATAAACATTACATTAGATACTGTGTGTATTTGAATGTTTCATTATAGCTAGCTAGATAGACTGTAGATAAACATTACATTAGATACTGTGTGTATTTGAATGTTTCATTATAGCTAGCTAGATAGACTGTAGATAAACATTACATTAGATACTGTGTGTATTTGAATGTTTCATTATAGCTAGCTAGATAGACTGTAGATAAACATTACATTAGATACTGTGCATATTTGAATGTTTCATTATAGCTAGCTAGATAGACTGTAGATAAACATTACATTAGATACTGTGTGTATTTGAATGTTTCATTATAGCTAGCTAGATAGACTGTAGATAAACATTACATTAGATACTGTGTGTATTTGAATGTTTCATTATAGCTAGCTAGATAGACTGTAGATAAACATTACATTAGATACTGTGTGTATTTGAATGTTTCATTATAGCTAGCTAGATAGACTGTAGATAAACATTACATTAGATACTGTGTGTATTTGAATGTTTCATTATAGCTAGCTAGATAGACTGTAGATAAACATTACATTAGATACTGTGTGTATTTGAATGTTTCATTATAGCTAGCTAGATAGACTGTAGATAAACATTACATTAGATACTGTGTGTATTTGAATGTTTCATTATAGCTAGCTAGATAGACTGTAGATAAACATTACATTAGATACTGTGTGTATTTGAATGTTTCATTATAGCTAGCTAGATAGACTGTAGATAAACATTACATTAGATACTGTGTGTATTTGAATGTTTCATTATAGCTAGCTAGATAGACTGTAGATAAACATTACATTAGATACTGTGTGTATTTGAATGTTTCATTATAGCTAGCTAGATAGACTGTAGATAAACATTACATTAGATACTGTGTGTATTTGAATGTTTCATTATAGCTAGCTAGATAGACTGTAGATAAACATTACATTAGATACTGTGTATATTTGAATGTTTCATTATAGCTAGCTAGATAGACTGTAGATAAACATTACATTAGATACTGTGTGTATTTGAATGTTTCATTATAGCTAGCTAGATAGACTGTAGATAAACATTACATTAGATACTGTGTGTATTTGAATGTTTCATTATAGCTAGCTAGATAGACTGTAGATAAACATTACATTAGATACTGTGTATATTTGAATGTTTCATTATAGCTAGCTAGATAGACTGTAGATAAACATTACATTAGATACTGTGTGTATTTGAATGTTTCATTATAGCTAGCTAGATAGACTGTAGATAAACATTACATTAGATACTGTGTGTATTTGAATGTTTCATTATAGCTAGCTAGATAGACTGTAGATAAACATTACATTAGATACTGTGTGTATTTGAATGTTTCATTATAGCTAGCTAGATAGACTGTAGATAAACATTACATTAGATACTGTGTGTATTTGAATGTTTCATTATAGCTAGCTAGATAGACTGTAGATAAACATTACATTAGATACTGTGTGTATTTGAATGTTTCATTATAGCTAGCTAGATAGACTGTAGATAAACATTACATTAGATACTGTGTGTATTTGAATGTTTCATTATAGCTAGCTAGATAGACTGTAGATAAACATTACATTAGATACTGTGCATATTTGAATGTTTCATTATAGCTAGCTAGATAGACTGTAGATAAACATTACATTAGATACTGTGTGTATTTGAATGTTTCATTATAGCTAGCTAGATAGACTGTAGATAAACATTACATTAGATACTGTGTGTATTTGAATGTTTCATTATAGCTAGCTAGATAGACTGTAGATAAACATTACATTAGATACTGTGTGTATTTGAATGTTTCATTATAGCTAGCTAGATAGACTGTAGATAAACATTACATTAGATACTGTGTGTATTTGAATGTTTCATTATAGCTAGCTAGATAGACTGTAGATAAACATTACATTAGATACTGTGTGTATTTGAATGTTTCATTATAGCTAGCTAGATAGACTGTAGATAAACATTACATTAGATACTGTGTGTATTTGAATGTTTCATTATAGCTAGCTAGATAGACTGTAGATAAACATTACATTAGATACTGTGTGTATTTGAATGTTTCATTATAGCTAGCTAGATAGACTGTAGATAAACATTACATTAGATACTGTGTGTATTTGAATGTTTCATTATAGCTAGCTAGATAGACTGTAGATAAACATTACATTAGATACTGTGTGTATTTGAATGTTTCATTATAGCTAGCTAGATAGACTGTAGATAAACATTACATTAGATACTGTGTGTATTTGAATGTTTCATTATAGCTAGCTAGATAGACTGTAGATAAACATTACATTAGATACTGTGTATATTTGAATGTTTCATTATAGCTAGCTAGATAGACTGTAGATAAACATTACATTAGATACTGTGTGTATTTGAATGTTTCATTATAGCTAGCTAGATAGACTGTAGATAAACATTACATTAGATACTGTGTGTATTTGAATGTTTCATTATAGCTAGCTAGATAGACTGTAGATAAACATTACATTAGATACTGTGTATATTTGAATGTTTCATTATAGCTAGCTAGATAGACTGTAGATAAACATTACATTAGATACTGTGTGTATTTGAATGTTTCATTATAGCTAGCTAGATAGACTGTAGATAAACATTACATTAGATACTGTGTGTATTTGAATGTTTCATTATAGCTAGCTAGATAGACTGTAGATAAACATTACATTAGATACTGTGTGTATTTGAATGTTTCATTATAGCTAGCTAGATAGACTGTAGATAAACATTACATTAGATACTGTGTGTATTTGAATGTTTCATTATAGCTAGCTAGATAGACTGTAGATAAACATTACATTAGATACTGTGTGTATTTGAATGTTTCATTATAGCTAGCTAGATAGACTGTAGATAAACATTACATTAGATACTGTGTGTATTTGAATGTTTCATTATAGCTAGCTAGATAGACTGTAGATAAACATTACATTAGATACTGTGTGTATTTGAATGTTTCATTATAGCTAGCTAGATAGACTGTAGATAAACATTACATTAGATACTGTGTGTATTTGAATGTTTCATTATAGCTAGCTAGATAGACTGTAGATAAACATTACATTAGATACTGTGTGTATTTGAATGTTTCATTATAGCTAGCTAGATAGACTGTAGATAAACATTACATTAGATACTGTGTGTATTTGAATGTTTCATTATAGCTAGCTAGATAGACTGTAGATAAACATTACATTAGATACTGTGTGTATTTGAATGTTTCATTATAGCTAGCTAGATAGACTGTAGATAAACATTACATTAGATACTGTGTGTATTTGAATGTTTCATTATAGCTAGCTAGATAGACTGTAGATAAACATTACATTAGATACTGTGTATATTTGAATGTTTCATTATAGCTAGCTAGATAGACTGTAGATAAACATTACATTAGATACTGTGTGTATTTGAATGTTTCATTATAGCTAGCTAGATAGACTGTAGATAAAAATTACATTAGATACTGTGTGTATTTGAATGTTTCATTATAGCTAGCTAGATAGACTGTAGATAAACATTACATTAGATACTGTGTATATTTGAATGTTTCATTATAGCTAGCTAGATAGACTGTAGATAAACATTACATTAGATACTGTGTGTATTTGAATGTTTCATTATAGCTAGCTAGATAGACTGTAGATAAACATTACATTAGATACTGTGTGTATTTGAATGTTTCATTATAGCTAGCTAGATAGACTGTAGATAAACATTACATTAGATACTGTGTGTATTTGAATGTTTCATTATAGCTAGCTAGATAGACTGTAGATAAACATTACATTAGATACTGTGTGTATTTGAATGTTTCATTATAGCTAGCTAGATAGACTGTAGATAAACATTACATTAGATACTGTGCATATTTGAATGTTTCATTATAGCTAGCTAGATAGACTGTAGATAAACATTACATTAGATACTGTGCATATTTGAATGTTTCATTATAGCTAGCTAGATAGACTGTAGATAAACATTACATTAGATACTGTGTGTATTTGAATGTTTCATTATAGCTAGCTAGATAGACTGTAGATAAACATTACATTAGATACTGTGTGTATTTGAATGTTTCATTATAGCTAGCTAGATAGACTGTAGATAAACATTACATTAGATACTGTGTGTATTTGAATGTTTCATTATAGCTAGCTAGATAGACTGTAGATAAACATTACATTAGATACTGTGTGTATTTGAATGTTTCATTATAGCTAGCTAGATAGACTGTAGATAAACATTACATTAGATACTGTGTGTATTTGAATGTTTCATTATAGCTAGCTAGATAGACTGTAGATAAACATTACATTAGATACTGTGCATATTTGAATGTTTCATTATAGCTAGCTAGATAGACTGTAGATAAACATTACATTAGATACTGTGTGTATTTGAATGTTTCATTATAGCTAGCTAGATAGACTGTAGATAAACATTACATTAGATACTGTGCATATTTGAATGTTTCATTATAGCTAGCTAGATAGACTGTAGATAAACATTACATTAGATACTGTGTGTATTTGAATGTTTCATTATAGCTAGCTAGATAGACTGTAGATAAACATTACATTAGATACTGTGTGTATTTGAATGTTTCATTATAGCTAGCTAGATAGACTGTAGATAAACATTACATTAGATACTGTGTGTATTTGAATGTTTCATTATAGCTAGCTAGATAGACTGTAGATAAACATTACATTAGATACTGTGTGTATTTGAATGTTTCATTATAGCTAGCTAGATAGACTGTAGATAAACATTACATTAGATACTGTGTGTATTTGAATGTTTCATTATAGCTAGCTAGATAGACTGTAGATAAACATTACATTAGATACTGTGTGTATTTGAATGTTTCATTATAGCTAGCTAGATAGACTGTAGATAAACATTACATTAGATACTGTGTGTATTTGAATGTTTCATTATAGCTAGCTAGATAGACTGTAGATAAACATTACATTAGATACTGTGTGTATTTGAATGTTTCATTATAGCTAGCTAGATAGACTGTAGATAAACATTACATTAGATACTGTGTGTATTTGAATGTTTCATTATAGCTAGCTAGATAGACTGTAGATAAACATTACATTAGATACTGTGTGTATTTGAATGTTTCATTATAGCTAGCTAGATAGACTGTAGATAAACATTACATTAGATACTGTGTGTATTTGAATGTTTCATTATAGCTAGCTAGATAGACTGTAGATAAACATTACATTAGATACTGTGTGTATTTGAATGTTTCATTATAGCTAGCTAGATAGACTGTAGATAAACATTACATTAGATACTGTGTGTATTTGAATGTTTCATTATAGCTAGCTAGATAGACTGTAGATAAACATTACATTAGATACTGTGTGTATTTGAATGTTTCATTATAGCTAGCTAGATAGACTGTAGATAAACATTACATTAGATACTGTGTGTATTTGAATGTTTCATTATAGCTAGCTAGATAGACTGTAGATAAACATTACATTAGATACTGTGTATATTTGAATGTTTCATTATAGCTAGCTAGATAGACTGTAGATAAACATTACATTAGATACTGTGTATATTTGAATGTTTCATTATAGCTAGCTAGATAGACTGTAGATAAACATTACATTAGATACTGTGTGTATTTGAATGTTTCATTATAGCTAGCTAGATAGACTGTAGATAAACATTACATTAGATACTGTGTGTATTTGAATGTTTCATTATAGCTAGCTAGATAGACTGTAGATAAACATTACATTAGATACTGTGTATATTTGAATGTTTCATTATAGCTAGCTAGATAGACTGTAGATAAACATTACATTAGATACTGTGTGTATTTGAATGTTTCATTATAGCTAGCTAGATAGACTGTAGATAAACATTACATTAGATACTGTGTGTATTTGAATGTTTCATTATAGCTAGCTAGATAGACTGTAGATAAACATTACATTAGATACTGTGTGTATTTGAATGTTTCATTATAGCTAGCTAGATAGACTGTAGATAAACATTACATTAGATACTGTGTGTATTTGAATGTTTCATTATAGCTAGCTAGATAGACTGTAGATAAACATTACATTAGATACTGTGCATATTTGAATGTTTCATTATAGCTAGCTAGATAGACTGTAGATAAACATTACATTAGATACTGTGCATATTTGAATGTTTCATTATAGCTAGCTAGATAGACTGTAGATAAACATTACATTAGATACTGTGTGTATTTGAATGTTTCATTATAGCTAGCTAGATAGACTGTAGATAAACATTACATTAGATACTGTGTGTATTTGAATGTTTCATTATAGCTAGCTAGATAGACTGTAGATAAACATTACATTAGATACTGTGTGTATTTGAATGTTTCATTATAGCTAGCTAGATAGACTGTAGATAAACATTACATTAGATACTGTGTGTATTTGAATGTTTCATTATAGCTAGCTAGATAGACTGTAGATAAACATTACATTAGATACTGTGTGTATTTGAATGTTTCATTATAGCTAGCTAGATAGACTGTAGATAAACATTACATTAGATACTGTGTGTATTTGAATGTTTCATTATAGCTAGCTAGATAGACTGTAGATAAACATTACATTAGATACTGTGTGTATTTGAATGTTTCATTATAGCTAGCTAGATAGACTGTAGATAAACATTACATTAGATACTGTGTGTATTTGAATGTTTCATTATAGCTAGCTAGATAGACTGTAGATAAACATTACATTAGATACTGTGTGTATTTGAATGTTTCATTATAGCTAGCTAGATAGACTGTAGATAAACATTACATTAGATACTGTGTGTATTTGAATGTTTCATTATAGCTAGCTAGATAGACTGTAGATAAACATTACATTAGATACTGTGTGTATTTGAATGTTTCATTATAGCTAGCTAGATAGACTGTAGATAAACATTACATTAGATACTGTGTATATTTGAATGTTTCATTATAGCTAGCTAGATAGACTGTAGATAAACATTACATTAGATACTGTGTGTATTTGAATGTTTCATTATAGCTAGCTAGATAGACTGTAGATAAACATTACATTAGATACTGTGTGTATTTGAATGTTTCATTATAGCTAGCTAGATAGACTGTAGATAAACATTACATTAGATACTGTGTATATTTGAATGTTTCATTATAGCTAGCTAGATAGACTGTAGATAAACATTACATTAGATACTGTGTGTATTTGAATGTTTCATTATAGCTAGCTAGATAGACTGTAGATAAACATTACATTAGATACTGTGTGTATTTGAATGTTTCATTATAGCTAGCTAGATAGACTGTAGATAAACATTACATTAGATACTGTGTGTATTTGAATGTTTCATTATAGCTAGCTAGATAGACTGTAGATAAACATTACATTAGATACTGTGTGTATTTGAATGTTTCATTATAGCTAGCTAGATAGACTGTAGATAAACATTACATTAGATACTGTGTATATTTGAATGTTTCATTATAGCTAGCTAGATAGACTGTAGATAAACATTACATTAGATACTGTGTGTATTTGAATGTTTCATTATAGCTAGCTAGATAGACTGTAGATAAACATTACATTAGATACTGTGCATATTTGAATGTTTCATTATAGCTAGCTAGATAGACTGTAGATAAACATTACATTAGATACTGTGCATATTTGAATGTTTCATTATAGCTAGCTAGATAGACTGTAGATAAACATTACATTAGATACTGTGTGTATTTGAATGTTTCATTATAGCTAGCTAGATAGACTGTAGATAAACATTACATTAGATACTGTGTGTATTTGAATGTTTCATTATAGCTAGCTAGATAGACTGTAGATAAACATTACATTAGATACTGTGTGTATTTGAATGTTTCATTATAGCTAGCTAGATAGACTGTAGATAAACATTACATTAGATACTGTGTGTATTTGAATGTTTCATTATAGCTAGCTAGATAGACTGTAGATAAACATTACATTAGATACTGTGCATATTTGAATGTTTCATTATAGCTAGCTAGATAGACTGTAGATAAACATTACATTAGATACTGTGTGTATTTGAATGTTTCATTATAGCTAGCTAGATAGACTGTAGATAAACATTACATTAGATACTGTGTATATTTGAATGTTTCATTATAGCTAGCTAGATAGACTGTAGATAAACATTACATTAGATACTGTGTGTATTTGAATGTTTCATTATAGCTAGCTAGATAGACTGTAGATAAACATTACATTAGATACTGTGTGTATTTGAATGTTTCATTATAGCTAGCTAGATAGACTGTAGATAAACATTACATTAGATACTGTGTGTATTTGAATGTTTCATTATAGCTAGCTAGATAGACTGTAGATAAACATTACATTAGATACTGTGTGTATTTGAATGTTTCATTATAGCTAGCTAGATAGACTGTAGATAAACATTACATTAGATACTGTGTGTATTTGAATGTTTCATTATAGCTAGCTAGATAGACTGTAGATAAACATTACATTAGATACTGTGTGTATTTGAATGTTTCATTATAGCTAGCTAGATAGACTGTAGATAAACATTACATTAGATACTGTGTGTATTTGAATGTTTCATTATAGCTAGCTAGATAGACTGTAGATAAACATTACATTAGATACTGTGTGTATTTGAATGTTTCATTATAGCTAGCTAGATAGACTGTAGATAAACATTACATTAGATACTGTGTGTATTTGAATGTTTCATTATAGCTAGCTAGATAGACTGTAGATAAACATTACATTAGATACTGTGTGTATTTGAATGTTTCATTATAGCTAGCTAGATAGACTGTAGATAAACATTACATTAGATACTGTGTGTATTTGAATGTTTCATTATAGCTAGCTAGATAGACTGTAGATAAACATTACATTAGATACTGTGTGTATTTGAATGTTTCATTATAGCTAGCTAGATAGACTGTAGATAAACATTACATTAGATACTGTGTATATTTGAATGTTTCATTATAGCTAGCTAGATAGACTGTAGATAAACATTACATTAGATACTGTGTGTATTTGAATGTTTCATTATAGCTAGCTAGATAGACTGTAGATAAACATTACATTAGATACTGTGTGTATTTGAATGTTTCATTATAGCTAGCTAGATAGACTGTAGATAAACATTACATTAGATACTGTGTGTATTTGAATGTTTCATTATAGCTAGCTAGATAGACTGTAGATAAACATTACATTAGATACTGTGTGTATTTGAATGTTTCATTATAGCTAGCTAGATAGACTGTAGATAAACATTACATTAGATACTGTGTGTATTTGAATGTTTCATTATAGCTAGCTAGATAGACTGTAGATAAACATTACATTAGATACTGTGTGTATTTGAATGTTTCATTATAGCTAGCTAGATAGACTGTAGATAAACATTACATTAGATACTGTGTGTATTTGAATGTTTCATTATAGCTAGCTAGATAGACTGTAGATAAACATTACATTAGATACTGTGTATATTTGAATGTTTCATTATAGCTAGCTAGATAGACTGTAGATAAACATTACATTAGATACTGTGTGTATTTGAATGTTTCATTATAGCTAGCTAGATAGACTGTAGATAAACATTACATTAGATACTGTGTGTATTTGAATGTTTCATTATAGCTAGCTAGATAGACTGTAGATAAACATTACATTAGATACTGTGTGTATTTGAATGTTTCATTATAGCTAGCTAGATAGACTGTAGATAAACATTACATTAGATACTGTGTATATTTGAATGTTTCATTATAGCTAGCTAGATAGACTGTAGATAAACATTACATTAGATACTGTGTGTATTTGAATGTTTCATTATAGCTAGCTAGATAGACTGTAGATAAACATTACATTAGATACTGTGTGTATTTGAATGTTTCATTATAGCTAGCTAGATAGACTGTAGATAAACATTACATTAGATACTGTGTATATTTGAATGTTTCATTATAGCTAGCTAGATAGACTGTAGATAAACATTACATTAGATACTGTGTGTATTTGAATGTTTCATTATAGCTAGCTAGATAGACTGTAGATAAACATTACATTAGATACTGTGCATATTTGAATGTTTCATTATAGCTAGCTAGATAGACTGTAGATAAACATTACATTAGATACTGTGCATATTTGAATGTTTCATTATAGCTAGCTAGATAGACTGTAGATAAACATTACATTAGATACTGTGTGTATTTGAATGTTTCATTATAGCTAGCTAGATAGACTGTAGATAAACATTACATTAGATACTGTGTGTATTTGAATGTTTCATTATAGCTAGCTAGATAGACTGTAGATAAACATTACATTAGATACTGTGTGTATTTGAATGTTTCATTATAGCTAGCTAGATAGACTGTAGATAAACATTACATTAGATACTGTGTGTATTTGAATGTTTCATTATAGCTAGCTAGATAGACTGTAGATAAACATTACATTAGATACTGTGTGTATTTGAATGTTTCATTATAGCTAGCTAGATAGACTGTAGATAAACATTACATTAGATACTGTGCATATTTGAATGTTTCATTATAGCTAGCTAGATAGACTGTAGATAAACATTACATTAGATACTGTGTGTATTTGAATGTTTCATTATAGCTAGCTAGATAGACTGTAGATAAACATTACATTAGATACTGTGTGTATTTGAATGTTTCATTATAGCTAGCTAGATAGACTGTAGATAAACATTACATTAGATACTGTGTGTATTTGAATGTTTCATTATAGCTAGCTAGATAGACTGTAGATAAACATTACATTAGATACTGTGTGTATTTGAATGTTTCATTATAGCTAGCTAGATAGACTGTAGATAAACATTACATTAGATACTGTGTATATTTGAATGTTTCATTATAGCTAGCTAGATAGACTGTAGATAAACATTACATTAGATACTGTGTGTATTTGAATGTTTCATTATAGCTAGCTAGATAGACTGTAGATAAACATTACATTAGATACTGTGTGTATTTGAATGTTTCATTATAGCTAGCTAGATAGACTGTAGATAAACATTACATTAGATACTGTGTGTATTTGAATGTTTCATTATAGCTAGCTAGATAGACTGTAGATAAACATTACATTAGATACTGTGTGTATTTGAATGTTTCATTATAGCTAGCTAGATAGACTGTAGATAAACATTACATTAGATACTGTGTGTATTTGAATGTTTCATTATAGCTAGCTAGATAGACTGTAGATAAACATTACATTAGATACTGTGTGTATTTGAATGTTTCATTATAGCTAGCTAGATAGACTGTAGATAAACATTACATTAGATACTGTGTGTATTTGAATGTTTCATTATAGCTAGCTAGATAGACTGTAGATAAACATTACATTAGATACTGTGTATATTTGAATGTTTCATTATAGCTAGCTAGATAGACTGTAGATAAACATTACATTAGATACTGTGTGTATTTGAATGTTTCATTATAGCTAGCTAGATAGACTGTAGATAAACATTACATTAGATACTGTGTGTATTTGAATGTTTCATTATAGCTAGCTAGATAGACTGTAGATAAACATTACATTAGATACTGTGTGTATTTGAATGTTTCATTATAGCTAGCTAGATAGACTGTAGATAAACATTACATTAGATACTGTGTGTATTTGAATGTTTCATTATAGCTAGCTAGATAGACTGTAGATAAACATTACATTAGATACTGTGTGTATTTGAATGTTTCATTATAGCTAGCTAGATAGACTGTAGATAAACATTACATTAGATACTGTGTGTATTTGAATGTTTCATTATAGCTAGCTAGATAGACTGTAGATAAACATTACATTAGATACTGTGTGTATTTGAATGTTTCATTATAGCTAGCTAGATAGACTGTAGATAAACATTACATTAGATACTGTGTATATTTGAATGTTTCATTATAGCTAGCTAGATAGACTGTAGATAAACATTACATTAGATACTGTGTGTATTTGAATGTTTCATTATAGCTAGCTAGATAGACTGTAGATAAACATTACATTAGATACTGTGTGTATTTGAATGTTTCATTATAGCTAGCTAGATAGACTGTAGATAAACATTACATTAGATACTGTGTGTATTTGAATGTTTCATTATAGCTAGCTAGATAGACTGTAGATAAACATTACATTAGATACTGTGTGTATTTGAATGTTTCATTATAGCTAGCTAGATAGACTGTAGATAAACATTACATTAGATACTGTGTGTATTTGAATGTTTCATTATAGCTAGCTAGATAGACTGTAGATAAACATTACATTAGATACTGTGTGTATTTGAATGTTTCATTATAGCTAGCTAGATAGACTGTAGATAAACATTACATTAGATACTGTGTGTATTTGAATGTTTCATTATAGCTAGCTAGATAGACTGTAGATAAACATTACATTAGATACTGTGTGTATTTGAATGTTTCATTATAGCTAGCTAGATAGACTGTAGATAAACATTACATTAGATACTGTGTGTATTTGAATGTTTCATTATAGCTAGCTAGATAGACTGTAGATAAACATTACATTAGATACTGTGTGTATTTGAATGTTTCATTATAGCTAGCTAGATAGACTGTAGATAAACATTACATTAGATACTGTGCATATTTGAATGTTTCATTATAGCTAGCTAGATAGACTGTAGATAAACATTACATTAGATACTGTGTGTATTTGAATGTTTCATTATAGCTAGCTAGATAGACTGTAGATAAACATTACATTAGATACTGTGTGTATTTGAATGTTTCATTATAGCTAGCTAGATAGACTGTAGATAAACATTACATTAGATACTGTGTGTATTTGAATGTTTCATTATAGCTAGCTAGATAGACTGTAGATAAACATTACATTAGATACTGTGTGTATTTGAATGTTTCATTATAGCTAGCTAGATAGACTGTAGATAAACATTACATTAGATACTGTGTATATTTGAATGTTTCATTATAGCTAGCTAGATAGACTGTAGATAAACATTACATTAGATACTGTGTGTATTTGAATGTTTCATTATAGCTAGCTAGATAGACTGTAGATAAACATTACATTAGATACTGTGTGTATTTGAATGTTTCATTATAGCTAGCTAGATAGACTGTAGATAAACATTACATTAGATACTGTGTATATTTGAATGTTTCATTATAGCTAGCTAGATAGACTGTAGATAAACATTACATTAGATACTGTGTGTATTTGAATGTTTCATTATAGCTAGCTAGATAGACTGTAGATAAACATTACATTAGATACTGTGTGTATTTGAATGTTTCATTATAGCTAGCTAGATAGACTGTAGATAAACATTACATTAGATACTGTGTGTATTTGAATGTTTCATTATAGCTAGCTAGATAGACTGTAGATAAACATTACATTAGATACTGTGTGTATTTGAATGTTTCATTATAGCTAGCTAGATAGACTGTAGATAAACATTACATTAGATACTGTGTATATTTGAATGTTTCATTATAGCTAGCTAGATAGACTGTAGATAAACATTACATTAGATACTGTGTGTTTTGAATGTTTCATTATAGCTAGCTAGATAGACTGTAGATAAACATTACATTAGATACTGTGCATATTTGAATGTTTCATTATAGCTAGCTAGATAGACTGCAGATAAACATTACATTAGATACTGTGCATATTTGAATGTTTCATTATAGCTAGCTAGATAGACTGTAGATAAACATTACATTAGATACTGTGTGTTTTTGAATGTTTCATTATAGCTAGCTAGATAGACTGTAGATAAACATTACATTAGATACTGTGTGTATTTGAATGTTTCATTATAGCTAGCTAGATAGACTGTAGATAAACATTACATTAGATAATCTGTGTATTTGAATGTTTCATTATAGCGAGCTAGATAGACTGTAGGTAAACATTACATTATATATTGTGTGTTTTTGAATGTTTCATTATAGCTAGCTAGATAGACTGTAGATAAACATTACATTAGATACTGTGTGTATTTGAATGTTTCATTATAGCTAGCTAGATAGACTGTAGATAAACATTACATTAGATACTGTGTGTATTTGAATGTTTCATTATAGCTAGCTAGATAGACTGTAGATAAACATTACATTAGATACTGTGTATATTTGAATGTTTCATTATAGCTAGCTAGATAGACTGTAGATAAACATTACATTAGATACTGTGCATATTTGAATGTTTCATTATAGCTAGCTAGATAGACTGTAGATAAACATTACATTAGATACTGTGTGTATTTGAATGTTTCATTATAGCTAGCTAGATAGACTGTAGATAAACATTACATTAGATACTGTGTGTATTTGAATGTTTCATTATAGCTAGCTAGATAGACTGTAGATAAACATTACATTAGATACTGTGCATATTTGAATGTTTCATTATAGCTAGCTAGATAGACTGTAGATAAACATTACATTAGATACTGTGTGTATTTGAATGTTTCATTATAGCTAGCTAGATAGACTGTAGATAAACATTACATTAGATACTGTGTGTATTTGAATGTTTCATTATAGCTAGCTAGATAGACTGTAGATAAACATTACATTAGATACTGTGTGTATTTGAATGTTTCATTATAGCTAGCTAGATAGACTGTAGATAAACATTACATTAGATACTGTGTGTATTTGAATGTTTCATTATAGCTAGCTAGATAGACTGTAGATAAACATTACATTAGATACTGTGTGTATTTGAATGTTTCATTATAGCTAGCTAGATAGACTGTAGATAAACATTACATTAGATACTGTGTGTATTTGAATGTTTCATTATAGCTAGCTAGATAGACTGTAGATAAACATTACATTAGATACTGTGTGTATTTGAATGTTTCATTATAGCTAGCTAGATAGACTGTAGATAAACATTACATTAGATACTGTGTGTATTTGAATGTTTCATTATAGCTAGCTAGATAGACTGTAGATAAACATTACATTAGATACTGTGTGTATTTGAATGTTTCATTATAGCTAGCTAGATAGACTGTAGATAAACATTACATTAGATACTGTGTGTATTTGAATGTTTCATTATAGCTAGCTAGATAGACTGTAGATAAACATTACATTAGATACTGTGTGTATTTGAATGTTTCATTATAGCTAGCTAGATAGACTGTAGATAAACATTACATTAGATACTGTGTGTATTTGAATGTTTCATTATAGCTAGCTAGATAGACTGTAGATAAACATTACATTAGATACTGTGTGTATTTGAATGTTTCATTATAGCTAGCTAGATAGACTGTAGATAAACATTACATTAGATACTGTGTGTATTTGAATGTTTCATTATAGCTAGCTAGATAGACTGTAGATAAACATTACATTAGATACTGTGTGTATTTGAATGTTTCATTATAGCTAGCTAGATAGACTGTAGATAAACATTACATTAGATACTGTGTATATTTGAATGTTTCATTATAGCTAGCTAGATAGACTGTAGATAAACATTACATTAGATACTGTGTGTATTTGAATGTTTCATTATAGCTAGCTAGATAGACTGTAGATAAACATTACATTAGATACTGTGTGTATTTGAATGTTTCATTATAGCTAGCTAGATAGACTGTAGATAAACATTACATTAGATACTGTGTATATTTGAATGTTTCATTATAGCTAGCTAGATAGACTGTAGATAAACATTACATTAGATACTGTGTGTATTTGAATGTTTCATTATAGCTAGCTAGATAGACTGTAGATAAACATTACATTAGATACTGTGTGTATTTGAATGTTTCATTATAGCTAGCTAGATAGACTGTAGATAAACATTACATTAGATACTGTGTGTATTTGAATGTTTCATTATAGCTAGCTAGATAGACTGTAGATAAACATTACATTAGATACTGTGTGTATTTGAATGTTTCATTATAGCTAGCTAGATAGACTGTAGATAAACATTACATTAGATACTGTGTGTATTTGAATGTTTCATTATAGCTAGCTAGATAGACTGTAGATAAACATTACATTAGATACTGTGCATATTTGAATGTTTCATTATAGCTAGCTAGATAGACTGTAGATAAACATTACATTAGATACTGTGTGTATTTGAATGTTTCATTATAGCTAGCTAGATAGACTGTAGATAAACATTACATTAGATACTGTGTGTATTTGAATGTTTCATTATAGCTAGCTAGATAGACTGTAGATAAACATTACATTAGATACTGTGTGTATTTGAATGTTTCATTATAGCTAGCTAGATAGACTGTAGATAAACATTACATTAGATACTGTGTGTATTTGAATGTTTCATTATAGCTAGCTAGATAGACTGTAGATAAACATTACATTAGATACTGTGTGTATTTGAATGTTTCATTATAGCTAGCTAGATAGACTGTAGATAAACATTACATTAGATACTGTGTGTATTTGAATGTTTCATTATAGCTAGCTAGATAGACTGTAGATAAACATTACATTAGATACTGTGTGTATTTGAATGTTTCATTATAGCTAGCTAGATAGACTGTAGATAAACATTACATTAGATACTGTGTATATTTGAATGTTTCATTATAGCTAGCTAGATAGACTGTAGATAAACATTACATTAGATACTGTGCATATTTGAATGTTTCATTATAGCTAGCTAGATAGACTGTAGATAAACATTACATTAGATACTGTGTGTATTTGAATGTTTCATTATAGCTAGCTAGATAGACTGTAGATAAACATTACATTAGATACTGTGTGTATTTGAATGTTTCATTATAGCTAGCTAGATAGACTGTAGATAAACATTACATTAGATACTGTGTATATTTGAATGTTTCATTATAGCTAGCTAGATAGACTGTAGATAAACATTACATTAGATACTGTGTGTATTTGAATGTTTCATTATAGCTAGCTAGATAGACTGTAGATAAACATTACATTAGATACTGTGTGTATTTGAATGTTTCATTATAGCTAGCTAGATAGACTGTAGATAAACATTACATTAGATACTGTGTGTATTTGAATGTTTCATTATAGCTAGCTAGATAGACTGTAGATAAACATTACATTAGATACTGATTTGAATGTTTCATTATAGCTAGCTAGATACTGTAGATAAACATTACATTAGATACTGTGTGTATTTGAATGTTTCATTATAGCTAGCTAGATAGACTGTAGATAAACATTACATTAGATACTGTGTGTATTTGAATGTTTCATTATAGCTAGCTAGATAGACTGTAGATAAACATTACATTAGATACTGTGTGTATTTGAATGTTTCATTATAGCTAGCTAGATAGACTGTAGATAAACATTACATTAGATACTGTGTGTATTTGAATGTTTCATTATAGCTAGCTAGATAGACTGTAGATAAACATTACATTAGATACTGTGTATACTTGAATGTTTCATTATAGCTAGCTAGATAGACTGTAGATAAACATTACATTAGATACTGTGTGTATTTGAATGTTTCATTATAGCTAGCTAGATAGACTGTAGATAAACATTACATTAGATACTGTGTATATTTGAATGTTTCATTATAGCTAGCTAGATAGACTGTAGATAAACATTACATTAGATACTGTGTGTATTTGAATGTTTCATTATAGCTAGCTAGATAGACTGTAGATAAACATTACATTAGATACTGTGTGTATTTGAATGTTTCATTATAGCTAGCTAGATAGACTGTAGATAAACATTACATTAGATACTGTGTGTATTTGAATGTTTCATTATAGCTAGCTAGATAGACTGTAGATAAACATTACATTAGATACTGTGTGTATTTGAATGTTTCATTATAGCTAGCTAGATAGACTGTAGATAAACATTACATTAGATACTGTGTGTATTTGAATGTTTCATTATAGCTAGCTAGATAGACTGTAGATAAACATTACATTAGATACTGTGCATATTTGAATGTTTCATTATAGCTAGCTAGATAGACTGTAGATAAACATTACATTAGATACTGTGTGTATTTGAATGTTTCATTATAGCTAGCTAGATAGACTGTAGATAAACATTACATTAGATACTGTGTATATTTGAATGTTTCATTATAGCTAGCTAGATAGACTGTAGATAAACATTACATTAGATACTGTGTGTATTTGAATGTTTCATTATAGCTAGCTAGATAGACTGTAGATAAACATTACATTAGATACTGTGTGTATTTGAATGTTTCATTATAGCTAGCTAGATAGACTGTAGATAAACATTACATTAGATACTGTGTGTATTTGAATGTTTCATTATAGCTAGCTAGATAGACTGTAGATAAACATTACATTAGATACTGTGTGTATTTGAATGTTTCATTATAGCTAGCTAGATAGACTGTAGATAAACATTACATTAGATACTGTGTGTATTTGAATGTTTCATTATAGCTAGCTAGATAGACTGTAGATAAATATTACATTAGATACTGTGTGTATTTGAATGTTTCATTATAGCTAGCTAGATAGACTGTAGATAAACATTACATTAGATACTGTGTATATTTGAATGTTTCATTATAGCTAGCTAGATAGACTGTAGATAAACATTACATTAGATACTGTGTGTATTTGAATGTTTCATTATAGCTAGCTAGATAGACTGTAGATAAACATTACATTAGATACTGTGTGTATTTGAATGTTTCATTATAGCTAGCTAGATAGACTGTAGATAAACATTACATTAGATACTGTGTGTATTTGAATGTTTCATTATAGCTAGCTAGATAGACTGTAGATAAACATTACATTAGATACTGTGTGTATTTGAATGTTTCATTATAGCTAGCTAGATAGACTGTAGATAAACATTACATTAGATACTGTGTGTATTTGAATGTTTCATTATAGCTAGCTAGATAGACTGTAGATAAACATTACATTAGATACTGTGTGTATTTGAATGTTTCATTATAGCTAGCTAGATAGACTGTAGATAAACATTACATTAGATACTGTGCATATTTGAATGTTTCATTATAGCTAGCTAGATAGACTGTAGATAAACATTACATTAGATACTGTGTGTATTTGAATGTTTCATTATAGCTAGCTAGATAGACTGTAGATAAACATTACATTAGATACTGTGTGTATTTGAATGTTTCATTATAGCTAGCTAGATAGACTGTAGATAAACATTACATTAGATACTGTGTGTATTTGAATGTTTCATTATAGCTAGCTAGATAGACTGTAGATAAACATTACATTAGATACTGTGTGTATTTGAATGTTTCATTATAGCTAGCTAGATAGACTGTAGATAAACATTACATTAGATACTGTGTATATTTGAATGTTTCATTATAGCTAGCTAGATAGACTGTAGATAAACATTACATTAGATACTGTGTGTATTTGAATGTTTCATTATAGCTAGCTAGATAGACTGTAGATAAACATTACATTAGATACTGTGTGTATTTGAATGTTTCATTATAGCTAGCTAGATAGACTGTAGATAAACATTACATTAGATACTGTGTATATTTGAATGTTTCATTATAGCTAGCTAGATAGACTGTAGATAAACATTACATTAGATACTGTGTGTATTTGAATGTTTCATTATAGCTAGCTAGATAGACTGTAGATAAACATTACATTAGATACTGTGTGTATTTGAATGTTTCATTATAGCTAGCTAGATAGACTGTAGATAAACATTACATTAGATACTGTGTGTATTTGAATGTTTCATTATAGCTAGCTAGATAGACTGTAGATAAACATTACATTAGATACTGTGTGTATTTGAATGTTTCATTATAGCTAGCTAGATAGACTGTAGATAAACATTACATTAGATACTGTGTGTATTTGAATGTTTCATTATAGCTAGCTAGATAGACTGTAGATAAACATTACATTAGATACTGTGTGTATTTGAATGTTTCATTATAGCTAGCTAGATAGACTGTAGATAAACATTACATTAGATACTGTGCATATTTGAATGTTTCATTATAGCTAGCTAGATAGACTGTAGATAAACATTACATTAGATACTGTGTGTATTTGAATGTTTCATTATAGCTAGCTAGATAGACTGTAGATAAACATTACATTAGATACTGTGTGTATTTGAATGTTTCATTATAGCTAGCTAGATAGACTGTAGATAAACATTACATTAGATACTGTGTGTATTTGAATGTTTCATTATAGCTAGCTAGATAGACTGTAGATAAACATTACATTAGATACTGTGCATATTTGAATGTTTCATTATAGCTAGCTAGATAGACTGTAGATAAACATTACATTAGATACTGTGTGTATTTGAATGTTTCATTATAGCTAGCTAGATAGACTGTAGATAAACATTACATTAGATACTGTGTGTATTTGAATGTTTCATTATAGCTAGCTAGATAGACTGTAGATAAACATTACATTAGATACTGTGTGTATTTGAATGTTTCATTATAGCTAGCTAGATAGACTGTAGATAAACATTACATTAGATACTGTGTGTATTTGAATGTTTCATTATAGCTAGCTAGATAGACTGTAGATAAACATTACATTAGATACTGTGTGTATTTGAATGTTTCATTATAGCTAGCTAGATAGACTGTAGATAAACATTACATTAGATACTGTGTGTATTTGAATGTTTCATTATAGCTAGCTAGATAGACTGTAGATAAACATTACATTAGATACTGTGTATTTGAATGTTTCATTATAGCTAGCTTGATAGACTGTAGACAAACATTACATTAGATACTCTGTAGATTTGAATGTTTCATTATAGCTAGCTAGATAGACTGTAGATAAACATTACATTAGATACTGTGTGTATTTGAATGTTTCATTATAGCTAGCTAGATAGACTGTAGATAAACATTACATTAGATACTGTGCATATTTGAATGTTTCATTATAGCTAGCTAGATAGACTGTAGATAAACATTACATTAGATACTGTGTGTATTTGAATGTTTCATTATAGCTAGCTAGATAGACTGTAGATAAACATTACATTAGATACTGTGTGTATTTGAATGTTTCATTATAGCTAGCTAGATAGACTGTAGATAAACATTACATTAGATACTGTGTGTATTTGAATGTTTCATTATAGCTAGCTAGATAGACTGTAGATAAACATTACATTAGATACTGTGTGTATTTGAATGTTTCATTATAGCTAGCTAGATAGACTGTAGATAAACATTACATTAGATACTGTGTGTATTTGAATGTTTCATTATAGCTAGCTAGATAGACTGTAGATAAACATTACATTAGATACTGTGTGTATTTGAATGTTTCATTATAGCTAGCTAGATAGACTGTAGATAAACATTACATTAGATACTGTGTGTATTTGAATGTTTCATTATAGCTAGCTAGATAGACTGTAGATAAACATTACATTAGATACTGTGTGTATTTGAATGTTTCATTATAGCTAGCTAGATAGACTGTAGATAAACATTACATTAGATACTGTGTGTATTTGAATGTTTCATTATAGCTAGCTAGATAGACTGTAGATAAACATTACATTAGATACTGTGTGTGTATTTGAATGTTTCATTATAGCTAGCTAGATAGACTGTAGATAAACATTACATTAGATACTGTGTGTATTTGAATGTTTCATTATAGCTAGCTAGATAGACTGTAGATAAACATTACTTTAGATACTGTGTATATTTGAATGTTTCATTATAGCTAGCTAGATAGACTGCAGATGAACATTACATTAGATACTGTGCATATTTGAATATTTCATTATAGCTAGCTAGATAGACTGTAGATAAACATTACATTAGATACTGTGTGTTTTTGAATGTTTCATTATAGCTAGCTAGATAGACTTTATTAGAATAAATTACATTAGATACTGTGTGTTTTTTGAATGTTTCATTATAGCTAGCTAGATAGACTGTAGATAAACATTATTTTATCTAATTCAAGTATCTTTAATATATTTAACAATATTGGCATATATATAGTAATTCATTAATGATATATTAGTGAATTCAATCCATTGTTCTTCAATTTGTTCAGGATACAGGTAAAAGGGACTGCAGCCGACCTAGAGCCTTTAACACTTAGTTACAGTGCAGTTCCTGATGGGCCAGACTCTCCAACACTTATTATTTCCACCAGGGAGGTTCAAGTATTATTAACAGTGGCGCCAGTCCATCTGACCAGAGTTTCGTCTGAACAATACCAGCTTACTTAACTTCTTTGGTAATACTAGCATGTTCCTTCACTTGAAGATTCAGGATGGATTATTCACCTTCTGCTGTACTTAGGCCTTATTCGACACCTGGATATGTTGACTACTTTTTCACTTTCATCAGTTTTTGTAATGGTACTAGGCCTTATTCATTACTTAGATATGGGACCCGTGACGTTACTAGAGTAGTTCATTTTATAACTACATAGATTCAATGTTTTTGTTATTAAACATCTCCATTATGTCTATAATCAGGAGAAACAATAACAAGATGTTAACTTTATCCCACCTACCTGGAGTGGTGAATAAACACCAGCTGCCAGTATGCTAACTTGGTTTTTGTACTTAAGAACTTACTTAATTATCGCCTTAGAAATACCTTCTTCACTGCTGTGAATAAATTTTGAAAAATTTTCCGTAGCCATGACACACTGATTAAGAAACAGCTTTTATTCTTAAGCCTAGCCTTAACGAGATTTAATGTCTACAAGTTTCATCTTTATGTTTGCACATTTTTCAGAATTCAGGAAGAAAAACTTATCTTTCATCCTTTAAGAAAAAACAACAGAACAAACCTTACTGTTTACTGGTCTTCAACCATCTGTAATTTCAATAACTTGTGTAGAGTTTAACAAATAATATTTCACTTTGTCAGGTCTTACTTATTCTGATAAACTATATTATCATATAGGATTACATCTTACTTATGATAATCCTTGGTTTCATCCTGACTTTTTAAGCTTCCACCTTAATCGTAACATATACCTTCAACAAACTTCCATCCGCCAGCTAGAGGTTCATACAAGATATGATAATGTTAAGGTGTCGCTTTGCGTCATTTAGCGATTATTCCTGGACACACAGTACCTTTAACCATCTCACATAACACCAGTTATAGCTTCACACCTTGTCTACAATTTCTGATCAAAGCAAATAAGCTTCAACAAATAAACAATTGATATAATACTTTTTCTTTTAAGAACAGAACGGTAATTCATATAAACCAAAACCTGCTTTAGAAGAAAGGAGTTGAGAACAACCCCTGGATCCCCCTAACTTTCCTCATTCATATTGATATCAACGTGAGAAGGTTATATTTTCTCACAGCTTATTTGTGAGACCATTTATTATTTTCAAATAATAGGAAGTTATACAAATCTTTAGTTAGTTTATTTTGTAAGTTGTAAGTATGATTATAAACTTAAAACATAAACGTTCTAATAAAGTAGGTCAATCAGTATTGTTTTCAATTAATAAGGTGTTTTATTGATTGGTTGTCACTACTATTTATTATTAATATAGGTGTCATATGTTGACGCTACTGGATTTAACATGTTTTAATAGGGAAAGAGAAACATGCATACTACAGGTAAAAAATTCAGCTTGACATACAAAGAGAACTCTGAATCCTGAAGTGTGTTGACGTTTCTTTCCATATGACATTTACGTCCTAACTAATATGTATAAAACTGTACACACATCTCTCCATTAAACGCTTTACAAAACGTATATTTGTTACGATTATTAATTATTATAAATAAAATTTGTTTCCAAAGAATGTATTTCGAGATATATCATAAATGGCGTTTTAACTTGTCTCCCTGTAGTAATGTAAACAGACTTAAAACGCTGAAGTTCGGGGTTCGATACTCAGAAAAGTTTTAGTACAGATAACCAATTGTTTAGCTTTGGACTAAGAAAAACAATAATCATTATTTTTATCACGGATTTAGGATGTTACAAAATGCTGTATTTATTTTTATCACGGACTTAGGAGTGTTACAAAATGCTGTATCTTCTCTCAACTATACGTACACAGCTTCTAAACGGAAGTGATAACCATAGTTTAAACTGAACATAATTTAATATAGGAACCACTACTCACTTTTCACTGAACTATTACATTTGTGTTTTGTTGAATTCTTATCTTAATTCAAATCATTTCACATGCACGTTTTAAAACAGACCTATGATCGTTTGCCAGTAGATCGAATACAAATATTTGAAGATTATGTTTGTGATGTATTATAACGTGTTTTTCCAGATATTGTACTATTTAATAATAACATAACATAACGTGCTAGGATATGGTTGGCATATCAACGGATTTACCACATTTTTCTCTATCGTAACCAAGTTACGACAGTAATCATTAAACGGTCAACCGATGGTTCGATTTTTTTCTTCTATTCTTACTATTTTTAGGAACATCATTGTTGAAACTGTAAAGGTAAGATCCTTGCAAGTATACGATATACATTATAATGTGGAATTGTTTAAGGTTCGTGTGCAAACCTCAGAGAACAGTGTTTAAAATTTATATGCAAAAACTGCTCGTTTGGGTTGAGAAAATATTTTACATAGAATCACTGATTAGTGTTTAAAAGTTATGTTAAAACTCGCAGAATGTAAAAAGTGTTTTTGACCAGATTAAACACGCAAGACGGGCTTTAAAATGTATCTTAACAACTTACAGAATGTAAAAATTCTGCTCTGTGGTTCATGTTATAACATAAAAGAATGGTTTTTAAAATGTTTGTTAAAACTTGCAGAATAAGTTGTTGTTTTTTTAATAGAGGACTACTGACTAATACAAAATCTGCCTGATTACAGCAATCAGAGACACTGCATAACTTCATCCTACTATATGAGTTTATATTGATAGCGTCAATTTTCATCTTCGAAAACTCAGGAAATTCTTTTCAGATCCAGAATGATAAAAAAATCCGAATAGTTTTTTTGTTCTATGGTGAGGACTTTCAAAATTAACGTATCTGTGAAATTTGGTACAAATTAGATCACACTTCATAATTATTTACCCTAAACAACGAAGATGCCCAATCTCCCCATTTTAAAATAAAGTGCTTGAAATTGATACAAAATCCAAAGCATAATTTTGATCTGAACCAAATTTGGGGTGGACTATCCAACATTAAATTATCATCTTGTGCAAAAGTTCCGTGTATATCGGTTTATTAGTTTTCGAGATTCGCAAGCAAAAACACAAACAGACAGACACAGGAAATGAGAGTAAAAGCGTTACACCATGCAGATTGACAATTGGCCAAGAAGATCCGCCTAGTATATTGTGTAGCTTATTACTTTGTTTCTGACAACCAGACCACTGTAACTGACAATAATTCATGGGGTGGATAACAATAACTTTCTTGTCTGTTACAACTTACAAGTAAAGTGATCGCTTGTTGGAATGTTTGAAAACAAATCTACAGGATTCGTAATTAACTCGCAATGTTTTGAAAATGTAAATGACTCATATTTTTGCAACTGACTGGCATTACCGGCATTAGAAGTTACAAGATAATCTGTAGTAACTCTAAAATATTTCAATTTGTACATTTAGAATAGAATTTAATATTTATTTAATAATATATGACCCAATGATATTAAATACATTTAAAACAGTGTTAAACTTTCACATATTTGATGCTCTATGTACTATATGATTTTTTAATTTTTGACTTTCAACGGGCACTATAAAACTAGTTTATAAGACGCACTTTTAGTCACGGAAATGGCTACTTTCTAATAAAAGGTTTATTCTAAACTTGAGTCCTTCTTTTGTAGTGAAGCGTGTGTGTGTTTTC
>NW_027467782.1:66829630-66876047 GCF_004210375.1 Tachypleus tridentatus | reverse complement strand
TTTCAAGGATATTCTTGTCCTAATTTTAATTGTATTCCAAACATAATGGTAATCTCACAAGGTGAACTCATCAATTAATTGTGATGTTCTTATTCGTCATTTTCAAGGATATTCTTGTCCTAATTTTTAATTGTATTCCAAACTATAATGGTAATCTCACAAGGTGAACTCATCAATTAATTGTGATGTTCTTATTCGTCATTTTCAAGGATATTCTTGTCCTAATTTTAATTGTATTCCAAACATAATGGTAATCTCACAAGGTGAACTCATCAATTAATTGTGATGTTCTTATTCGTCATTTTCAAGGATATTCTTGTCCTAATTTTAATTGTATTCCAAACATAATGGTAATCTCACAAGGTGAACTCATCAATTAATTGTGATGTTCTTATTCGTCATTTTCAAGGATATTCTTGTCCTAATTTTAATTTTATTCCAAACATAATGGTAATCTCACAAGGTGAACTCATCAATTAATTGTGATGTTCTTATTCGTCATTTTCAAGGATATTCTTGTCCTAATTTTAATTGTATTCCAAACATAATGGTAATCTCACAAGGTGAACTCATCAATTAATTGTGATGTTCTAATTCGTCATTTTCAAGGATATTCTTGTCCTAATTTTAATTGTATTCCAAACATAATGGTAATCTCACAAGGTGAACTCATCAATTAATTGTGATGTTCTTATTCGTCATTTTCAAGGATATTCTTGTCCTAATTTTAATATTCCAAACATAATGGTAATCTCACAAGGTGAACTCATCAATTAATTGTGATGTTCTTATTCGTCATTTTCAAGGATATTCTTGTCCTAATTTTAATTGTATTCCAAACATAATGGTAATCTCACAAGGTGAACTCATCAATTAATTGTGATGTTCTTATTCGTCATTTTCAAGGATATTCTTGTCCCAATTTTAATTGTATTCCAAACATAATGGTAATCTCACAAGGTGAACTCATCAATTAATTGTGATGTTTTTATTCGTCATTTTCAAGGATATTCTTGTCCCTATTTTAATTGTATTCCAAACATAATGGTAATCTCACAAGGTGAACCTCATCAATTAATTGTGATGTTCTTATTCGTCATTTTCAAGGATATTCTTGTCCTAATTTTAATTGTATTCCAAACATAATGGTAATCTCACAAGGTGAACTCATCAATTAATTGTGATGTTCTAATTCGTCATTTTCAAGGATATTCTTGTCCTAATTTTAATTGTATCCCAAACATAATGGTATTCTCACAAGGTGAACTCATCAATTAATTGTGATGTTCTTATTCGTCATTTTCAAGGATATTCTTGTCCTAATTTTAATTGTATTCCAAACATAATGGTAATCTCACAAGGTGAACTCATCAATTAATTGTGATGTTCTTATTCGTCATTTTCAAGGATATTCTTGTCCTAATTTTAATTGTATTCCAAACATAATGGTAATCTCACAAGGTGAACTCATCAATTAATTGTGATGTTCTTATTCGTCATTTTCAAGGATATTTTAATTGTATTCCAAACATTGTCCTAATTTTAATTGTATTCCAAACATAATGGTAATCTCACAAGGTGAACTCATCAATTAATTGTGATGTTCTTATTCGTCATTTTCAAGGATATTCTTGTCCTAATTTTAATTGTATTCCAAACATAATGGTAATCTCACAAGGTGAACTCATCAATTAATTGTGATGTTCTTATTCGTCATTTTCAAGGATATTCTTGTCCTAATTTTAATTGTATTCCAAACATAATGGTAATCTCACAAGGTGAACTCATCAATTAATTGTGATGTTCTTATTCGTCATTTTCAAGGATATTCTTGTCCTAATTTTAATTGTATTCCAAACATAATGGTAATCTCACAAGGTGAACTCATCAATTAATTGTGATGTTCTTATTCGTCATTTTCAAGGATATTCTTGTCCTAATTTTAATTGTATTCCAAACATAATGGTAATCTCACAAGGTGAACTCATCAATTAATTGTGATGTTCTTATTCGTCATTTTCAAGGATATTCTTGTCCTATTTTAATTGTATTCCAAACATAATGGTAATCTCACAAGGTGAACTCATCAATTAATTGTGATGTTCTTATTCGTCATTTTCAAGGATATTCTTGTCCTAATTTTAATTGTATTCCAAACATAATGGTAATCTCACAAGGTGAACTCATCAATTAATTGTGATGTTCTAATTCGTCATTTTCAAGGATATTCTTGTCCCAATTTTAATTGTATTCCAAACATAATGGTAATCTCACAAGGTGAACTCATCAATTAATTGTGATGTTCTTATTCGTCATTTTCAAGGATATTCTTGTCCTAATTTTAATTGTATTCCAAACATAATGGTAATCTCACAAGGTGAACTCATCAATTAATTGTGATGTTCTTATTCGTCATTTTCAAGGATATTCTTGTCCTAATTTTAATTGTATTCCAAACATAATGGTAATCTCACAAGGTGAACTCATCAATTAATTGTGATGTTCTTATTCGTCATTTTCAAGGATATTCTTGTCCTAATTTTAATTGTATTCCAAACATAATGGTAATCTCACAAGGTGAACTCATCAATTAATTGTGATGTTCTTATTCGTCATTTTCAAGGATATTCTTGTCCCAATTTTAATTGTATTCCAAACATAATGGTAATCTCACAAGGTGAACTCATCAATTAATTGTGATGTTTTTATTCGTCATTTTCAAGGATATTCTTGTCCTAATTTTAATTGTATTCCAAACATAATGGTAATCTCACAAGGTGAACTCATCAATTAATTGTGATGTTCTTATTCGTCATTTTCAAGGATATTCTTGTCCTAATTTTAATTGTATTCCAAACATAATGGTAATCTCACAAGGTGAACTCATCAATTAATTGTGATGTTCTTATTCGTCATTTTCAAGGATATTCTTGTCCTAATTTTAATTGTATTCCAAACATAATGGTAATCTCACAAGGTGAACTCATCAATTAATTGTGATGTTCTTATTCGTCATTTTCAAGGATATTCTTGTCCTAATTTTAATTGTATTCCAAACATAATGGTAATCTCACAAGGTGAACTCATCAATTAATTGTGATGTTCTTATTCGTCATTTTCAAGGATATTCTTGTCCTAATTTTAATTGTATTCCAAACATAATGGTAATCTCACAAGGTGAACTCATCAATTAATTGTGATGTTCTTATTCGTCATTTTCAAGGATATTCTTGTCCTAATTTTAATTGTATTCCAAACATAATGGTAATCTCACAAGGTGAACTCATCAATTAATTGTGATGTTCTTATTCGTCATTTTCAAGGATATTCTTGTCCTAATTTTAATTGTATTCCAAACATAATGGTAATCTCACAAGGTGAACTCATCAATTAATTGTGATGTTCTTATTCGTCATTTTCAAGGATATTCTTGTCCTAATTTTAATTGTATTCCAAACATAATGGTAATCTCACAAGGTGAACTCATCAATTAATTGTGATGTTCTTTCGTCATTCGTCATTTTCAAGGATATTCTTGTCCTAATTTTAATTGTATTCCAAACATAATGGTAATCTCACAAGGTGAACTCATCAATTAATTGTGATGTTCTTATTCGTCATTTTCAAGGATATTCTTGTCCTAATTTTAATTGTATTCCAAACATAATGGTAATCTCACAAGGTGAACTCATCAATTAATTGTGATGTTCTTATTCGTCATTTTCAAGGATATTCTTGTCCTAATTTTAATTGTATTCCAAACATAATGGTAATCTCACAAGGTGAACTCATCAATTAATTGTGATGTTCTTATTCGTCATTTTCAAGGATATTCTTGTCCTAATTTTAATTGTATTCCAAACATAATGGTAATCTCACAAGGTGAACTCATCAATTAATTGTGATGTTCTTATTCGTCATTTTCAAGGATATTCTTGTCCTAATTTTAATTGTATTCCAAACATAATGGTAATCTCACAAGGTGAACTCATCAATTAATTGTGATGTTCTTATTCGTCATTTTCAAGGATATTCTTGTCCTAATTTTAATTGTATTCCAAACATAATGGTAATCTCACAAGGTGAACTCATCAATTAATTGTGATGTTCTTATTCGTCATTTTCAAGGATATTCTTGTCCTAATTTTAATTGTATTCCAAACATAATGGTAATCTCACAAGGTGAACTCATCAATTAATTGTGATGTTCTTATTCGTCATTTTCAAGGATATTCTTGTCCTAATTTTAATTGTATTCCAAACATAATGGTAATCTCACAAGGTGAACTCATCAATTAATTGTGATGTTCTTATTCGTCATTTTCAAGGATATTCTTGTCCTAATTTTAATTGTATTCCAAACATAATGGTAATCTCACAAGGTGAACTCATCAATTAATTGTGATGTTCTTATTCGTCATTTTCAAGGATATTCTTGTCCTAATTTTAATTGTATTCCAAACATAATGGTAATCTCACAAGGTGAACTCATCAATTAATTGTGATGTTCTTATTCGTCATTTTCAAGGATATTCTTGTCCTAATTTTAATTGTATTCCAAACATAATGGTAATCTCACAAGGTGAACTCATCAATTAATTGTGATGTTCTTATTCGTCATTTTCAAGGATATTCTTGTCCTAATTTTAATTGTATTCCAAACATAATGGTAATCTCACAAGGTGAACTCATCAATTAATTGTGATGTTCTTATTCGTCATTTTCAAGGATATTCTTGTCCTAATTTTAATTGTATTCCAAACATAATGGTAATCTCACAAGGTGAACTCATCAATTAATTGTGATGTTCTTATTCGTCATTTTCAAGGATATTCTTGTCCTAATTTTAATTGTATTCCAAACATAATGGTAATCTCACAAGGTGAACTCATCAATTAATTGTGATGTTCTTATTCGTCATTTTCAAGGATATTCTTGTCCTAATTTTAATTGTATTCCAAACATAATGGTAATCTCACAAGGTGAACTCATCAATTAATTGTGATGTTCTTATTCGTCATTTTCAAGGATATTCTTGTCCTAATTTTAATTGTATTCCAAACATAATGGTAATCTCACAAGGTGAACTCATCAATTAATTGTGATGTTCTTATTCGTCATTTTCAAGGATATTCTTGTCCTAATTTTAATTGTATTCCAAACATAATGGTAATCTCACAAGGTGAACTCATCAATTAATTGTGATGTTCTTATTCGTCATTTTCAAGGATATTCTTGTCCTAATTTTAATTGTATTCCAAACATAATGGTAATCTCACAAGGTGAACTCATCAATTAATTGTGATGTTCTTATTCGTCATTTTCAAGGATATTCTTGTCCTAATTTTAATTGTATTCCAAACATAATGGTAATCTCACAAGGTGAACTCATCAATTAATTGTGATGTTCTTATTCGTCATTTTCAAGGATATTCTTGTCCTAATTTTAATTGTATTCCAAACATAATGGTAATCTCACAAGGTGAACTCATCAATTAATTGTGATGTTCTTATTCGTCATTTTCAAGGATATTCTTGTCCTAATTTTAATTGTATTCCAAACATAATGGTAATCTCACAAGGTGAACTCATCAATTAATTGTGATGTTCTTATTCGTCATTTTCAAGGATATTCTTGTCCTAATTTTAATTGTATTCCAAACATAATGGTAATCTCACAAGGTGAACTCATCAATTAATTGTGATGTTCTTATTCGTCATTTTCAAGGATATTCTTGTCCTAATTTTAATTGTATTCCAAACATAATGGTAATCTCACAAGGTGAACTCATCAATTAATTGTGATGTTCTTATTCGTCATTTTCAAGGATATTCTTGTCCTAATTTTAATTGTATTCCAAACATAATGGTAATCTCACAAGGTGAACTCATCAATTAATTGTGATGTTCTTATTCGTCATTTTCAAGGATATTCTTGTCCTAATTTTAATTGTATTCCAAACATAATGGTAATCTCACAAGGTGAACTCATCAATTAATTGTGATGTTCTTATTCGTCATTTTCAAGGATATTCTTGTCCTAATTTTAATTGTATTCCAAACATAATGGTAATCTCACAAGGTGAACTCATCAATTAATTGTGATGTTCTTATTCGTCATTTTCAAGGATATTCTTGTCCTAATTTTAATTGTATTCCAAACATAATGGTAATCTCACAAGGTGAACTCATCAATTAATTGTGATGTTCTTATTCGTCATTTTCAAGGATATTCTTGTCCTAATTTTAATTGTATTCCAAACATAATGGTAATCTCACAAGGTGAACTCATCAATTAATTGTGATGTTCTTATTCGTCATTTTCAAGGATATTCTTGTCCTAATTTTAATTGTATTCCAAACATAATGGTAATCTCACAAGGTGAACTCATCAATTAATTGTGATGTTCTTATTCGTCATTTTCAAGGATATTCTTGTCCTAATTTTAATTGTATTCCAAACATAATGGTAATCTCACAAGGTGAACTCATCAATTAATTGTGATGTTCTTATTCGTCATTTTCAAGGATATTCTTGTCCTAATTTTAATTGTATTCCAAACATAATGGTAATCTCACAAGGTGAACTCATCAATTAATTGTGATGTTCTTATTCGTCATTTTCAAGGATATTCTTGTCCTAATTTTAATTGTATTCCAAACATAATGGTAATCTCACAAGGTGAACTCATCAATTAATTGTGATGTTCTTATTCGTCATTTTCAAGGATATTCTTGTCCTAATTTTAATTGTATTCCAAACATAATGGTAATCTCACAAGGTGAACTCATCAATTAATTGTGATGTTCTTATTCGTCATTTTCAAGGATATTCTTGTCCTAATTTTAATTGTATTCCAAACATAATGGTAATCTCACAAGGTGAACTCATCAATTAATTGTGATGTTCTTATTCGTCATTTTCAAGGATATTCTTGTCCTAATTTTAATTGTATTCCAAACATAATGGTAATCTCACAAGGTGAACTCATCAATTAATTGTGATGTTCTTATTCGTCATTTTCAAGGATATTCTTGTCCTAATTTTAATTGTATTCCAAACATAATGGTAATCTCACAAGGTGAACTCATCAATTAATTGTGATGTTCTTATTCGTCATTTTCAAGGATATTCTTGTCCTAATTTTAATTGTATTCCAAACATAATGGTAATCTCACAAGGTGAACTCATCAATTAATTGTGATGTTCTTATTCGTCATTTTCAAGGATATTCTTGTCCTAATTTTAATTGTATTCCAAACATAATGGTAATCTCACAAGGTGAACTCATCAATTAATTGTGATGTTCTTATTCGTCATTTTCAAGGATATTCTTGTCCTAATTTTAATTGTATTCCAAACATAATGGTAATCTCACAAGGTGAACTCATCAATTAATTGTGATGTTCTTATTCGTCATTTTCAAGGATATTCTTGTCCTAATTTTAATTGTATTCCAAACATAATGGTAATCTCACAAGGTGAACTCATCAATTAATTGTGATGTTCTTATTCGTCATTTTCAAGGATATTCTTGTCCTAATTTTAATTGTATTCCAAACATAATGGTAATCTCACAAGGTGAACTCATCAATTAATTGTGATGTTCTTATTCGTCATTTTCAAGGATATTCTTGTCCTAATTTTAATTGTATTCCAAACATAATGGTAATCTCACAAGGTGAACTCATCAATTAATTGTGATGTTCTTATTCGTCATTTTCAAGGATATAATTGTGATGTTCTTATTCGTCATTTTCAAGGATATTCTTGTCCTAATTTTAATTGTATTCCAAACATAATGGTAATCTCACAAGGTGAACTCATCAATTAATTGTGATGTTCTTATTCGTCATTTTCAAGGATATTCTTGTCCTAATTTTAATTGTATTCCAAACATAATGGTAATCTCACAAGGTGAACTCATCAATTAATTGTGATGTTCTTATTCGTCATTTTCAAGGATATTCTTGTCCTAATTTTAATTGTATTCCAAACATAATGGTAATCTCACAAGGTGAACTCATCAATTAATTGTGATGTTCTTATTCGTCATTTTCAAGGATATTCTTGTCCTAATTTTAATTGTATTCCAAACATAATGGTAATCTCACAAGGTGAACTCATCAATTAATTGTGATGTTCTTATTCGTCATTTTCAAGGATATTCTTGTCCTAATTTTAATTGTATTCCAAACATAATGGTAATCTCACAAGGTGAACTCATCAATTAATTGTGATGTTCTTATTCGTCATTTTCAAGGATATTCTTGTCCTAATTTTAATTGTATTCCAAACATAATGGTAATCTCACAAGGTGAACTCATCAATTAATTGTGATGTTCTTATTCGTCATTTTCAAGGATATTCTTGTCCTAATTTTAATTGTATTCCAAACATAATGGTAATCTCACAAGGTGAACTCATCAATTAATTGTGATGTTCTTATTCGTCATTTTCAAGGATATTCTTGTCCTAATTTTAATTGTATTCCAAACATAATGGTAATCTCACAAGGTGAACTCATCAATTAATTGTGATGTTCTTATTCGTCATTTTCAAGGATATTCTTGTCCTAATTTTAATTGTATTCCAAACATAATGGTAATCTCACAAGGTGAACTCATCAATTAATTGTGATGTTCTTATTCGTCATTTTCAAGGATATTCTTGTCCTAATTTTAATTGTATTCCAAACATAATGGTAATCTCACAAGGTGAACTCATCAATTAATTGTGATGTTCTTATTCGTCATTTTCAAGGATATTCTTGTCCTAATTTTAATTGTATTCCAAACATAATGGTAATCTCACAAGGTGAACTCATCAATTAATTGTGATGTTCTTATTCGTCATTTTCAAGGATATTCTTGTCCTAATTTTAATTGTATTCCAAACATAATGGTAATCTCACAAGGTGAACTCATCAATTAATTGTGATGTTCTTATTCGTCATTTTCAAGGATATTCTTGTCCTAATTTTAATTGTATTCCAAACATAATGGTAATCTCACAAGGTGAACTCATCAATTAATTGTGATGTTCTTATTCGTCATTTTCAAGGATATTCTTGTCCTAATTTTAATTGTATTCCAAACATAATGGTAATCTCACAAGGTGAACTCATCAATTAATTGTGATGTTCTTATTCGTCATTTTCAAGGATATTCTTGTCCTAATTTTAATTGTATTCCAAACATAATGGTAATCTCACAAGGTGAACTCATCAATTAATTGTGATGTTCTTATTCGTCATTTTCAAGGATATTCTTGTCCTAATTTTAATTGTATTCCAAACATAATGGTAATCTCACAAGGTGAACTCATCAATTAATTGTGATGTTCTTATTCGTCATTTTCAAGGATATTCTTGTCCTAATTTTAATTGTATTCCAAACATAATGGTAATCTCACAAGGTGAACTCATCAATTAATTGTGATGTTCTTATTCGTCATTTTCAAGGATATTCTTGTCCTAATTTTAATTGTATTCCAAACATAATGGTAATCTCACAAGGTGAACTCATCAATTAATTGTGATGTTCTTATTCGTCATTTTCAAGGATATTCTTGTCCTAATTTTAATTGTATTCCAAACATAATGGTAATCTCACAAGGTGAACTCATCAATTAATTGTGATGTTCTTATTCGTCATTTTCAAGGATATTCTTGTCCTAATTTTAATTGTATTCCAAACATAATGGTAATCTCACAAGGTGAACTCATCAATTAATTGTGATGTTCTTATTCGTCATTTTCAAGGATATTCTTGTCCTAATTTTAATTGTATTCCAAACATAATTTTAATTGTATTCCAAACATAATGGTAATCTCACAAGGTGAACTCATCAATTAATTGTGATGTTCTTATTCGTCATTTTCAAGGATATTCTTGTCCTAATTTTAATTGTATTCCAAACATAATGGTAATCTCACAAGGTGAACTCATCAATTAATTGTGATGTTCTTATTCGTCATTTTCAAGGATATTCTTGTCCTAATTTTAATTGTATTCCAAACATAATGGTAATCTCACAAGGTGAACTCATCAATTAATTGTGATGTTCTTATTCGTCATTTTCAAGGATATTCTTGTCCTAATTTTAATTGTATTCCAAACATAATGGTAATCTCACAAGGTGAACTCATCAATTAATTGTGATGTTCTTATTCGTCATTTTCAAGGATATTCTTGTCCTAATTTTAATTGTATTCCAAACATAATGGTAATCTCACAAGGTGAACTCATCAATTAATTGTGATGTTCTTATTCGTCATTTTCAAGGATATTCTTGTCCTAATTTTAATTGTATTCCAAACATAATGGTAATCTCACAAGGTGAACTCATCAATTAATTGTGATGTTCTTATTCGTCATTTTCAAGGATATTCTTGTCCTAATTTTAATTGTATTCCAAACATAATGGTAATCTCACAAGGTGAACTCATCAATTAATTGTGATGTTCTTATTCGTCATTTTCAAGGATATTCTTGTCCTAATTTTAATTGTATTCCAAACATAATGGTAATCTCACAAGGTGAACTCATCAATTAATTGTGATGTTCTTATTCGTCATTTTCAAGGATATTCTTGTCCTAATTTTAATTGTATTCCAAACATAATGGTAATCTCACAAGGTGAACTCATCAATTAATTGTGATGTTCTTATTCGTCATTTTCAAGGATATTCTTGTCCTAATTTTAATTGTATTCCAAACATAATGGTAATCTCACAAGGTGAACTCATCAATTAATTGTGATGTTCTTATTCGTCATTTTCAAGGATATTCTTGTCCTAATTTTAATTGTATTCCAAACATAATGGTAATCTCACAAGGTGAACTCATCAATTAATTGTGATGTTCTTATTCGTCATTTTCAAGGATATTCTTGTCCTAATTTTAATTGTATTCCAAACATAATGGTAATCTCACAAGGTGAACTCATCAATTAATTGTGATGTTCTTATTCGTCATTTTCAAGGATATTCTTGTCCTAATTTTAATTGTATTCCAAACATAATGGTAATCTCACAAGGTGAACTCATCAATTAATTGTGATGTTCTTATTCGTCATTTTCAAGGATATTCTTGTCCTAATTTTAATTGTATTCCAAACATAATGGTAATCTCACAAGGTGAACTCATCAATTAATTGTGATGTTCTTATTCGTCATTTTCAAGGATATTCTTGTCCTAATTTTAATTGTATTCCAAACATAATGGTAATCTCACAAGGTGAACTCATCAATTAATTGTGATGTTCTTATTCGTCATTTTCAAGGATATTCTTGTCCTAATTTTAATTGTATTCCAAACATAATGGTAATCTCACAAGGTGAACTCATCAATTAATTGTGATGTTCTTATTCGTCATTTTCAAGGATATTCTTGTCCTAATTTTAATTGTATTCCAAACATAATGGTAATCTCACAAGGTGAACTCATCAATTAATTGTGATGTTCTTATTCGTCATTTTCAAGGATATTCTTGTCCTAATTTTAATTGTATTCCAAACATAATGGTAATCTCACAAGGTGAACTCATCAATTAATTGTGATGTTCTTATTCGTCATTTTCAAGGATATTCTTGTCCTAATTTTAATTGTATTCCAAACATAATGGTAATCTCACAAGGTGAACTCATCAATTAATTGTGATGTTCTTATTCGTCATTTTCAAGGATATTCTTGTCCTAATTTTAATTGTATTCCAAACATAATGGTAATCTCACAAGGTGAACTCATCAATTAATTGTGATGTTCTTATTCGTCATTTTCAAGGATATTCTTGTCCTAATTTTAATTGTATTCCAAACATAATGGTAATCTCACAAGGTGAACTCATCAATTAATTGTGATGTTCTTATTCGTCATTTTCAAGGATATTCTTGTCCTAATTTTAATTGTATTCCAAACATAATGGTAATCTCACAAGGTGAACTCATCAATTAATTGTGATGTTCTTATTCGTCATTTTCAAGGATATTCTTGTCCTAATTTTAATTGTATTCCAAACATAATGGTAATCTCACAAGGTGAACTCATCAATTAATTGTGATGTTCTTATTCGTCATTTTCAAGGATATTCTTGTCCTAATTTTAATTGTATTCCAAACATAATGGTAATCTCACAAGGTGAACTCATCAATTAATTGTGATGTTCTTATTCGTCATTTTCAAGGATATTCTTGTCCTAATTTTAATTGTATTCCAAACATAATGGTAATCTCACAAGGTGAACTCATCAATTAATTGTGATGTTCTTATTCGTCATTTTCAAGGATATTCTTGTCCTAATTTTAATTGTATTCCAAACATAATGGTAATCTCACAAGGTGAACTCATCAATTAATTGTGATGTTCTTATTCGTCATTTTCAAGGATATTCTTGTCCTAATGTAATCTCACAAGGTGAACTCATCAATTAATTGTGATGTTCTTATTCGTCATTTTCAAGGATATTCTTGTCCTAATTTTAATTGTATTCCAAACATAATGGTAATCTCACAAGGTGAACTCATCAATTAATTGTGATGTTCTTATTCGTCATTTTCAAGGATATTCTTGTCCTAATTTTAATTGTATTCCAAACATAATGGTAATCTCACAAGGTGAACTCATCAATTAATTGTGATGTTCTTATTCGTCATTTTCAAGGATATTCTTGTCCTAATTTTAATTGTATTCCAAACATAATGGTAATCTCACAAGGTGAACTCATCAATTAATTGTGATGTTCTTATTCGTCATTTTCAAGGATATTCTTGTCCTAATTTTAATTGTATTCCAAACATAATGGTAATCTCACAAGGTGAACTCATCAATTAATTGTGATGTTCTTATTCGTCATTTTCAAGGATATTCTTGTCCTAATTTTAATTGTATTCCAAACATAATGGTAATCTCACAAGGTGAACTCATCAATTAATTGTGATGTTCTTATTCGTCATTTTCAAGGATATTCTTGTCCTAATTTTAATTGTATTCCAAACATAATGGTAATCTCACAAGGTGAACTCATCAATTAATTGTGATGTTCTTATTCGTCATTTTCAAGGATATTCTTGTCCTAATTTTAATTGTATTCCAAACATAATGGTAATCTCACAAGGTGAACTCATCAATTAATTGTGATGTTCTTATTCGTCATTTTCAAGGATATTCTTGTCCTAATTTTAATTGTATTCCAAACATAATGGTAATCTCACAAGGTGAACTCATCAATTAATTGTGATGTTCTTATTCGTCATTTTCAAGGATATTCTTGTCCTAATTTTAATTGTATTCCAAACATAATGGTAATCTCACAAGGTGAACTCATCAATTAATTGTGATGTTCTAACTCATCAATTAATTGTGATGTTCTTATTCGTCATTTTCAAGGATATTCTTGTCCTAATTTTAATTGTATTCCAAACATAATGGTAATCTCACAAGGTGAACTCATCAATTAATTGTGATGTTCTTATTCGTCATTTTCAAGGATATTCTTGTCCTAATTTTAATTGTATTCCAAACATAATGGTAATCTCACAAGGTGAACTCATCAATTAATTGTGATGTTCTTATTCGTCATTTTCAAGGATATTCTTGTCCTAATTTTAATTGTATTCCAAACATAATGGTAATCTCACAAGGTGAACTCATCAATTAATTGTGATGTTCTTATTCGTCATTTTCAAGGATATTCTTGTCCTAATTTTAATTGTATTCCAAACATAATGGTAATCTCACAAGGTGAACTCATCAATTAATTGTGATGTTCTTATTCGTCATTTTCAAGGATATTCTTGTCCTAATTTTAATTGTATTCCAAACATAATGGTAATCTCACAAGGTGAACTCATCAATTAATTGTGATGTTCTTATTCGTCATTTTCAAGGATATTCTTGTCCTAATTTTAATTGTATTCCAAACATAATGGTAATCTCACAAGGTGAACTCATCAATTAATTGTGATGTTCTTATTCGTCATTTTCAAGGATATTCTTGTCCTAATTTTAATTGTATTCCAAACATAATGGTAATCTCACAAGGTGAACTCATCAATTAATTGTGATGTTCTTATTCGTCATTTTCAAGGATATTCTTGTCCTAATTTTAATTGTATTCCAAACATAATGGTAATCTCACAAGGTGAACTCATCAATTAATTGTGATGTTCTTATTCGTCATTTTCAAGGATATTCTTGTCCTAATTTTAATTGTATTCCAAACATAATGGTAATCTCACAAGGTGAACTCATCAATTAATTGTGATGTTCTTATTCGTCATTTTCAAGGATATTCTTGTCCTAATTTTAATTGTATTCCAAACATAATGGTAATCTCACAAGGTGAACTCATCAATTAATTGTGATGTTCTTATTCGTCATTTTCAAGGATATTCTTGTCCTAATTTTAATTGTATTCCAAACATAATGGTAATCTCACAAGGTGAACTCATCAATTAATTGTGATGTTCTTATTCGTCATTTTCAAGGATATTCTTGTCCTAATTTTAATTGTATTCCAAACATAATGGTAATCTCACAAGGTGAACTCATCAATTAATTGTGATGTTCTTATTCGTCATTTTCAAGGATATTCTTGTCCTAATTTTAATTGTATTCCAAACATAATGGTAATCTCACAAGGTGAACTCATCAATTAATTGTGATGTTCTTATTCGTCATTTTCAAGGATATTCTTGTCCTAATTTTAATTGTATTCCAAACATAATGGTAATCTCACAAGGTGAACTCATCAATTAATTGTGATGTTCTTATTCGTCATTTTCAAGGATATTCTTGTCCTAATTTTAATTGTATTCCAAACATAATGGTAATCTCACAAGGTGAACTCATCAATTAATTGTGATGTTCTTATTCGTCATTTTCAAGGATATTCTTGTCCTAATTTTAATTGTATTCCAAACATAATGGTAATCTCACAAGGTGAACTCATCAATTAATTGTGATGTTCTTATTCGTCATTTTCAAGGATATTCTTGTCCTAATTTTAATTGTATTCCAAACATAATGGTAATCTCACAAGGTGAACTCATCAATTAATTGTGATGTTCTTATTCGTCATTTTCAAGGATATTCTTGTCCTAATTTTAATTGTATTCCAAACATAATGGTAATCTCACAAGGTGAACTCATCAATTAATTGTGATGTTCTTATTCGTCATTTTCAAGGATATTCTTGTCCTAATTTTAATTGTATTCCAAACATAATGGTAATCTCACAAGGTGAACTCATCAATTAATTGTGATGTTCTTATTCGTCATTTTCAAGGATATTCTTGTCCTAATTTTAATTGTATTCCAAACATAATGGTAATCTCACAAGGTGAACTCATCAATTAATTGTGATGTTCTTATTCGTCATTTTCAAGGATATTCTTGTCCTAATTTTAATTGTATTCCAAACATAATGGTAATCTCACAAGGTGAACTCATCAATTAATTGTGATGTTCTTATTCGTCATTTTCAAGGATATTCTTGTCCTAATTTTAATTGTATTCCAAACATAATGGTAATCTCACAAGGTGAACTCATCAATTAATTGTGATGTTCTTATTCGTCATTTTCAAGGATATTCTTGTCCTAATTTTAATTGTATTCCAAACATAATGGTAATCTCACAAGGTGAACTCATCAATTAATTGTGATGTTCTTATTCGTCATTTTCAAGGATATTCTTGTCCTAATTTTAATTGTATTCCAAACATAATGGTAATCTCACAAGGTGAACTCATCAATTAATTGTGATGTTCTTATTCGTCATTTTCAAGGATATTCTTGTCCTAATTTTAATTGTATTCCAAACATAATGGTAATCTCACAAGGTGAACTCATCAATTAATTGTGATGTTCTTATTCGTCATTTTCAAGGATATTCTTGTCCTAATTTTAATTGTATTCCAAACATAATGGTAATCTCACAAGGTGAACTCATCAATTAATTGTGATGTTCTTATTCGTCATTTTCAAGGATATTCTTGTCCTAATTTTAATTGTATTCCAAACATAATGGTAATCTCACAAGGTGAACTCATCAATTAATTGTGATGTTCTTATTCGTCATTTTCAAGGATATTCTTGTCCTAATTTTAATTGTATTCCAAACATAATGGTAATCTCACAAGGTGAACTCATCAATTAATTGTGATGTTCTTATTCGTCATTTTCAAGGATATTCTTGTCCTAATTTTAATTGTATTCCAAACATAATGGTAATCTCACAAGGTGAACTCATCAATTAATTGTGATGTTCTTATTCGTCATTTTCAAGGATATTCTTGTCCTAATTTTAATTGTATTCCAAACATAATGGTAATCTCACAAGGTGAACTCATCAATTAATTGTGATGTTCTTATTCGTCATTTTCAAGGATATTCTTGTCCTAATTTTAATTGTATTCCAAACATAATGGTAATCTCACAAGGTGAACTCATCAATTAATTGTGATGTTCTTATTCGTCATTTTCAAGGATATTCTTGTCCTAATTTTAATTGTATTCCAAACATAATGGTAATCTCACAAGGTGAACTCATCAATTAATTGTGATGTTCTTATTCGTCATTTTCAAGGATATTCTTGTCCTAATTTTAATTGTATTCCAAACATAATGGTAATCTCACAAGGTGAACTCATCAATTAATTGTGATGTTCTTATTCGTCATTTTCAAGGATATTCTTGTCCTAATTTTAATTGTATTCCAAACATAATGGTAATCTCACAAGGTGAACTCATCAATTAATTGTGATGTTCTTATTCGTCATTTTCAAGGATATTCTTGTCCTAATTTTAATTGTATTCCAAACATAATGGTAATCTCACAAGGTGAACTCATCAATTAATTGTGATGTTCTTATTCGTCATTTTCAAGGATATTCTTGTCCTAATTTTAATTGTATTCCAAACATAATGGTAATCTCACAAGGTGAACTCATCAATTAATTGTGATGTTCTTATTCGTCATTTTCAAGGATATTCTTGTCCTAATTTTAATTGTATTCCAAACATAATGGTAATCTCACAAGGTGAACTCATCAATTAATTGTGATGTTCTTATTCGTCATTTTCAAGGATATTCTTGTCCTAATTTTAATTGTATTCCAAACATAATGGTAATCTCACAAGGTGAACTCATCAATTAATTGTGATGTTCTTATTCGTCATTTTCAAGGATATTCTTGTCCTAATTTTAATTGTATTCCAAACATAATGGTAATCTCACAAGGTGAACTCATCAATTAATTGTGATGTTCTTATTCGTCATTTTCAAGGATATTCTTGTCCTAATTTTAATTGTATTCCAAACATAATGGTAATCTCACAAGGTGAACTCATCAATTAATTGTGATGTTCTTATTCGTCATTTTCAAGGATATTCTTGTCCTAATTTTAATTGTATTCCAAACATAATGGTAATCTCACAAGGTGAACTCATCAATTAATTGTGATGTTCTTATTCGTCATTTTCAAGGATATTCTTGTCCTAATTTTAATTGTATTCCAAACATAATGGTAATCTCACAAGGTGAACTCATCAATTAATTGTGATGTTCTTATTCGTCATTTTCAAGGATATTCTTGTCCTAATTTTAATTGTATTCCAAACATAATGGTAATCTCACAAGGTGAACTCATCAATTAATTGTGATGTTCTTATTCGTCATTTTCAAGGATATTCTTGTCCTAATTTTAATTGTATTCCAAACATAATGGTAATCTCACAAGGTGAACTCATCAATTAATTGTGATGTTCTTATTCGTCATTTTCAAGGATATTCTTGTCCTAATTTTAATTGTATTCCAAACATAATGGTAATCTCACAAGGTGAACTCATCAATTAATTGTGATGTTCTTATTCGTCATTTTCAAGGATATTCTTGTCCTAATTTTAATTGTATTCCAAACATAATGGTAATCTCACAAGGTGAACTCATCAATTAATTGTGATGTTCTTATTCGTCATTTTCAAGGATATTCTTGTCCTAATTTTAATTGTATTCCAAACATAATGGTAATCTCACAAGGTGAACTCATCAATTAATTGTGATGTTCTTATTCGTCATTTTCAAGGATATTCTTGTCCTAATTTTAATTGTATTCCAAACATAATGGTAATCTCACAAGGTGAACTCATCAATTAATTGTGATGTTCTTATTCGTCATTTTCAAGGATATTCTTGTCCTAATTTTAATTGTATTCCAAACATAATGGTAATCTCACAAGGTGAACTCATCAATTAATTGTGATGTTCTTATTCGTCATTTTCAAGGATATTCTTGTCCTAATTTTAATTGTATTCCAAACATAATGGTAATCTCACAAGGTGAACTCATCAATTAATTGTGATGTTCTTATTCGTCATTTTCAAGGATATTCTTGTCCTAATTTTAATTGTATTCCAAACATAATGGTAATCTCACAAGGTGAACTCATCAATTAATTGTGATGTTCTTATTCGTCATTTTCAAGGATATTCTTGTCCTAATTTTAATTGTATTCCAAACATAATGGTAATCTCACAAGGTGAACTCATCAATTAATTGTGATGTTCTTATTCGTCATTTTCAAGGATATTCTTGTCCTAATTTTAATTGTATTCCAAACATAATGGTAATCTCACAAGGTGAACTCATCAATTAATTGTGATGTTCTTATTCGTCATTTTCAAGGATATTCTTGTCCTAATTTTAATTGTATTCCAAACATAATGGTAATCTCACAAGGTGAACTCATCAATTAATTGTGATGTTCTTATTCGTCATTTTCAAGGATATTCTTGTCCTAATTTTAATTGTATTCCAAACATAATGGTAATCTCACAAGGTGAACTCATCAATTAATTGTGATGTTCTTATTCGTCATTTTCAAGGATATTCTTGTCCTAATTTTAATTGTATTCCAAACATAATGGTAATCTCACAAGGTGAACTCATCAATTAATTGTGATGTTCTTATTCGTCATTTTCAAGGATATTCTTGTCCTAATTTTAATTGTATTCCAAACATAATGGTAATCTCACAAGGTGAACTCATCAATTAATTGTGATGTTCTTATTCGTCATTTTCAAGGATATTCTTGTCCTAATTTTAATTGTATTCCAAACATAATGGTAATCTCACAAGGTGAACTCATCAATTAATTGTGATGTTCTTATTCGTCATTTTCAAGGATATTCTTGTCCTAATTTTAATTGTATTCCAAACATAATGGTAATCTCACAAGGTGAACTCATCAATTAATTGTGATGTTCTTATTCGTCATTTTCAAGGATATTCTTGTCCTAATTTTAATTGTATTCCAAACATAATGGTAATCTCACAAGGTGAACTCATCAATTAATTGTGATGTTCTTATTCGTCATTTTCAAGGATATTCTTGTCCTAATTTTAATTGTATTCCAAACATAATGGTAATCTCACAAGGTGAACTCATCAATTAATTGTGATGTTCTTATTCGTCATTTTCAAGGATATTCTTGTCCTAATTTTAATTGTATTCCAAACATAATGGTAATCTCACAAGGTGAACTCATCAATTAATTGTGATGTTCTTATTCGTCATTTTCAAGGATATTCTTGTCCTAATTTTAATTGTATTCCAAACATAATGGTAATCTCACAAGGTGAACTCATCAATTAATTGTGATGTTCTTATTCGTCATTTTCAAGGATATTCTTGTCCTAATTTTAATTGTATTCCAAACATAATGGTAATCTCACAAGGTGAACTCATCAATTAATTGTGATGTTCTTATTCGTCATTTTCAAGGATATTCTTGTCCTAATTTTAATTGTATTCCAAACATAATGGTAATCTCACAAGGTGAACTCATCAATTAATTGTGATGTTCTTATTCGTCATTTTCAAGGATATTCTTGTCCTAATTTTAATTGTATTCCAAACATAATGGTAATCTCACAAGGTGAACTCATCAATTAATTGTGATGTTCTTATTCGTCATTTTCAAGGATATTCTTGTCCTAATTTTAATTGTATTCCAAACATAATGGTAATCTCACAAGGTGAACTCATCAATTAATTGTGATGTTCTTATTCGTCATTTTCAAGGATATTCTTGTCCTAATTTTAATTGTATTCCAAACATAATGGTAATCTCACAAGGTGAACTCATCAATTAATTGTGATGTTCTTATTCGTCATTTTCAAGGATATTCTTGTCCTAATTTTAATTGTATTCCAAACATAATGGTAATCTCACAAGGTGAACTCATCAATTAATTGTGATGTTCTTATTCGTCATTTTCAAGGATATTCTTGTCCTAATTTTAATTGTATTCCAAACATAATGGTAATCTCACAAGGTGAACTCATCAATTAATTGTGATGTTCTTATTCGTCATTTTCAAGGATATTCTTGTCCTAATTTTAATTGTATTCCAAACATAATGGTAATCTCACAAGGTGAACTCATCAATTAATTGTGATGTTCTTATTCGTCATTTTCAAGGATATTCTTGTCCTAATTTTAATTGTATTCCAAACATAATGGTAATCTCACAAGGTGAACTCATCAATTAATTGTGATGTTCTTATTCGTCATTTTCAAGGATATTCTTGTCCTAATTTTAATTGTATTCCAAACATAATGGTAATCTCACAAGGTGAACTCATCAATTAATTGTGATGTTCTTATTCGTCATTTTCAAGGATATTCTTGTCCTAATTTTAATTGTATTCCAAACATAATGGTAATCTCACAAGGTGAACTCATCAATTAATTGTGATGTTCTTATTCGTCATTTTCAAGGATATTCTTGTCCTAATTTTAATTGTATTCCAAACATAATGGTAATCTCACAAGGTGAACTCATCAATTAATTGTGATGTTCTTATTCGTCATTCGTCATTTTCAAGGATATTCTTGTCCTAATTTTAATTGTATTCCAAACATAATGGTAATCTCACAAGGTGAACTCATCAATTAATTGTGATGTTCTTATTCGTCATTTTCAAGGATATTCTTGTCCTAATTTTAATTGTATTCCAAACATAATGGTAATCTCACAAGGTGAACTCATCAATTAATTGTGATGTTCTTATTCGTCATTTTCAAGGATATTCTTGTCCTAATTTTAATTGTATTCCAAACATAATGGTAATCTCACAAGGTGAACTCATCAATTAATTGTGATGTTCTTATTCGTCATTTTCAAGGATATTCTTGTCCTAATTTTAATTGTATTCCAAACATAATGGTAATCTCACAAGGTGAACTCATCAATTAATTGTGATGTTCTTATTCGTCATTTTCAAGGATATTCTTGTCCTAATTTTAATTGTATTCCAAACATAATGGTAATCTCACAAGGTGAACTCATCAATTAATTGTGATGTTCTTATTCGTCATTTTCAAGGATATTCTTGTCCTAATTTTAATTGTATTCCAAACATAATGGTAATCTCACAAGGTGAACTCATCAATTAATTGTGATGTTCTTATTCGTCATTTTCAAGGATATTCTTGTCCTAATTTTAATTGTATTCCAAACATAATGGTAATCTCACAAGGTGAACTCATCAATTAATTGTGATGTTCTTATTCGTCATTTTCAAGGATATTCTTGTCCTAATTTTAATTGTATTCCAAACATAATGGTAATCTCACAAGGTGAACTCATCAATTAATTGTGATGTTCTTATTCGTCATTTTCAAGGATATTCTTGTCCTAATTTTAATTGTATTCCAAACATAATGGTAATCTCACAAGGTGAACTCATCAATTAATTGTGATGTTCTTATTCGTCATTTTCAAGGATATTCTTGTCCTAATTTTAATTGTATTCCAAACATAATGGTAATCTCACAAGGTGAACTCATCAATTAATTGTGATGTTCTTATTCGTCATTTTCAAGGATATTCTTGTCCTAATTTTAATTGTATTCCAAACATAATGGTAATCTCACAAGGTGAACTCATCAATTAATTGTGATGTTCTTATTCGTCATTTTCAAGGATATTCTTGTCCTAATTTTAATTGTATTCCAAACATAATGGTAATCTCACAAGGTGAACTCATCAATTAATTGTGATGTTCTTATTCGTCATTTTCAAGGATATTCTTGTCCTAATTTTAATTGTATTCCAAACATAATGGTAATCTCACAAGGTGAACTCATCAATTAATTGTGATGTTCTTATTCGTCATTTTCAAGGATATTCTTGTCCTAATTTTAATTGTATTCCAAACATAATGGTAATCTCACAAGGTGAACTCATCAATTAATTGTGATGTTCTTATTCGTCATTTTCAAGGATATTCTTGTCCTAATTTTAATTGTATTCCAAACATAATGGTAATCTCACAAGGTGAACTCATCAATTAATTGTGATGTTCTTATTCGTCATTTTCAAGGATATTCTTGTCCTAATTTTAATTGTATTCCAAACATAATGGTAATCTCACAAGGTGAACTCATCAATTAATTGTGATGTTCTTATTCGTCATTTTCAAGGATATTCTTGTCCTAATTTTAATTGTATTCCAAACATAATGGTAATCTCACAAGGTGAACTCATCAATTAATTGTGATGTTCTTATTCGTCATTTTCAAGGATATTCTTGTCCTAATTTTAATTGTATTCCAAACATAATGGTAATCTCACAAGGTGAACTCATCAATTAATTGTGATGTTCTTATTCGTCATTTTCAAGGATATTCTTGTCCTAATTTTAATTGTATTCCAAACATAATGGTAATCTCACAAGGTGAACTCATCAATTAATTGTGATGTTCTTATTCGTCATTTTCAAGGATATTCTTGTCCTAATTTTAATTGTATTCCAAACATAATGGTAATCTCACAAGGTGAACTCATCAATTAATTGTGATGTTCTTATTCGTCATTTTCAAGGATATTCTTGTCCTAATTTTAATTGTATTCCAAACATAATGGTAATCTCACAAGGTGAACTCATCAATTAATTGTGATGTTCTTATTCGTCATTTTCAAGGATATTCTTGTCCTAATTTTAATTGTATTCCAAACATAATGGTAATCTCACAAGGTGAACTCATCAATTAATTGTGATGTTCTTATTCGTCATTTTCAAGGATATTCTTGTCCTAATTTTAATTGTATTCCAAACATAATGGTAATCTCACAAGGTGAACTCATCAATTAATTGTGATGTTCTTATTCGTCATTTTCAAGGATATTCTTGTCCTAATTTTAATTGTATTCCAAACATAATGGTAATCTCACAAGGTGAACTCATCAATTAATTGTGATGTTCTTATTCGTCATTTTCAAGGATATTCTTGTCCTAATTTTAATTGTATTCCAAACATAATGGTAATCTCACAAGGTGAACTCATCAATTAATTGTGATGTTCTTATTCGTCATTTTCAAGGATATTCTTGTCCTAATTTTAATTGTATTCCAAACATAATGGTAATCTCACAAGGTGAACTCATCAATTAATTGTGATGTTCTTATTCGTCATTTTCAAGGATATTCTTGTCCTAATTTTAATTGTATTCCAAACATAATGGTAATCTCACAAGGTGAACTCATCAATTAATTGTGATGTTCTTATTCGTCATTTTCAAGGATATTCTTGTCCTAATTTTAATTGTATTCCAAACATAATGGTAATCTCACAAGGTGAACTCATCAATTAATTGTGATGTTCTTATTCGTCATTTTCAAGGATATTCTTGTCCTAATTTTAATTGTATTCCAAACATAATGGTAATCTCACAAGGTGAACTCATCAATTAATTGTGATGTTCTTATTCGTCATTTTCAAGGATATTCTTGTCCTAATTTTAATTGTATTCCAAACATAATGGTAATCTCACAAGGTGAACTCATCAATTAATTGTGATGTTCTTATTCGTCATTTTCAAGGATATTCTTGTCCTAATTTTAATTGTATTCCAAACATAATGGTAATCTCACAAGGTGAACTCATCAATTAATTGTGATGTTCTTATTCGTCATTTTCAAGGATATTCTTGTCCTAATTTTAATTGTATTCCAAACATAATGGTAATCTCACAAGGTGAACTCATCAATTAATTGTGATGTTCTTATTCGTCATTTTCAAGGATATTCTTGTCCTAATTTTAATTGTATTCCAAACATAATGGTAATCTCACAAGGTGAACTCATCAATTAATTGTGATGTTCTTATTCGTCATTTTCAAGGATATTCTTGTCCTAATTTTAATTGTATTCCAAACATAATGGTAATCTCACAAGGTGAACTCATCAATTAATTGTGATGTTCTTATTCGTCATTTTCAAGGATATTCTTGTCCTAATTTTAATTGTATTCCAAACATAATGGTAATCTCACAAGGTGAACTCATCAATTAATTGTGATGTTCTTATTCGTCATTTTCAAGGATATTCTTGTCCTAATTTTAATTGTATTCCAAACATAATGGTAATCTCACAAGGTGAACTCATCAATTAATTGTGATGTTCTTATTCGTCATTTTCAAGGATATTCTTGTCCCAATTTTAATTGTATTCCAAACATAATGGTAATCTCACAAGGTGAACTCATCAATTAATTGTGATGTTCTTATTCGTCATTTTCAAGGATATTCTTGTCCTAATTTTAATTGTATTCCAAACATAATGGTAATCTCACAAGGTGAACTCATCAATTAATTGTGATGTTCTTATTCGTCATTTTCAAGGATATTCTTGTCCTAATTTTAATTGTATTCCAAACATAATGGTAATCTCACAAGGTGAACTCATCAATTAATTGTGATGTTCTTATTCGTCATTTTCAAGGATATTCTTGTCCTAATTTTAATTGTATTCCAAACATAATGGTAATCTCACAAGGTGAACTCATCAATTAATTGTGATGTTCTTATTCGTCCAAGGATATTCTTCTCCTAATTTTAATTGTACTCCAAAGATAATGGTAATTTCACAAGGTGAACTCATCAATTAATTGTGATGTTTTATTCGTCATTTTCAAGGATATTCTTGTCCTAATTTTAATTGTATTCCAAACATAATGGTAATCTCACAAGGTGAACTCATCAATTAATTGTGATGTTCTTATTCGTCATTTTCAAGGATATTCTTGTCCTAATTTTAATTGTATTCCAAACATAATGGTAATCTCACAAGGTGAACTCATCAATTAATTGTGATGTTCTTATTCGTCATTTTCAAGGATATTCTTGTCCTAATTTTAATTGTATTCCAAACATAATGGTAATCTCACAAGGTGAACTCATCAATTAATTGTGATGTTCTTATTCGTCATTTTCAAGGATATTCTTGTCCTAATTTTAATTGTATTCCAAACATAATGGTAATCTCACAAGGTGAACTCATCAATTAATTGTGATATTCTTATACTTCATTTCAAAGCGTTTACTTGTTCTAATATTAAATTTATTTCTAACTTAAAAAGAACAACGCAAAAGATCATTATATTCATGTGTTCATTTGTCATGATGTTAACTTTGTCCAAACTTAATATTAAACACCCAAGAGAAACTCATCAATGTATTGTGATTTTTTTATTCACCCATTTCAAGGGATTTCTTTTTCTTATGTAAATTTTATCCCATACTTTACTATAAACACACGATGAATTCATCAATTAATTGTGATGTTCTTATACGTTATTTCTATGTGTTTTCTTGTCCTAATGTGAATTTTGTCACAAAGTTAATGCTAAACAGCTACGTTGAACTCAACAATTGATTCTAATGTTCTTACAAATTATTTCAAAGAGTTTTCTTGTCCTAATATTAATTTTATAACAAACTTCATGTCAAACGCAAAAAGGAGAACTCTTTATACATCATTTCCAAGTGTTCACTTGTTCTAATGTTATTTCTGTCCCATACTTTATGATAAACGCACAGGGTAAAGTCATCAATTCATTTTGATGTTCTTATACGTTTTTACCAAGTGTTTTCTTGTCATAGTGTTAATTTTATCTCAAACATAATGTTAAACACTCAAGATGAACTCATGAATTAATTGTGATGTTTTTATACGTCATTTCCAAGGGTTTTCTTGTTCTAATGTTAATTTTATCCCAACGCTATTCATACCAGGTGAACTCCTAATGTTAATTTTACCTCAAACTTGATGTTAGATACACAAGATAAACTCATCTATTAATTGTGATGTTCATATACGTCATTTCCGTTTATTTTCATGTTCTAATGTTAATTTTATCGAAATCGTCAAATCTGTTGTTGTTTTAGAAACGAATAATGCGATAAACTTATTTTACTGAGTAATTAATGTTATTATACAACAAATTGTTTGTAACTTTCAGTTCATTATCACGTCTTTATTTGATGCTATTTATATAAGTTGGTAAATACTGCATGAACCTCCGTTAAATATCCAGGAAAATGATAAAGTATCTTTAGTACCAATAGATAGTAAATCATATTTGATATTAATACATATATATTATTATATGTTAGACTGGAATCGTCTAATCACAACGGTTACGTACTAAATTTAAAGTTCAGATAGATGAGACAGGCAAATTAGGCCTAAGTTAATGCGCAACTCAGATGACCGTTTAAAGCACTGATAACCTGTGCACGTCATGAGCAAGATGAAACTTAGCTAAAAATTTTAATGACTTTGAAATATTCTCACAGTCCTTAATCGTCTTTGTACATTTAACGTGTGCTCTGTTTGCACGAGCTACGTTTTAAATTACGCGGATAATAGTTTACATCATTACAAACCTTTCTAGGTGTCGTTGAACTAAAAATGCGTGTTATATCCTTGCCTGTACACAAAAAGTGTCTGTGTGTTTATGTAGGCACGTGCTCACTATATGAACTCAAATGTACTTCCTGTCTTCTACACCTTTTGTTTCGTGTTATGTAGAGTGTGCAACATACCGTGTTGAGTAGGTGCAATATAATTCCTTTCTAGGTGTTTGATGAAAATGTTTTAAAAGATAAGTTGATAGAGCTTGTTTTCGAATTGACAAAATCAGACTTATTAAATAAATAATATGAATGTTGTAATTAAAGGAAGGATCTAGAAACAAACAGTTTCATAATTAACTTAAAACATTTGAATTTCAGCATTATATGATTTTGTTGATCTGTGTTATCAAACGTACATTTTTATTACTTACTAAACAGGTAGAATATTCTGTTTAATAGAGTCTAACACTTTGTCCTATCTATTCATAAATATTAAAAACTGTCTTTCAACCAAAGTAGCTATAATTACGGATTCGCGAAGCACAATTTGAATTCTTAAAGTATTTGAAACAGTTTTATTTTTACAGTAAACCTAACTCATAAAAATAGACACTTATGCAGGAAATGACTTTTATAAATAATTAAATGACGTAAAAGTGAAGTATATATTGCTAAGATTAAATGATTGTAAATCAGGATTTTCAGAGGAAAACCGAGAAAAAGTGAATCGGAACTTACTCTAAGACAATCTTAAATCAAGCAACTGAAGCTGTGCTCCCTGTACACTGATACAGCCTTAATCACGGGGATCAGCTATAAAGCTCTCGAGAATGATTAATGGCTAACATTATTGTGTATTGGATCATTCCCTATTTTCACTATTTAAGAAAAGATTTAGGCCTCACGTTTACATCAAAAGCGTACAATACTCACCGATTTAATATATTATAACTAATGGGAATTACTTTATATCATAACTATCCATTATATGGTATGAAACAAAGTACAGTGTGGCATGAAAGCGTTTGATAAATTTGCATGAATGAACATTTCACACTTTAATTGGGGTGTATGTATTCAATAAAGATAGTATTTATAGTTTGATAAGTGTGCCATTCACTATTTAATTGAGGTGTGCATACAAAATTACAGAATTATTGTAAACATTAAATAGTCTAAACTTGTTCAGTCAACCAAATTACGGAATTATAGGAAACGTCAAGTAGTCTAAACTTGTTCAGTCAACCAAGTCACAGAATTATTGTAAACATTAAACAGTCTAAACTTGTTCAGTCAACCAAGTTACAGAATTATTGTTCAGTCAACTTGTTCAAGTCACAGAATTATTGTAAACGTCAAATAGTCTAAACTTGTTCAGTCAACCAAGTTACAGAATTATTGTAAACATCAAATAGTCTAAACTTGTTCAGTCAACCAAGTTACAGAATTATTGTAAACATTAAACAGTCTAAACTTGTTCAGTCAACCAAGTTACAGAATTATTGTAAACATCAAAGAGTCTAAATTTGTTCAAACAACCAAGTTACAGAATTATTGTAAACGTCAAATAGTCTAAATTTGTTCAGTCAACCAAGTTACAGAATTATTGTAAACATCAAACAGTCTAAACTTGTTCAGTCAAAAAGTTACAGAATTATTGTAAACATCAAACAGTCTAAACTTGTTCAGTCAACCAAGTTACAGAATTATTGTAAACGTCAAATAGTCTAAACTTGTTCAGTCAACCAAGTTACAGAATTATTGGAAACGTCAAGTAGTCTAAACTTGTTCAGTCAACTAAGTCACAGAATTATTGTAAACAGTAAACAGTCTAAACTTGTTCAGTCAACCAAGTTACAGAATTATTGTAAACATTAAACAGTCTAAACTTGTTCAGTCAACCAAGTTACAGAATTATTGTAAACATCAAATAGTCTAAACTTGTTCAGTCAACCAAGTTACAGAATTATTGTAAACGTCAAATAGTCTAAACTTGTTCAGTCAACCAAGTCACAGAATTATTGTAAACGTCAAACAGTCTAAACTTGTTCAGTCAACCAAGTTACAGAATTATTGTAAACGTCAAATAGTCTAAACTTGTTCAGTCAACCAAGTTACAGAATTATTGTAAACATTAAACAGTCTAAACTTGTTCAGTCAACCAAGTTACAGAAATAGTCTAAACTTGTTTAGTCAACCAAGTCACAGAATTATTGTAAACGTCAAGTAGTCTAAACTTGTTCAGTCAACCAAGTCACAGAATTATTGTAAACAGTCAAATAGTCTAAACTTGTTCAGTCAATCAAATTACAGAATTATTGTAAACATCAAACAGTCTAAATTTGTTCAGTCAACCAAGTTACGGAATTATTGTAAACATCAAATAGTCTAAACTTGTTCAGTCAACCAAGTTACAGAATTATTGTGAACATCAAACAGTCTAAACTTGTTCAGTCAACCAAGTTACAAAATTATTGTAAACATCAAACAGTCTAAACTTGTTCAGTCAACCAAGTTACAGAATTATTGTAAACGTCAAATAGTCTAAACTTGTTCAGTCAACCAAGTTACAGAATTATTGTAAACGTCAAATAGTCTAAACTTGTTCAGTCAACCAAGTTACAGAATTATTGTAAACATCAAACAGTCTAAACTTGTTCAGTCAACCAAGTTACAGAATTATTGTAAACATCAAATAGTCTAAACTTGTTCAGTCAACCAAGTCACAGAATTATTGTAAACATCAAATAGTCTAAACTTGTTCAGTCAACCAAGTCACAGAATTATTGTAAACATCAAATAGTCTAAACTTGTTCAGTCAACCAAGTCACAGAATTATTGTAAACATCAAACAGTCTAAACTTGTTCAGTCAACCAAGTTACAGAATTATTGTAAACGTCAAATAGTCTAAATTTGTTCAGTCAACCAAGTTACAGAATTATTGTAAACATCAAACAGTCTAAACTTGTTCAGTCAACCAAGTTACAGAATTATTGTGAACATCAAACAGTCTAAACTTGTTCAGTCAACCAAGTTACAGAATTATTGTAAACGTCAAATAGTCTAAACTTGTTCAGTCAACCAAGTTACAGAATTATTGTAAACGTTAAACAGTCTAAACTTGTTCAGTCAACCAAGTTACAGAATTATTGTAAACATCAAATAGTCTAAACTTGTTCAGTCAACCAAGTCACAGAATTATTGTAAACATCAAACAGTCTAAACTTGTTCAGTCAACCAAGTTACGGAATTATTGTAAACATCAAATAGTCTAAACTTGTTCAGTCAACCAAGTTACAGAATTATTGTAAACGTCAAATAGTCTAAACTTGTTCAGTCAACCAAGTTACAGAATTATTGTAAACATCAAACAGTCTAAACTTGTTCAGTCAACCAAGTTACAGAATTATTGTAAACGTCAAATAGTCTAAACTTGTTCAGTCAACCAAGTTACAGAATTATTGTAAACATCAAACAGTCTAAGCTTGTTCAGTCAACCAAATTACAGAATTATTGTAAACATCAAATAGTCTGAACTTGTTCAATCAATCAAAATAAATTCTGATATTAATCAAAACACATATCAGGTTGACTTTCTGGTTACAAACACTCCCAATATTATAATATACAAAAGGTGTTTTCACACCAAATAACAGAGTTATCACTGCTGGAGTTTAGATCCGACAGGAAAAGCACACGAAAAGAATACAGCATTACTTCAGCAGAAACCACACGTCGTATGTTGCGTATAAACGTGTAATAAGTTGATTCACCGTCAATAAAACTTCCTCACGTTTATAAACCATTGTTTACTAACCTAATTTTACAGACTATATAAACTAAACTAAATGATAACAAATACTAATGACTCTGTAAATAAACTAAATGATAAGAGACACAACTGACTCTGTAAATAAGAAAAATAATAGCAGACACCAATGACTCTCTAAATAAACTAAATGAAAATTGACACTACTGACTCTGTGTAATAAACGATATGATTATAGACACTACTGACTCTATGAAATAAACTAAATGACACTAATGACTCTGTAAATAATAAAAATTACAACACACTACTGACACTATGAAATTTACTAAATGACACTAATGACTCTGTAAATAAGCTAAATGGAAACAAACACTACTGATTCTATAAGTAAATTAAAATATAACACACACTACTGACTCTAAAGATAAGCTAAATGAAAACATATTCAAATGACTCTTTTAAATAAACTAAATGGTAACGGACATTACTTACTCTGTAGATAAGCTAAATGATAACAGGCACTACAGACTCAATGAAATAAACTAAATATTATAAAACACTACTGATTCTATCAATAAACAAAATAATAACAGACGATAATTACTGTATGAAATATATTATATGACACTAATGACTCTGTAAATAAAGTAAATGATGACAGACACTATTGACTCTATATAATATATTAAATGATAACAGACACTATTGACTCTATATAATATATTAAATGATAACAGACACTACTGAATCCATAAAATAAATTAAGTGATAACAGACACTACTGAATATGTAAATACACAAAATGATAACAGACACTACTGACTACATGAAATATACTAAATGATAACAGACACTACTAAATCCATAAAATAAATTAAGTGATAACAGACACTACTGAATATGTAAATAAACAAAATGATAACAGACACTACTGAATCCATAAAATAAATTAAGTGATAACAGACACTACTGAATATGTAAATAAACAAAATGACAACAGACACTACTGACTACATGAAATATACTAAATGATAACAGACACTATTAAATCCATAAAATAAATTAAGTGATAACAGACACTACTGAATATGTAAATAAACAAAATGATAACAGACACTACTGACTACATGAAATGTACTAAATGATAACAGACACTACTAAATCCATAAAATAAATTAAGTGATAACAGACACTACTGAATATATAACTAAACAAAATGATAACAGACACTACTGAATATGTAAATAAACAAAATGATAACAGACACTACTGAATATGTAAATATACTAAATGATAACAAAAACTACTTGTTCTACGAAATATGTTAAATAACACAAATGACTATAAGTACGCCAAATGAAAACATACTTTAATGACGCTGTAACTAAACTAAATGATAAAAGGTACAAATCATTCTGTAAATAAACTAAATGATAAAAGGTACAAATCATTCTGTAAATAAACTAAATGACAACAGACATTTATGAATATATGAAATATACTAAATTATAACATATACAACTGACTCTGTAAATAAACAAAATAATAAGACAAACTAATTACTCTGAAATATACAAAATGATAAAAGACACTACTGACGCTATAAAATACACTAAATTACACGAATGAACTCTATAAGTTAACTAAATGATAACAGTCACTAATTACTCTGTAAATAATCAAAATGATAACAGACACTACTGACACTACGAAATATACTAAATTATAACAGACACAACTGACTTTTATATAAAACAAAATGATAACAGACACCACTAACTCTATAAATAAGCTAAATGATAAGAGACACTACTAACTTTATGGTATATACTAAATTAAAACAGACACTACTAACTCTGTAAATAAACTAAATGATAACATATACTGTTGACTCCGTGAAATATTTTAAATGATATCAAACACTACTGACTCTGCAAATAAACAAAATGATATAAGAAACTACTCACTCTATGAAATATACTCAATGATCAAAAACACTACTGAATCTGTAAAATATATTCAAAGACACTAATTACTCTGTAAACAAAGTAAATGATAGCAGACACTACGAACTCTGTAAAAAAGGTAAATGATAACAAACTTTAATGACTCTGTAAAATAAACAAAATGATAACAGACATTACTGGCTATATTAAATATATTTAATGACACTAATGACTCCGTAAATAAAGTGAATAATAATATACACTACAGACTCTGTAAATAAGCTAAATTATAACAAACGCCAATAACTCTGTAATAAACTAAATGATAACAGATACTACTGACTCGAGAAATAAAGTAAATGATAACAGACACTAATGACTCTGTATATAAATAAAATGATAACATACACTAATGCATCTGTATATAAATAAAATAATAAAACATACTAATCACGCTGTAAATAAACTAAGTGATAGCAGAAACTACTCACTCTATCAAAGAAACTAAATGATAATAGACACTAATGACTCTGTAAATAAACTAACTGATGAAAGGTACTAGTCCCTCTTTAAATAACCTAACTGACAACAGACACTAGTGACTCTATAAGTAAACTAAATGATAAGGCACGCTACTGACTCTATAAGTAAACTAAATGATAAGGCACGCTACTGACTCTGTGAGATAAAGTAAAAGGTAACAGACCCTAATGACCCTGCAAATAAACTAAATGATAACAGACATTACTGGCTCTATAAAATATATTAAATAACATTAACGATTCTGTAAATAAGCTAAATGATAGCAGAAACTAATGACTCTTTAAATACTAAACGATAACAACACTACCGACTCTGTGAGGTAAACTATATGATAACAGACACTATTGACTCTGTAAAGAAACTAAATGAAAAAAATAATAATAATCACTTTGTAAATAATATAGATGATAACAGACACTACTGACTCTGTAAATAAACTAAATTATAACAGACACTAGTGATTCTGTAAAATAAAGTAAATAATAAGGGACACTAATGAATCAGTGAATAAACTAGCTGATAAGAGACACTACTGACTCTAATAAATATTATAAATGACACTAATGACTCTGAAAATAAAGTAAATGATAACATACAGTACCGACTCTGGGCGAAAAACTAAATCATAACAGACACTACTGACTATATGAAGTACACTAAATGATAACATACACAACAGCCTCTATAAAACATATTAAATGATAATTGACATTACAGATTCTGTAAAAAAACTAAACCATAACAGACACTACTGACTCTGTGAAATAAAGTGAATGATAAGAGATACTACTTACTCTATGAAATATACTAAATAACACTAAGGACTCTGTAAATAAAGTAAATACTAACAGGCACAACTGACGCTGTAAAAAATTAAATGATAACACACACTAATGATTCTGTAAATAAACTAAATGAAAACACAGTACTCACTGTGTGATATCAAAAATATATGAAATATATATGATATATATGAAATAAACTTAATGATAATAGACACTACACATTCTGTAAATAACTAAATGAGAACAGACACTACTGATTCTATGAAGTATATTGAATGATAAGAGACATTAAGAATTCTGTGAAGTGTACTAAAGGATAACAAACATTGCTGACTATATAAAATGTATTAAATAACATAAATGACCCAGTAAATAACAGAAACTACTTACTATGTAAAAAAGCTAAATTATAACAGACACTAATGACTCTGTAAAAATTAACAAAATGATAAGAGACACTAAAGATTTTATGAAATAAACAAATGAAATAAATTAATGATAAAAGATACAAATTACTCTGTAAAAAATATAAATGATAACAGACACTATTGATTCTGTTAATAAATTAAATAATAAGAGTCTCTTCTGACTGTGAGCGATTAAGTTAGTGACTTCAGACCCTAATGACTCTGTTCATAAACTAAATAGTAACAGACACTATTGACCCTATGAAATATATTAAATGACAATAATAGCTTTATAAGCAAACTAAATGATAACACTCACTACCGACTCTGTAAAATAAACTAAATTATAATAGACAGTACTGACTCTGTAATTAACTAAACGATAACATACACTACTGACTACATGACTTATATAATATGACACTAATGTCTCTGTAAATAAAGTAAATACTAACATACACCACTGACTCTGTGAAATATACTAAATGACAGCATGCACCACTGACACAGGAAATAAACTGAATGAAAACAGACACTACTGACTCTCTCAAATAAACTAAATGATAACACACACTGCTGACTCTATGAAACAAACTTAATGATAATAGACACTACTAGCTCTGTAAATAAGCTAAATAATAACAGACACTAATGACTCTGTAAATAAGTTAAATGATAAGAGGCACTAATGCCTGTAAATATACTAAACGATGACAAACACTATTGACTCTTAAATAAATTGTACCCTGCCAATACCATTTTTATGGTAATATATCATATCTAAGTGACTCCTTTTCTTTAGTCTACTTGTACCTTGATACTACTATTTTTATAGTAACATGTCAGAGATAGGTGACTTCTCCTGTTGATTCTAGTGGTACACTATCACTACCATTGTTCTGGTAATATATCAGATCTGTGTAACTCCTCATGTTTAGTCAAATTGCACACTGTCACTACGATTCCTCTGGTAACATGAAGGAACTAGATGACTCCGCCTGTTTAGTTTAGTTCTACATTATCAATACCATTCCTGTCATAACATGTAGGACCTAGGTGACTCCTCTGTTTAATCTACTTGTACATTGTCACTACATTTCTTCTGGTAACATGTCAGATCTACGTGACTCCAACTGTTTATTCTAGTTCTACACAGTCACTACATTTCTTCTTCTTACATATTAGACCCAGGAGACCCTTTATGTTTAGTCTAGTTGTACCCTGTCACTACCATTCTCATGGTAACATATCAAACCTAAGTGACTCCTTCTGTTTAGTCCAGTTGTACCCTGTCACTACCATTCTTATGGTAACATATCAAACCTAGGTAACTCCTTCTGTTTAGTCTAGTTGTATCCTGTCACTACCATTCTTATGGTAACATATCAAACCTAAGTGACTCCTTCTGTTTAGTCCAGTTGTACCCTGTCACTACCATTCTTATGGTAACATATCAAACCTAGGTGACTCCTTCTGTTTAGTTTAGTTGTACTCTGTCACTACCATTCTTAAGGTAACATATCAGACCTAGGTAACTCCTTCTGTTTAGTCTAGTTGTATCCTGTCACTACCATTCTCATGGTAATATATCAGGCCTAGGTGACTCTTTCTGTTTAGTCTAGTTGTACCCTGTCACTACCATTCTTATGGTAACATATCAAACCTAGGTGACTCCTTCTGTTTAGTCCAGTTGTACCCTGTCACTACCATTCTTATGGTAAATATCAAACCTAGGTAACTCCTTCTGTTTAGTCTAGTTGTATCCTGTCACTACCATTCTTATGGTAACATATCAAACCTAAGTGACTCCTTCTGTTTAGTCAGTTGTACCCTGTCACTACCATTCTTATGGTAACATATCAAACCTAGGTGACTCCTTCTGTTTAGTTTAGTTGTACTCTGTCACTACCATTCTTAAGGTAACATATCAGACCTAGGTAACTCCTTCTGTTTAGTCTAGTTGTATCCTGTCACTACCATTCTCATGGTAATATATCAGGCCTAGGTGACTCTTTCTGTTTAGTCTAGTTGTACCCTGTCACTACCATTCTTATGGTAACATATCAAACCTAGGTGACTCCTTCTGTTTAGTTTAGTTGTACTCTGTCACTACCATTCTTATGGTAACATATCAGACCTAGGTAACTCCTTCTGTTTAGTCTAGTTGTATCCTGTCACTACCATTCTTATGGTAATATATCAGGCCTAGGTGACTCTTTCTGTTTAGTCTAGTTGTACCCTGTCACTACCATTCTTATGGTAACATATCAAACCTAGGTGACTCCTTCTGTTTAATCTAGTTGTGCACTGTCCCTACCATTGTTTTGGTTGAATGTCAGACCTAGGTAACTCCTTCTGTTTAATCTAGTTGTGCACTGTCCCTACTATTGTTTTGGTTGAATGTCAGACCTAGGTAACTCCTTCTGTTTAATCTAGTTGTACCCTGTCACTACCATTTTTATACCAACATGTCTGAGATAGGTGACTCCTCCTGTTTAGTCACCCAGTACTCTGTCACTACCATTATTCTGATAACATGGATGTAGGATCACCGACTGTATAATAATAACATAGAATGTTCATGCAGATCTGATGTCCTAACTACTTTTCATAGCCTTCCCTGCACGCTATTCTTCAGACTGTGTTTTGGCTGAGATTGAAAGAACAAAACACATGACTTCTTATTTCTGTGATTAGAAGAACAAAACACATGACTTCTTATTTGTATGGTGGATGAGTATAAGTAGCTGATTTTCGTCACCTTTTAGGTAATACACTTTCTCTGGCTTCATCAATAAATCAGTAATTATTATTATTATTATTTGTATGGTGGATGAGTATAAGTAGCTGTTTTTCGTCACCTTTTAGGTAATACACTTTCTCTGGCTTCATCAATAAATCAGTAATTATTATTATTATTATTTGTATGGTGGATGAGTATAAGTAGCTGTTTTCGTCACCTTTTAGGTAATACACTTTCTCTGGCTTCATCAATAAATCAGTAATTATTATTATTATTATTTGTATGGTGGATGAGTATAAGTAGCTGTTTTTCGTCACCTTTTAGGTAATACACTTTCTCTGGCTTCATCAATAAATCAGTAATTATTATTATTATTATTTGTATGGTGGATGAGTATAAGTAGCTGTTTTTCGTCACCTTTTAGGTAATACACTTTCTCTGGCTTCATCAATAAATCAGTAATTATTATTATTATTATTTGTATGGTGGATGAGTATAAGTAGCTGTTTTTCGTCACCTTTTAGGTAATACACTTTCTCTGGCTTCATCAATAAATCAGTAATTATTATTATTATTATTTATATGGTGGATGAGTATAAGTAGCTGTTTTTCGTCACCTTTTAGGTAATACATTTTCTCTGGGTTCATCAATAAATCAGTGACACAGTTGATGATTTTTTTGTCTCAGTAACTACGAACTTCTTGTTCTATCATGTGCAATCAATGAATGTTACGACGTCAGTCACGAGCTCCAGTTCAATACAGAAATCAATAACACTTGTGATTAAACGCCGGTGTTCAATGTCTAAACTTCTTTGTATACTTTCAATTTCTTCGACTAATTACAAGGTAATGACATGTTTTATAAGAGGTTATGTAGTTACTTTAAAAGTAAACTGCTAATAACGAGTTTCGTTGAATTGAAAGTGTTTTATATGTACACGTAAATGGGCTTTGGAAATAATGCACTGATCTGATTTCATAAAATAAGCTAAAAAAGAATGATGAACACAAAATTATTAAAGACAACAAGTATGTCAATTGCCATGATTAGACTTGTCAAAGTGTTCGAAATAAATTCTGATTTTAAAATAATGCAAAACAAACACTAAAAAGCACATAAATGTCTACGTTATTTACAATAATAGTTCCTAGTTCATACATCAGGTTACTGATGTATCAAACATATTCTGCCACTTGTAATCTTAAGCGCAATTAAGTTTTGACATTGTTTGATTTTAAATTTCGCGTAAAGTACACAAGGATTATCTGTGCTAGCTGTCCCTAATGTAGCAGTGGAAGACGAGAGTGAAATCAGCGAGTCATCACTACCCATCGTCCACTCTTGGGCTACTGTTTTCACCAACGAACAGTGGGATTGACCGTCATATTATATTGCCCCAGAGCTGAAAGGGCGAGCATGTTTGATGTGACAGGAAATAAACCCTCGACCCTCAGATTACGAGTTGGGCACTTGGACCACCTGGCCATCCCGAGCCAATCTTTGACATATCAACATCAAATGAAACAATCATCTGACAGTTTATTTACCCACTAATATATTGAGAACTTCAAGTGAACATTTAACGTGTTTTCAATGAAACTGTTGAGGCTAAGAGATTACATACTAAAAATAAAGATATATTTTTTCATTGGATCTTTTCACTGACGCAATATAATATAGTAGAAAATCAAATATAAAAGTAATTCCAATATGATAACTATTTATACTCTCTAATCATGTCAATTAAATATATGATTCTTCATAAATATCATTTGAGGTTACTTCTATCGAATTATTATACTTTCAGCTGCATAAAACTTCAAACAAATATGGAAAGTTGTAATTGAATCTTCCAACTCACTGTTAATTTTCGTGTACATATTTTGAGGTTGAATTTTTAAGAAGCAGAATTATTCTTAAAATTTCAAAATTATAAGAAATTATTTTATTCTATTATTAATTTGATATCTTGTGGAATGTTTCGTGTTGCGCTTCGTTAAATTTCAAACCGTGTTACTCTGTTAGCTATCAGTTAACAACATTTGTTTACCTTTTAATTGTAAGTACTAAAATCTTAAGAAGTCTCAAAGATTCCAAAGGGGCTCTAGAAAACAATCCAATTAACTCTTTACCGAAAAGGAATTTAAAGAAGTTATTTCGCAAAATCTATAAATCGTATAAACAGTTAGAGTTAAATAAAGAAAAAGAAACCAACTGAAAAGATGTATAATTTAAATGGTTCAGTGGTCTCGTTCAAAAATAAAATTCCTTACATTACAATGTAATAAGCAACAGAAAAAGTAAATACAACGTAGTAAACAATACGAAAAGTAAACACAACGTAGTAAACAATAAAAAAATTAAACACAACGTAGTAAACAAAACAAAATTAAACACAACGTTAAACACAACAAATTAAACGCAACGTAGTAAACAATAAAAAATTAAACTCAACGTAGTAAACAATAGAAAAATAAACTCAGCATAGTAAACAATAGAAAATTAAACTCAACGTAGTAAACAATAGGAAAATTAAACTCAATGTATTCAACATTAGAAAAATTAAACTCATCGTAGTAAACAACAGAAAAATTTAAATCAAAGTGATAAGCAATAGAAAAATTAAAATCACGTTGTAAACTATAGAAAAACTAAACACAACACAGTAAACAATAGAAAACTTAAACTCAACATAGTAAACAATAGAAAAATTAAACTCATCGTAGTAAACAATAGAAAAATTAAACTCATCGTAGTAAACAACTCAGAAAACAATAGAAAAATTAAACTCAGCGTAGTAAACAATAGAAAAATTAAACTCATCGTAGTAAACAATAGAAAACTTAAACTCAGCGTACAATAGTAAACAATAGAAAACTTAAACTTAAAACAATAGAAAAATTAATTTCATCGTAGAAAACTATAGACAGAATTATATCTGTTGATGTTTTGTTCTTGGTCAGCTCAGGGCCACGCTCAAGTGTTTTTATTTTTAACGTTTCTCTGTTTTCACGTAAAGGTAATTTGTTATTTGATCTTTCATTGCTTTCTAACAATTAGACGTTATAAAATATTAAACACGGGATCGTTTGATAATCTAAACGACATATTTATGTCTATATACATTCAACGGCTTTGTTACAACAAACACTGACGTATACAACTTAGTTGGATTGGGAGATATATTAGTGTTAGTAATGTAATACTTCCATTACGCGACCTTACAGGAGTCAGATTCGGTATTCAACTAACATTTCACTAGTAGATTCATCAGTATCATTACCAAAACCTGAACTAATAGATAACTGTCACACACACAGACGGAGGTAGACAACTAACGATAAATTACGTAAGAGGAGCTCAGAAAGGATATTCAACTGACTTCATATGTCAACAGGAGATGTCTGGATAAACATACAACCGTTTACAATAATTAAATTTGATTCGCTATTGATATTACGTTAAACAATATTAGTGGAGAGTAGTTAATATTATGTGATACCAGAGGGATATTATATATGATTACAGCTATGATTTTATTACAACAATTAATGTTCGATTCAGAGCATAACTGCTTCTTTCAACTTAATGAAATTTTAAATTGCAATATAGCTCTCTTTACATTATTTTATCAGACAGCTATTCCAGTATTAATACGGGGATTATTATTCAATAATATTATTGTATGACAATTTGATACTAAATTTAATTGTTGAATGTTTATTTTTAAGATAAACAAATTAACACATTGGTAATAAAAGGCCGTTAACAATAATAAATATAGACCTCCTTTAAGATAAACATGTTTATAAAGGACATGAAAGCTTTAATAAAGTGTAAAAAATTATTAAATGCTACTACTAAAAGTATAATTCTAAATACACCATTTAGTCACTGATACTGTTAAAAGGTGTAATAACTTATACATCTCTAAGGAAAAAATACTAATAGAAGGGTTAGCCATATAAATACAACGAAAGAACTAATTCTCTATTTAGAACAAATGTAATAATACAATCTTGTAATCTGTAATTCATGAAAACATACTTCAAAATAAACATAGACATCATAGTGTTCATGAAATGAGAAAAAATAAACAATTACAATTAGCAACAATACTGATGGTTTGATTTGTTTTACATTTGTCCGTTAGTAACAACAGTAAGGGTATGATATCTTCAGTATCTATTTAATATTAACAGTAGAGAGGTTTCATTTGTTTAGTATGTGTTCATGAGTAACGATAATGAACGTTTGTTTTCTTTAATATCTGTGCCTTAGTAACAATAATGAATTTCATTTGTTTAGCACCTGTTAATTAGTAACAATAGGGAAGGTTTGATTTGTTTAGTATCTGTCAGTTACTAAGAACAGTGAAGGTTTGATACGTTTAGCACCTGTCATTTAGTAACACTAGTGAAGGTTTGATATGTTTAACACCTGTCAATTAGCAACAATAGCGAAGGTTTGATTTGTTTAGTATCTGTCCTATAGTTGCATTAGTGAATGCTTGATTTGTTCAGAACTAATAAATTAGTAAGAATAGTGAATGTTTGATTTCTTTAGTATTTGTCAGTTACTAAGAACAGTGAAGGTTTGATACGTTTAGCACCTGTCATTTAGTAACACTAGTGAAGGTTTGATATGTTTAACACCTGTCAATTAGCAACAATAGCGAAGTTTTGATTTGTTTAGTTTATATTCAATAGAAACAATAGTGAACTTTTGATTTGGTTAGTATCTGTCCGTTAGCAAAAACAAAGAAGGAGTGATTTGTTTAGTATTATGTCCGTTTCTAACAGTAGCGAAGGTTTGATTTGTTTAGTATATATTCTTTAGTTACAATAGTGAATGTTTAACATATTTAGTATCTGTTCATTAGCAAAAGTAGTGAAGGTTTGATTTATTTAGTATCTGACCGTTAGTAACAATAGTGAAGGCTTGTTTTGTTTAATGCATGTTAATTAGTAACAACAGTGAAAGCTTAATTTGTATAGTATCTGTTAACAGTAACAACAGTGAATGCTTTATTTTTTTAGTATATGTTCAATAGCAACAAGAGCAAAAGATTAACTTGTTTACCATAGATTCAATGTTAACAATAACGAAAGTTTGATTGTTTAGTATCTGTTCATTAGCAACAACAGCGAAGGCTTGATTGGTTTAGTAAATGTTAATTAGTAACAACAGTGAACATTTGATTTCTTTAGTCTCTATCTGTTAGAAACAATAGTGAAGGATTGATTTGTTTAGTATCTGTACTTTACAAACAATAGTGAATGTTTGATTTCTTCAGCAACTGTCAATTAGTAACAGTAATCAAAGTTTGATTTAATTAGTGCATGTCCAATAGTAACAATAATGAACGTTTGATTTGTTTAGTATCTGCCCGTTAGTAACAATAGTGATGGTTTGACTTGTTTCGAATCTGTTAGTAAAAATAGTGAAAGTCTGATTTGATTATCGCCTGTTAATAACTAACAACAGTGAAGATTTTATTTGTTTAGTATGTGTTCGTTAGTAACAATAATGAAGGTTTGATTTGTTTAGTATATCTCCGTTAGTAAGAATAGTAAAGGTTCGATCTGTTTCGTATTAAGTCCGTTACTTACAATTGTGAAAGTTTTATTTTTTTAGTATCTGTTCAATAGTAACAATAGTGAAGGCTTGATTTGTTTAGCACCTGTTAATTGGTAACAATAGTAAAGGTTCAATTTGTTTAATATCTCTTTAACAGTAACAATAGTGAACGCTTTATTTGTTTGGCACCTACTCATTAGTAATAACAGAGAAGTTTTGATTTGTTTAGTATCTGTTCAATAGCAACAATATTGAAAGTTTAAATTTTTTAGTATTTGCCCGTTATTAATAGAAGTGAAGGTTTCATTTGTCTAGTACAGTGGAGCGCCATTAAGCCTCGGACCAGTAAACCGCGAAATCGCTTAAGACGCTGTAGCAAGTCTTGTGAGCGATGTGAGCGAGGATTATCGCGGGTCACCGCTAATTTAAGAAAGTGTAAAACGCAGCTTATGAATTTAATCCTGGCTTTATAACTTCAAGGAGATATTTAAAAGGATTTGCTTTAATTTAGGAAATAAATAAAATATATTACAATAGAAATCGACCGTTAATCTACCTTATCCGCTCTCTATGTCAGCTTTATGGAGGCTGCCATTGTTACCGAATCACACCTCTCAATAGATTGAAAGTTAATCCGCGGTAAATCCGTGAAAAAGTGATAAATAATTAAAGTATTATTTTTAATTCGATAATCCGATATAATGATCACGCAATGGCCGGATGAGGCTCCTCGGCGGAGCTGTTGGCGATTTCGGTTTTCAGTCACAAAGGTTTAAGCCGCGGTTTAGCAGGTTGACCCCAAATACCGCGGCTTAACGGCGCTCCACTGTATCTGTCCGTTATTAATAGAAGTGAAGGTTTCATTTGTCTAGCATCTGTCTGTTATTAATAGTAGTGAAGGTTTCATTTCTTTAGTATCTGTCTGTTTGTAACAAAATGAAAGTTACATTTCTTTAGTATATCTCGGTAAGTAATAAAAGTGTAGTCTTGATTTGTTTAGCACCTCGTAATTAATAACAACAGTGAAAGTTTGATTTTTTTAGCACATAGTAATTAATAACAATAGTGAAGGTTTGATTTGTTTAATATCTGTCTCTTTGGTAAAATAGTAAATGCTTGATTTGTTTACCCCTAAAATTAGTAACACTAGTGATGGTTTGATTTATTTAGTATCTGTCCGTTAGTAACAATAGTGAAAGCTTGTTTTGTTTAACACATTTTAATAAGTAACAATAGTAAAGGTTTGATTTGTTTTGTATCTGTTCTTTAGCAACAACAGTGAAAACTTGATTGGTTTAATAAATGTTAATTAGTAACTAGAGTGAAGATTTGATTTGTTTTCTATCTATCCGTTAGTAAGAATAGTGAAGGCTCGGTTTGTTTAGTATCTGTACATTACTACAAACAACAGTGAATGTTTGATTTGTTCAGCACTTGTTAGTTAGTAATAATAGTGAACGTTTGATTTGTTTAGTATCTGCCCATTAGTACTAATAGCGAAGGTTTGATTGTTTGGAATCTATCCGTTAGTAAGAATAGTGAAAGTATGATTTGTTTATCCCCTGTTATTTACTAACAATAGTAAAGGTTTGAGTTGTTTAGTATATGTTCGTTCTCAACAATAGTGAAGGCAAAATTTCTTTAGTATCTGTCAATAGTAACAATATTAACAAATACTAAAGAATAGTGAAGACTCGTTTTGTTTAGTATTAAGTCCATTACTTACAAATATAAAAGTTTTATTTGTTCAGTTTCTGTTCAATAGTAACAACAGTGAAGATTTGATTTGTTTCCTATGTGTTAAATAATAACAATAGTAAAGGTTTGACTTGATTAGTATCTGTCCGTTAGTAACAATAATGAAGACTTAATTGTTGACTAACTGTTAATTAGCAACAATAGTGAAAATTTGATTTGTTTAGTACATGTTAATTAGAAACATTAACGAGGTTTTATTTGTTTAGTATCTGTCCGTTAGTAACAATAGTAGAGGTTTTATTTGTTTAGTATCTCTCAGTTAGTAACAATAGTAAAGGATTGTTTTGTTTAACACATGTTAATTAGTAACAATAGTGAAGGCTTAATATATTTAGTATGCGTTAATAGTAACAATAGTGAATGCTTCATTTGTTTAGTATCTGTTCAATAGCAACAACAGTGAAGGATTAATTCGTTTAGTACCTGTTAAATAATAATAATAGTGAAGATTTGATTTTTAAGTATCTATCCGTTAGTAACAATAGTGAAGGGTTGCTTTTCTTAGTACCTGTTAATGAATAACAGTCGTGAAAGTTTAATTTGTTTAGTTTCGGTTCGATAGCTACGACAGTGAAGGCTTGATTAGATCAGTAAATTTTAATTAGTAACAACAGTGAAGATTTAACTCATTTAGTATCTATCCATTAGTAAAAATAGCGAAGGTTTGATTTGTTTAGTATATGCTCGTTAACAACAATTGAGAAAGTTTATTTGTTTAGTATCTGTTCATTACTTACAATAGTTTAGGTTTGATTTGTTTAGTATCCGTTAATTGTTACAATAGTAAAGATTTGATTTGTTTAGGGTCTGCTCTTCATTAAATATAGTGAAGGTTTAATTTCTTTAGCAACTTTTAATTAGTAACAATATTGAAGGTTTGATTTGGTTAGTATCTGCCCGTTAGCAACAATAGTTAAGGTTTGTTTGACTTGTTTGGAATCCGTCCGCTGGTAAGAACAGTGAAGGTTTTATTTGTTTAACACCAGTTAATAACTAACAATAGTGAAGGTTTGACTTGTTTAGTATATGTTCGTTCTGAACAACAGTGAAGACTATATTTCTTTAGTATGTGTTAATAGTAACAGTATTGAATGTTTTTGTGTAATGTCTGCTCGTTAGTAATAATAGAAAAAACTTTATTTGTTTATCTCCTGTTAATTAGTAACAATAGTAAAAGTTAGATTTTTGTAGTATCTGTTCAACAGTAACAATAGTGAAAGTTCGATTTGTTTAGAATCTGTCCGTTAGGAAAAATAGTGAATGATATATTTGTTTAGTATCGTTTCAATAGCAACAACAATGGATTTTTGATTTTTTATCAGTTCAATAGTAACAATAGTTACATTCTGATTTGTATACGTAAAACGGCTCGTTTGGGTTGAGAAATATTTTACGTAGAGGAGCGAACAATGTTTCGACCTTCTTCGGTCATCGTTCACAAAACCTCACATGAACCTGACGATGACCGAAGAAGGTCGAAACGTTGTTCGCTCCTCTACATAAAAATAAATATTTTCTCAACCCAAACGAGCTGTTTTTACATATATATTTCGTTCCAAGTGGGTTTTCTCGACATCACTAACTTCTGATTTGTTTATTATCTGTTCAGTAGTAACATTATTGAAGGGATTTATTTGTTCATCACCTGGTAATTAGTAACACTAGTGAAGGTATGTTTTATTTAGTATCTGTCCGTCTGTTACTAACGATAGTGAAGGCTTGATTTGTTTAGCACCTGTTAATTACTAACAATAGCGAAGGTTTCATATCTTGTAGTCTGCCGTCAATTAGTGTAACAATATTTATTTTAGTATCTGTTCTAAGGCAAGAACAGCGAAGGTTTTATTTATTTAGTATCTGTCCATGGGTAACAATAGTGAATGTTTGATTTCTTTACTATTTCTCTTTGTTAGTAAAGATAGTGAAAGCTTGATTATATTTAGCACCTGGTAATTATTAGCACAATAGAAGGTTTGATTTGTTTAGTGTCTGTTCAATAGTAACAATACTGAATGTTTGACGATTTATTTATTATCTGTTAGTAAGAGTAGTGATGGTTGTATTTGTTAAGAATCTGTCCGTTAGTAACAATAGTAAAGGCTTGAACTGTTTAGCACCTCCTTAATTAGAAATAATAGCGATGGTTTTATTTCTTTAGTATCTGTC